>NC_023750.2:30060368-30360368 GCF_000499845.2 Phaseolus vulgaris | reverse complement strand
TTTTCTTTAATTGGGTGGCCTCGTTAAAAACCCTCTTTAGGGAAAAGAGTGCCCCCTTGTCTGTTCAACTGTTTCCACCACATACAAAGCATGTGTCTTTTAGCGTGAGAACGCCATTACTGTACAATTTTAACAGAAATAAAATTTTAAATGGGTGGCGTTCCACGTTCTGGGGATTGCTCCTCCTTCCAAAGTCTCTAGGCGATAGGCTCCGTTCTCTAATGTCTCCACCACTCTGTACGGGCCTGTCCACTTTGGGGATAACTTGTTCTGCATGTCATTCTGATGCGCCTTTCTCATCACCAGATCACCTTCCTGGAAGCGCCTGGGCCTCACTTTAGAGTTGTGCCTCCGCTCTACTCTTCTCTTCACGGCTTCAGCACTGACTCTGGCCTCTTCTCGCACTTCGTCTAGCAGATCCAGATTCACCTTACGCTCTTCATTGGACTCTTCAGCAACGAAGTTCAAGAATCTGGGGGAGCTCTCCTGTATCTCTACAGGAATCATGGCGTCTGTCCCATAGACAAGGCTGAAGGGTGTCTCATGGGTGCTGGACTGTGGGGTGGTGTGATAAGACCACACAATTCTGGGGACCTCCTCTGCCCAGCCTCCTTTGGCCTTGTCTAGTCTTCGCTTCAGCCCCCTGAGCAGCACTCGATTTGCTGACTCCACCTGCCCATTTGTTTGTGGGTGCTCCACTGATGCAAAGACCTGTTGTATCTTTAACTCTTCACACATCTTCCTCAGCTGATGGCTTGTGAACTGGCTGCCATTGTCGGAAACCAGCCTCTTGGGTATTCCGAAGCGGCAGACAATGTTCTTCCAGACGAAGTGTTCAACTTTCTGTGCGGTGATGTGTGCAACTGGCTCTGCCTCCACCCACTTAGTGAAATATTCGATGGCCACAATGAGGAACTTCATCTGCCTTGTCGCCAGGGGAAAAGGTCCTAGGATGTCAATCCCCCATGTATGGAATGGCCACGGGCTATGGATGGACCTCAACTCCTCAGGGGGTGCCTTGTGCCAATCTGCATGCAGCTGACATTGTTTGCATCGCTGAGCAAACCTTATGCAATCTTCCTTCAGCTTTGGCCAGTAGTACCCCGCACGGAGTACTCTACTTGCCAAAGCGCGACCACCTACATGGCTTCCGCACACCCCCTCGTGCAGCTCAGACATGAGTCTGGTGCATTGCTCGCCGTGTACACAGATCTGCACAAGGTGAGAAAATCCAAATCTAAATAGGCTTCCATCTATGAGAGTAAACTTACTTGAACCCCTCTTTATTCTTTTTGCCTCTGCCAGATCGAGCGGGAGTACACCATCTTCTAAGTATAGCCGGTATGGCGTCATCCAGGTGTGGGGTTCCTTCTCCGCGTGGACCTCCATCGACTCACCGATCTTTGAGGGTCGCGATCTCACCCTCGGCGCTCTTAGCGTCTCTTGAGTCAACGACCGATGACCGATCGTTAGACGCTCCATTGACTTGTATACATGAAGCACCTGGTTGTCTGACACAGACGCGCGCGACACCTTCAGGGTCTCCTGAATGACAGTCATCTGCTTCCCCCCCTTGCCTGAGCTGGCCAGCTTGGCAAGCAGGTCTGCTCGGGCGTTTTGCTCTCTTGGCACATGCACTAACTCAAACTCGGCGAAGGACATCTTCAGGAGCTGCACATACTCCAAGTAGGCTGCCATCTGGGGGTCCTTTGCTTGGAACTCCCCGGTAACCTGCCCGGTGACCAGTAACGAATCGCTCTTGGCCAGCAGATTTCTTGCTCCCATTTCCCTTGCTAGCAACATTCCTGCGATCAGGGCCTCATACTCCGCCTGATTGTTGCTAGCTTTGAAGGCGAAACGGAGGGACTGCTCGATCAGTACCCCGTTTGGTCCTTCCAGGATGACTCCAGCGCCGCTTCCCTGCTGATTAGAGGAGCCATCCACCGATAACACCCATCGGAAATCTAGCCCTTCTGCAGGTGTCGCGATGGATGATAGCTCGACTACAAAGTCCGCGAACACCTGCCCCTTGATCGGTCCTCGGGGTTCGTACTGAATGTCAAATTCTGACAATTCTACTGCCCATTTGACCATCCTTCCTGCCACATCAGGTTTCTTCAATACATTCTGGATAGGCAGATCGGTCATCACCACCACTGTGAAGCTGTGGAAATAATGCCTGAGTCTTCTGGCTGAGAATACCACTGCTAGAGCAGCCTTCTCGAGGGCCTGGTACCTTGTTTCAGGGCCTTGCAGCACCTTACTTACGAAGTAAACAGGCCTCTGGGCCTGGTCCTGCTCTTGCACCAGGACTGAACTGACTGCCCTCTCCGTAACAGCAAAGTATAGACGAAGAGGGATGCCTACCTGAGGCTTTCGCAAGACTGGTGGGCTTGCCAGATACCCCTTCAACTTAATGAAGGCCTCCTCGCACTCCTGCGTCCAGAGAAATCTGTTGTTGCGCTTGAGACACTGGAAGTATGGGTGACCTTTCTCCCCTCCAGCGGACATAAACCGGGACAAGGCTGCCAAGCGACCGGTGAGCTGCTGCACTTCCTTTACCGTCGTTGGGCTCCTCATTGCCACGATTGCTGCGCACTTCTCCGGGTTAGCTTCGATTCCCCGCTCTGTTAAGAGGAAACCCAAGAACTTCCCCGCCTCCACACCGAATATGCATTTCTCAGGGTTGAGCTTCCGCCTGTACTTGGCAATGGTGGTGAATAGCTCTTCCAGATCAGCTGCATGATGCTTCTTCTCTTGGGACGTAACCACCATGTCATCTACATAGGCGTGTACGTTCCTTCCCAGCATGGGCGAGAGCACCCTATCCATGAGCCGCTGGTAGGTAGCCCCCGCATTCTTCAACCCAAATGGCATGACCTTGTAGCAATAGCAAGACCGTTCCGTCATAAACGCGGTCTTGCATTCGTCCATTGTGTGCATCCTGATCTGGTTATACCCTGAGAAAGCGTCCAAGAAGCTGAGTAGCTTTCCCCCCGAGGCGCTATCGACTAGAGCATCTATACTGGGTAGGGGGTAAGAATCCTTGGGGCACGCCTTGTTGAGGTCAGTGAAGTCCACGCACATTCTCCACTTGCCGCTTGCCTTCTGCACCAGCACCACATTCGCTAGCCACTCGGGGTACTGGATTTCTCTGATATGCCCTGCGACAAGGAGCTTCTGCGCTTCGTCGTGGATCACCTTCCTCTTCTCATCGTTGAATTTCCTTCTTCTCTGTCGCACCGGTCGAACCATGGGGTCCATTGATAGACGATGGCAGAGGAAATCGGGGTCGATTCCTGGCATGTCGGATGATGACCATGCAAAGGCATTCATGTGCTTCTCAATCACACCCATGATCAGCCTTCGCTCTTCTTCAATGAGGGATTCCCCCAACTTGAATTTTCTTCCCCTGATGTCCACCTCGACCCATCCTTCAGCTGGGTGGGGCCTCCTCTCACTGGCAATGACCGCTCTCGCGATCCCTGACTCGCGAGGAGTGATCGTGCCTTCCTCTTCTTCCTCGACTTGGGCCACCTGGGAACCCCCCACCACAGCGTTCTCCATCCTCTGAGCGCCTTGTGTCTCCCTGACCGCCAATCGCTCTTCACGCACGCCTGGTGGTGGTTTTGTGGTGACATGGCACACACTTCTTTTTTGTTTCAAGCTGTTCTCATAACAGCGTCTTGCCTCAGCCTGATCCGACTTGATGGTTATCACGGCCCCTTCCATCGACGGCAGCTTCAACTTCATATGCCTTGTCGATGGTATTGCGCCCAGTCTATTGAGCGTTGGCCTCCCCAACAGGACATTGTACGCAGAAGGGGCGTTCACCACCAGGTACTTTATCTTTTCCGTGCGGGCTGTCGTTCCGTCAGTGAACGTTGTCCTCAGCTCGATGTATCCCCGCACTTCTACCTGATCCCCTGCAAAACCGTAGAGACAACCAGTATACGGTCTCAACTGATCAGGGGACAACTGTAGCTTGTTGAATGTTGGCCAGAACATGACATCCGCCGAGCTTCCTTGATCTACGAGTACTCTATGCACCCGTCTTCCTGCTGTGATGAGAGAAATGACCACAGGGTCATTGTCGTGCGGGACAACGTCTCGTAGGTCAGCTTTCCTGAAGACAATGTCCACCTCAGGGTAATGACTCTCATTCACTGCATCTACCGCCATCACAGATCGAGTGTATCTCCTTCTTTGTGAAGCTGTGCATCCCCCACCAGAGAAGCCTCCAGCGATCGTCTGCACTTCCCCATGCACAGGGACTTCATGCTGTTGCTCTCCAGTTTGGGATCCTGACGCGCGATCACCCTGCGGCTCACGCAGGTAATCTGCTAGAAAACCAGACTTCACCAACTCTGCCAGTTGGTGTCCCAGCGCCAAACAGGAATGAAGTGTATGGCCAAAGGCCTGATGAAACTCACACCATTCATTCTTCTTCCTTCCGAGTACCTTGTCTGTCTTCTCTGGTACTCGTAGTCTTGCTGCTACGGCAGGAAGGGCGATGAGATCCGCCAATCCCACCATGAAGTTGTATCTCGGGGGTGCGTTATTCTCCCTTGCACGCCCCTAACTCTGGTCTTTGCCTGGTGCATAGGGACGAGGTTTTTCCCGCACCTTCTTCCCCTCTTTGGCCTCATGCACCCTTGCTTGCAGTGGTTTTCCTTGCCCTCCACGCGGTCTGGGTGGTGCAGCACTTCCCCTCTTCTCAGAAACCTCTGTTTTTGCCACTATGTGCGCCACCGCACGTCGTCGGATCTCTGCAAAGGTGCTGGGATGGCTCCTGATGAGAGACTCACTGAAAGGGCCAGGCAGCACTCCCTTATTAAACGCGTGCACAAGCATATCTTCATCTTTGCTGGGTAGTCTAACCACTTGTGCTCCAAAGCGGTTGAGGTAGTCTTTCAGCGACTCCCCCTGGTATTGGCGCACGTCGAACAGGTCGTAGGACACCACTGCAGGTGCCTTGTTGACGATGTATTGTTCAATGAAGAGCTTCGAGAACTGAGAGAAAGACGTGATATGCCCTTCTGGTAAACTCACGAACCACTCCATGGCGATTCCGCTCAGTGTGCTCATGAACATCTTGCAGTACACAGCGTCTGAGCCCCCAGACAACATCATCTGGGTGTGGAATGCCGTCAGATGCGCCTCCGGGTCTTCTACCCCTTTGAACGACGCTTTTACCCCCACCAGGTTGGGAGGCACCATGGTTCCCATGATCTCAGGGGAGAATGGCATGGGAAATGCCCTTGGAGGTGAGGGCTGCCTAGACGCCCTTTCGTCAACAACGTGCTCCCTCTGCGCCTGCAGCGTCCTTCTCAACTCTTCGTTGACACGATTCAGCTCGTCGTTCCTGCTTTGCGATGCAGCCAGCTCCGTCTGCATCCTTTCTTGTTCAACTTTCGACGCTGCAGCGTTATCCTGCAGCGTGCGCACCATCTCCAGGACCTGCGCCATTGTCACAGCTCCTTCGTCAGCGGATGGCGCAGGTGATGGTTGTCTGTTTCTAGGCATTTTCTCTATCAAAGAAACTGATCAAACTCTGGTGAGCTTTAAAACTGTGGTATATATGGGACAACGATTCACTCGTGCCCCACGGTGGGCGCCAAATGATCCTGCCGGCAACTCGAACGTGGGTGAATCGCTTCGTAACACTCTCAGCCCTGTCTTCGCGACTGTGTCTCCTGAAGAATCACCCTCTGAACTTTCTCTCAGATGTCTTCAAAGTGTGACCTGCAAAATACACAGACGGCGCCTCTAGCGGCCGTTTGCACTCCGACGATCAAGTTAGTCCAACAGAACCACCAGAAACTGGGACTAGTAATGTGTGTGTGAGAAAAACTTGCACTCTGTTTTTTGTCTATCTTTTTTCTCTCCCTCACTCTCACTCTGATTCTGCCTTTTATCTCTCTTTTCCTGCTTCTGGGCATAACAGAATTCTGTTATGCTTTTCTGGCATGTGTCAGAACCCTGTCATGCTTTTCAGAGAAAGCGTACCTTCAGAATCAGCAATGGGGAGCGTGAGAGTCTGCGCATGTCTGCGCTTGGCTGCGCCTGTCTGTACCTTTAGCGGTACGGAGTGCTTTTTTGTCTGGACCGCACCCCTCTCATATGATGACACGTGGAGGCCTGCAACTCACATCTAACCACACACGTATCACTTACTGGAAGGGCTCTAGCGCCTCTCTTTGTCTGCCCAAGTTACGCCCTTGCGGAGTAACTTAGGATGCTTCTCTTATCTGGGTAAATTGCATACTCTTAGGAGAACGTCGGGTGTGGCTGGTCTAGGCGCACTCACCAAACGTTACTCTCTGCGTAGGCGACTTACCCTTCAGGATGACACGCACGTAATGGGTTGAGGGAATCACCAATCACCGACTGGCTTACTAGTTCCCTCAGGCCACTCTCGTGCATGATTCCTTGAGGTGTGCTCATGCGAGGTCCATGCGTAACGCTCTCGCTGGGAACCTTAGTCCCAGTTTAACTGCGTGTAACACGAGACCCCGATGACAATACACCCGATGACTGATCAGTGTTTATTCGCTACTCGCGCTCTGCCTCCAGGCGCGAGTCTGGGAACTGGTCTGCTGGTGGTCCCTTGGCTACTGACCACCGATCACCATTCTGGGTGATCTATCCCCCGACCTCTCTACCGCCTGATCTGTCGGTGGTAACTTGGTTACTGACCACCGATCACCTCTCTTGGCGATCGTCCCCCTACCTCTCTGCCACCTGGTCCACGTGTCTCCCTGCGAGTGGTCCACGTGGTTCTCTGATGCTGACGTCATCGACTACCGATGACCGATCGAATCACCGCCTGATAAGGATGGAGGCGGAGAAGCTCTCTTGCAACCTGATGATGGCGGAAATCGACCATTCAAGGCTGGAGGACGCCATGGATGCTGAACTAAGAGGCGCGCGCAAGGAGGCCTCCGATCTGCGCCAAAAACTGCACCTCCAAGCACAAGAGAAAATCGAGCTGGAGAGTAAGCTTGTACCTTACAGGCTCAAGGTGGCCAACTTGGAGGCTGCAATGAAAGCAGATGCAACCAAGGTGGAAAACCTTGAAAAGAGGTCAGCAGATCGAGAGGTACTCCTCGGGAAAGTTGAAAAGGAGAGGGATGATGCCGTTGCTGAGCTCGCTACAGCTCGAGAAGAAGCCACGAAGATTACTCCATAGCTAGCTCAGACTCGGGATGAGAACAAAAAGGCTGCTGAAGAGCTTGCTCGGGCTCGTGAAGAAGCTGAAGAGCTGAAGAAACAAACTGACGAGCTGAAGAAACAAGCTCAAGAGCTCGAGCAAAGCTCCGCCCAAGTCCTTGCCGCTGGGTTTGACACCGCTTTGGAACAAGTCTCGTGCCAATATCCTGAGCTCGACCTCTCCATGGTATCAATCTGCAACGAGGTGGTGGATGGGAAGATCGTGCCAACTGAAGACTAACTGCCTCCCTCCATCACCTTGTTTTTTGAAACTTGGCGTTCACCTTCGTTTGTATAAACTTTATATGTAACAACTGTTTTATGTATAAACTTGAACTGATACTGCTTTATATAACTTTTTCTGCTAAGATGTTGTTTTCTGCTACTTCTCACTCTTACTCGCTGTGTGATTAACCAACATAACCGGTAGAACTTGAATAAATCAACTCAGCGATACTTGGGCTTAACCGTTTACTGCTTTGAACTTGAACAAACCGTTAATCTTATAACAATTTATCAAGTTGTTAACTCAAAGCAAAATTTGAGCAACTATTAACTCTCAAACGATGACATTTAATACAACTTGCAAACTTAAGGCAATAAACCTCAACATAATCTACTTACTAGGCAGCAGGTTTTAACTTAAACTGGTATCACAATACAGTTTACCTGATCTGCCCGGCAAGGTTAGCCTTTACACCTGTCATCGCCTGGAATTCTTCTGATCGCCATAGGGTTCTGGTGATGTAAGCTTTCTTTGCCTTCATAACTTGGCTGTTGTTCCCTCCTCTGGGGGGTAGAGGCGCCTTTCGGATCCTTCTCTACCTCCCTGAGTTTCAGAACAAAGAACTGGATAGCGAGGTGTTCTCTTCGAACCTACCTTAGCTATCTCTCAAACCTCTTTCACCCTTCACGCCAAACCTGAACTCGTTCAGGACGAGAAGGATTTTATCTGCCTTCACACTGCTTACAAGCGTGGAAGTTTTTTCTGGTCTTACTAAGTCAATATTGATGTTTCACTTAAAGGGGGAAAGGCGTTTTCCTTCCCTTCCCACCGTTTAAGGTCACGAACACCCCTGACCTTTCAGTTCATCTTGCCTGAACTCACCCTTAGGTGAGAAGGACTTTCTCTCGCCTGAACTCGCTCAACGGCGAGAAGGACTTTATCCTGCCTGAACTCGCTCAACGGCGAGAAGGACTTTTCCTTTCCTGAACTCGCTCGACGGCGAGAAGGACTTTCTCTGGCCTGAACTCGCTCAACGACGAGAAGGACTTTATCCTGCCTGAACTCGCTCAACGGCGAGAAGGACTTTATCTTGCCTGAACTCGCCCAGAGGCAAGAAGGACTTTCTCTGGTGCCTCAACTTGCCCAGGGTGTACATCTCCTCCCCCCTGGATGCACTGAGGACTTTTTTTCTTTCTCGCCTGCACTCGCTCGAGGGCGAGGAGGTCTTTTACTCTTTCCTTGCCTCAAGACGCACGAGAGCGTTGAGGTCTTTAATCATCGCTGGTGCCTCCGATCGCCGAAAGACAATGAGGACTTTAAAACTTTTAACTGGTGCCACCAATCGCCGAAAGACGATGGGGACTTTAAAACTTTTACTAATGCCGCCAATCGCCGAAAAACAATGGGGACTTAAAACTTTTACTGATGCCGCCAATCGCCAAAAAACGATGGGGACTTTAAACTTTTACTGATGCTGCCAATCGCCAAAAAACGATGGGGACTTTAAAACTTTTACTTAGAAAGCATGCAGCATAACTTTAAACTTGCCTTGAATCACGTACGAGTGATAAGGTATTTTTTCTAAAACTTTCGAAACAACAAGCATGCAATCTTAGAAGCTTTAAACATTGAAAATTCTTCTTTATTGGGTGGCCTCATTAAAAACCCTCCTTAGGGAAAAAAGAGTGCCCCCTTCAAACTGTTTTAACAGAAAGCTTGCAAATCTCTTCATGTTCGTTTTTACTTACAAAGCTTTAACTGTAATATAACTTGAGGTGTGTGGCGTTCCAGGTGCGAGGAATCGCCCCTCCTTCTAACGTCTCTAAGCGGTAGGCGTCGTTCCCGAGCGCCTCGGTTATTCTGAACGGTCCGGTCCACTTAGGCGATAACTTGTTCTCCATCTCATACTGATGGGCCTTCCTCATCACCAGGTCGCTCTCTCTGAACTGTCTTGGCATCACCTTCGAGTTATACCTTCGCTCAATCCGCCTTTTCACTGCTTCAGCCTTTACCCTTGCCTCCTCCCTGACCTCATCCAGTAAATCCAGATTCAACCTTCTTTCTTCGTTCGAGTCCTCCGCCACAAAATTCTGGAATCTCGGCGAGCTCTCCTGGATTTCAACTGGAATCATTGCGTCACATCCATAGACCATGTTGAACGGGGTCTCGTGGGTTCCTGACTGCTCGGTGGTATGGTATGCCCAAACTATGCGGGGTACCTCTTCAGCCCACGATCCCTTAGCTTTCTCTAGCCTTCTCTTCAAACCTCTTAGCAACACCCGATTGGCAGACTCTACTTGGCCATTAGTCTGAGGGTGCTCGACGGATGCAAATACCTGCTGTATTCCCACCTCTTCGCACAGCTTCTTCAGTAGGTGACTTGCAAACTGAGTCCCATTGTCTGACACCAGGCGCTTAGGCACACCAAACCGGCACACGATGTTCTTCCATACAAAACTCTCGATCTTGTGTGCGGTGATCTGGGCTACTGGTTCTGCTTCGATCCACTTGGTGAAGTATTCAATCGCCACCACTTGGTGAAGTATTCAATCGCCACCACCAAGTACTTCATCTGCCTGATCGCCAATGGGAAAGGTCCCAGAATGTCAATTCCCCACATATGAAACGGCCAAGGGCTGTAAATTGACTTTAACTCTTCTGGAGGTGCCTTGTGCCAATCGGCGTGCTGCTGACATTGCTTGCAACACTGTGCATACTTCTTGCAGTCCTCCCTCATCGTTGGCCAGTAATAACCTGCACGGAGAGTTCTTGCAGCCAGAGCTCGACCCCCGACGTGACTTCCACATATACCTTCATGGAGCTCGGCCATAATTCTAGTGCATTTTTCTCCGTGCACACATTCTAAGAGTGGGTGTCTAAACCCAAACCTATACAGCTCGCCATCGATCATGGTGAACTTGCTGGAGTTCTTCTTTATCTTCCTAGCCTCCGTCGGATCCAGCGGGAGAAGGCCATCTGCCAGGCAGCGCTGGTACTGTGTTATCCATGTGTCTGGCTCACGCGTAGCGCAGACCTGCGTCATGTTCACCCTCTCCCCCCGACATGCTCTTATTCTCGGCGATCTCAAGGTCTCCTGAGTCAAGGACCTGTGACTCCTCGCCGCTTTCTCCGTCGACTTGCTTATCTGAAGAACTAGGTGGTCTGCCACAAATGCTCTAGGCGTCTTCAGAGTTTCTTGGATCACTATCCTCTGCCTACCCCCCTTGCCCGAACTGGCGAGCTTGGCTAGCAAGTCTGCTCGGGCATTCTGCTCTCTGGGCACATGCACTACTTCAAATGAGACAAAGGAACCCTTCAACTCCTGCACATACTCCAAGTAAGCCGCCACTTGTGGATCCTTGGCCTGGAACTCGCCTGTTACTTGTCCCGTGACTAATAATGAGTCACTCTTGGCCATCAGTACCCTAGCCCCCATCTCCTTAGCCAACAAGATCCCGACGATCAGCGCCTCATACTCTGCTTGATTGTTGCTGGCTTTGAAGGCTAACCTCAGGGACTGCTCTATCAGCACGCCGTTGGGTCCTTCCAGAATGACTCCAGCCCCGCTACCCTGTTGGTTAGACGATCCGTCCACCGAAAGTACCCAACGAAAGTTGTCCCCTTCCACTCGTGCTGCTTCTGACGAGAGCTCGACCACAAAATCAGCGAAAATCTGCCCCTTGATCGGTCCTCGGGGCTCATATTTGATGTCGAACTCCGACAGCTCCACCGCCCACTTTACCATTCTCCCAGCTACATCAGGCTTCTTCAAGACCTTTTGGATGGGCAGGTCGGTCATCACCAGCACTGTAAAGCTGTGAAAATAGTGGCGCAACCTCCTCGCCGAAAATACTACCGCCAGTGCAGCTTTCTCCAAGGCCTGATACCTTACCTCCGGGCCTTGCAACACTTTGCTGACAAAATAAATAGGCTTTTGAGCCTGGTCTTGATCTTGGGCGAGCACCGCACTCACCGCCCTCTCAGTTACAGCAAAATACAACCTGAGAGGGGTTCCCACCAAAGGTTTGCACAAAACCGGCGGGCTCGCCAGGTACTCTTTAAGCTTCACGAAAGCCTCTTTGCACTCCTTCGACCAGACAAACTTGTTGTTTCGCCTCAAACATTGGAAATACGGATGGCCCTTCTCTCCACTAGCTGATACAAAACGAGACAGGGCAGCCATCCGACCTGTAAATTGCTGCACCTCCTTCACGGTAGCCGGGCTTCTCATCGCCAAGATGGCAACACACTTATCAGGATTTTCCTCTATTCCTCTTTCAGTTAAGAGGAAACCCAAGAATTTCCCTGCCTCCACGCCAAAAATGCACTTCTCGGGGTTTAGCTTTAATCTGAACTTGGCGATCGTGGTGAACAACTCCTCCAGATCCGAGACGTGCTTGCTCTTCTCCAACGAGGTCACGACCATATCATCTACGTATGCTTGCACATTCCTTCCCAGCATTGGTGCAAGTACCTTATCCATCAATCTTTGGTACGTGGCCCCCGCATTCTTCAGCCCAAAGGGCATCACCTTGTAACAGTAGCACGACCTCTCAGTCATGAAGGCAATTTTCTCTTCATCCATAGGATGCATCTTTATCTGGTTATACCCCGAGAAGGCGTCCAGAAAACTCAGCAACTTACACCCTGCTGCACTGTCGACCAGGGCATCTATGCTTGGCAAAGGATACGAATCCTTTGGACAAGCCTTGTACAGGTCAGTGAAGTCAACGCACATGCGCCACTTCCCGTTGCTCTTCTTCACCAGTACGACATTAGCCAACCACTCAGGGTACTGGACCTCCCTGATATGGCCTGCGGCGAGGAGCTTCTGTGTTTCATCCCTAATCGCCTGTCTCCTATCCTCATTAAACTTCCTTCTTCTCTGTCGCATTGGTCTAACTTGTGTGGTCATTGCCAAATGGTGACACAAGAAGTCGGGGTCAATTCCCGGCATGTCTGAAGCAGACCATGCAAAAACATCCAGGTGCCGTTCTATCACCTTGGCGATCTGGTCTTGGAGCTCAACCTCCAAAGATCTTCCCAGCTTGAAGACCTTTCCCCCGATCTCCCTTTCGAGCCACTCCTCGACGGGTTTGGGTCGGCTTCCCTGGCGATCACCGCCCTGGTAATTCCCGATTCCCTCGCTTCCTCTGGGCGATTCCTCGCTTCTTCTTCCCGTCCGGCGCTCTCTCCCTCCGGCTCAGCATCCACCATGGTGGCATCTCCTCCGGCGGCCACTTCCATCGCCGCATCAACAACTCGCCATTCTGTTGGCCTGGGCTTCACACCGGGAGGCGGCGTCGTGGTGATGTAACTTACTGACCTTTTATTCTTGAGGCTATTTTCATAGCACTTCTTCGCCTCCTTGTGGTCAGATCTGATGGTGATCACCACCCCCTCCATTGAGGGTAACTTAACCTTCATGTGCCGGGTTGAGGGCACAGCTCCTATTCTGTTGAGGGTCGGTCTCCCCAACAGAATGTTATACGCTGAAGGGGCGTTCACAACGAGGTACTTGATCTTCTCCGTCCTCGAGGCCACCTCATTTGTGAACGTCGTTCTCAGCTCAATGTACCCCCTGACCTCCACCTGATCGCTAGCGAAGCCATATAAGCATCCTCCATAGAGCCTTAGCTGGTCAAGGGGTAGTTGCAACTGCGTGAACGTCGGCCAGAACATCACATCTGCCGAGCTTCCTTGGTCCACCAGCACCCGGTGGACTTTCCTTCCCGCCGTGACGAGCGAGATAACTATGGGATCGTTGTCGTGAGGCACAACGTCCCTAAGATCTTCCTTTGTGAACGTAATGTCCACATCTGGCGAGTGATCCTCGAACATATCCACCGTCATCACAGACCTTGCGTATTTCTTCCTCTGTGATGCAGTGCATCCACTACCCGAGAAACCTCCAGCGATGGTGTGGATCTTGCCATGAGTGGGCATCTCATGCTGCTGAGCCTCACCACTTGCCGACTGGGAGCTCGACGCACCTCCCGTCCTCTTGTCCAGCAGGTAATCATTCAAGAAACCGCTCTTGACCAGGTCGTCGAGCTGGTATCCCCGGGCCAAACACGAATCAACGGTGTGACCAAAACTCTGGTGGAACTCACACCAAGCGTTTGGTTTTGGTCCCAACACCTTGTCGCCCACTTTCTCAGGCGCCTTCAGCCTGGCTGCTATGTTGGGAATGGCGATCAGATCCGCCAACCCCATGACAAACTTGAACTTTGGTGGGCGATTGTACTCCCTGGAGCCCCTGGGCCCCTTCCCTTGTCTTCCTATGATCATAAGGATGGCGAGTCCTTTGATCCTTCTTGGCCGCCATCATCTCCAGCACCCTCTGCGGCTGGATCCTAGTCTGGGCTCGTGGCCTAGCAGGGGCCACGCTCCCTCTCTTCTCGGCGACCTCACTCTCGTCGGCGATGTGGGCCATCGCAAGTCGCCTAACTTCAGCAAACGTGGCGGAGTGTGCCCTAATCAGCGCCTCACAGAAAGGTCCCGACAGCACGCCCTTTTTGAAAGCGTATACCAACATCTCCTCGTCTTTAGCAGGCGAGCGGACCATCTGTGCTCCAAAACGATTCAAGTAGTCCCTAAGGGACTCTCCCTGGTACTGCCTTATGTCGGACAGGTCATAAGACACCCTAGGTGGCGCCTTGTTCACAATGTACTGCTCGACGAAAAGCTTCGAAAACTGCTGGAAATTGGTTATGTGACCTGTAGGCAGGCTAACGAACCATTCCAGCGTTGTTCCCTGGAGCGTGCTCACAAACATCTTGCAATATACAGCATCTGAGCCTCCTGACAGCATCATCTGCGTGTGGAACGTAGTGAGATGTGCCTCAGGGTCCTCCACGCCGGTGAAAGAGGCTTTCACAGGTACCACGCTCGCAGGGATCGGCGTGTCCGTGATCGCCTGAGCAAACGGCATTGGGAAAACGCGCGGTGGTGATGACGGCGCAACCTCCTCAACCACCGTGCGTCCTCTCTGCTCCTGAAGAGCTTGGCGCAACTCCTCAGTGACTTTGCTGAGCTCTTCATTCCTGGCCTGAGAGGCGACCAGGTCTTCATGCATCTTTGCCTACTCTATGCGCGATGCCTCCACATTCTCTTGCAGCGCGCGCATGATCTCCATCATCTGCGCCATAGTCATGGCGCCTTCTGCAGCAACTGGCACAACAGGACTTGAACGTGTGCTTCTCATCTTTCTCATGAAAAATCAACAGATCAAGCTTCAGCGAACAAAACCTTCACCAACGAACGATCGATCCAGCACTCAATCGGTCAAAAACTCTCAAACTCCCAAGAACCTCCAAAAACACAACCACAACAGCACGCCGATCGATTCGGATGCAAAACCTTCTCAAAAGCTTGCGTTCTCAGCACAAACCTACTGCTTCTCCACCAAAGCTCCCGATTCACCGGTCAGAAACACGAACGAACGGTAAAGACTTCGATTTACCGATTGAAACTCGTGCAAACAGCGAAAAACTTCAACTCTCCGAACAAGAGCTCAAACGAACGGGGAAAAACTCCAATTCACCGAACAAAACGCAAACAAACGGTGAAAAACCTCAATCTACCGAACGAAAGCTCAAGCGAACGGTGAAGAACGTCAAACTACCGATCAAACCTCAAACGAACGGTAAAAAACGCTGATACGCCGAATGGAAACTCAAACGATCGGTGGAAAATGCCGAAAATGGTTGCACCAGCACACAACCACGCAAAAACCTCAGAAACTTCAAGAACTCACGCTGTGGATGGGAAATAGGTTTTACACGGCCCCACGGTGGGCGCCTGATGATCCTGCCGGTTGACTCGAACGCAAGAGTCTTGCCATGTCAAAGGTATCTCCCTCTGTATCGGCTTTGCAGCACGCTAGCTTCCATCCTTCACACCTCGATTCTCCTCAACAACCTGAAAAAGACAGAGTGGTGCCGCTGCGGCCGATCGCGCTCCGACGCTCAAGTCAGTGACGGAATCACCAAAACTCTAAGAGAGGAAAGCTAAAACTCAAGGAACCGTGCAAAATCTCTCTCAGCGTACTCAAGTATTCTCAAAGCGTAAAGAAGTGTTCTAAACGCGCGTACCTCAGAATCTGTTAAGAGTCCCTTATATACCTGGGCATTTTCTCTCTCCTGACAGTTATACCTCCGGACACGTGGCTCGCATCCAGCTGTACACGTGTCACCATCTGGAGCGTCCTCTACTTGAGCGTCACTTCTACTCTTCAGGCTGTTTGACTAAGTTACCCATGCGGGGAGTAACTCGGTGCATAGCTGCCTTGGAGCGCGTTCTCTTCTAGTGGCGAGAACGGGGTGTCACCACGCACACCTTCTCTGTGGTCTCGCCTGCCGCTATCACGATCTGCTTTACTTGCTCATCGTGCATGTTCTGGTAAGTTGTTCCCTTGCCTCAACCTCTGGCTAGGGAATGATCATTTGATAACTTCGTCCTTCGTACTCGTGCCCTTTGAAATCCTTAAGCGGGCCTTCCTGATCTTTCGGCGCTGTCCCTCCTTCGGCGATCTCTAACCACTTGGTCGCCTAAACCCACATACGGCGACTATGCCCAAGCCTGGTGACCGCCAATTTAGATATGCTAGAGATCGGAGCACGCCAACTTAGCGATTGGCGACTACACAGACTTCCCGATGTACTTCCCTTCTGTCAGCCAGGTGTTCCGCTCGACACGCCTATATTATCGCTTGCTGCCACGTCATCACTCCCGACTACCTAGTCGGTACAGGCTTCAATTATTATCTCTCTTTATAGTTTCTTTTGTATAAATTTGTAAATAATATAGAATAGTGTTTAGGAAGGTGCTAAGAGGGAAACCTAAAGATACCTCTTGTGTAATGCATCTTTAGATATTAGCTTTAGAAAAATCTAGAAAGGTATCCCTTCCTTCTCCACTTTAGGCGCTAGAAGTGGAAGAGTTGCAAGGTAACCTTGGTTAGCTTCCTTTGTAAGGTACACTCATGACCGGTCCTTCTCCTATAAAAGGAGGGCTTGAGTCTTTTTAATACAGATTTGATATTTTGAGTAAAGAAATTCTCCCAAATTGGTGAGTGATTGAGAGACTTGTGTCTTCTCTTCTTCTAGTCTCATCTTGAGTGCATCTTGGAACCTCAAGTGGCGGTATCTACACTCATCTTGGAGCCTTACATCCTTCAAGTGGCGTGTTCATCTCCAAGAACTCCAACCACATAAGTTCCCTATTTCATTTCATCTTCTTCGTCCATTTTCCCTTCATTCCAAATTACCCATTTTTGTTCTACTTGTTTGTTTTCACTTTCAATCGGTACAATCTCTTCCTTATGATGTCCTCTTTCATTTGCTGCACTTATATTCAATTTTAATCGGTGCAAATTGGTTGTTCTTGCTGTTTTTGTCACGTCCTCCATGGGTATAATTGCTATATGTTGTGTTCTTGAGTTTCTATCCATGGGTTTGTTGTTTAAAATGGGTTTCTATGTGAGTTTGACTTGGTTCTTGTGTTCTTGATTAAGTTCATGAATGGGTAAAGAATCTTGATCCAATTCTTAAAAAGTGCCTATTCATATTCCAACTCAAGTTGACTCCATAACATGTCTATGAAATATCTCTATCTTGTTATGGGATTCATATCATGTGGTATCATGAGTCTTAGGTTTGTTCTTGTTTGTGTTTGAGTTGTTTTGGCACTTTTAATTCAAGAACATTACATTTTTGTTGTTACCTTTCTGTTTTAGGTTTATTTTTGGGTATTTCTTGTTGTTTTCTTGTTGTTATTACATTGTCTTTGTGTCATTTTGATTTTTGAATCCTTATAAGTTTTGTCAAGTCATGTTTCTCCAAAAAATGTTATCAATTCTATGTGGTCCTTTTGTTGTAATTTTTGTTTCTTGATTTTGTGTTAAGTACAGTTTTATGTGTTTGTTTCTTGATCCTTTGGTGCATTTTCTTTTTAGTATCGAGTTCATACTTGTGTAAGAGACCTATACAAGTTTTTAAACATCATTTCTATTATGTCTTTGCTAGTTCTTCATTCTGTTTTTCATTCCTGTTAGGTTTCATCTGTTTTCTTGAAATTGTGCTGACTGTTTCGATTTATTTCAATTGATTTGCTTACTGGAAATTTCTGAAATTCTGGATTTGAGTTCTTCAAAGTGTTATAAAAATATAGAAAAAAGAAATACATCAAAATTCTAGGTACAAAAAAAATGATAAATGAAATGCGATCAGTGTGTAATTCTGCCAAAAAAATACAGTAATCTGGCAGTAATTTTGAAAAATTTATCGCAATTAATTGGCTTACTGTTTTTGTGTAATTCCAGTGCCATTGTTGAGATAAGATCTTGAAATTTCTGTGGTTACAATTTCATAATCCAATTCGCTTTATATAATTCCAGATAAATCTGTGAAGTCACGCACAGTTTGTACCAAAATATTTTCCAGTAGTTGTGTTTTTTTGTTTTTCTTCATCTATTCTAGTGCTTTTCTCTAGGTTTCTTCTGTATACCATCCTTTTCATTGAGTACCTTATTTTCTTGCTTGTCTTTTATTCACATTCTTTGTGTTTGTCATAACTCTTGTATCTCACAGCCAACACTGGAGACAAAGACGAAGGGGGGCGTGGTCATGATGGTTGAACGGCCTCTCATTTCAGATACCCCGAAGGAGCTGGAGGTAGGGCCCTTGGGAGCCACACCCACAGGGGCGACACCTAGAGAAGATTCGCCCATAGAGGAAAGAAGTGGCGACACCTCGCCGATGGAGGAGGTATCCGAGGGGGGCTCACCCATGCAGAAAGTGGCAGAGGGGGCCTCTATTGGAGAAGCCAACGAGGCGACGACGACGAAAGAAGGTAGCGGAGACCAACCAGAGAACAACGTGGTGGAGAGACAGATTGGCGACAGGATATTCAAGCTAGGGTGCTTGTTGAGCCAGGAGGAACAGGATGCAGTAGCAATAGTGATTGTGCGCCATCTAGATGCGTTCGCATGGTCCGCCTCCGACATGCCAGGCATCGACCCAGACATTTTGTGCCACCACCTCAACATGGACGCCAACGTCCGTCCTATACGACAGAGGAGGAGGAAGTTCAACGAGGAAAGGTGCCTCATAGTAAAGGAGGAGACGCAGAAATTATTAAGTGCTGGCCACATTAGGGAGATACAATATCCTGAGTGGCTGGCCAACGTCCTCCTGGTCAAGAAAGGAAATGGGAAGTGGAGGATGTGCGTCGACTTCACAGATTTGAAGAAAGCCTGCCCCAAAGATTCGTATCCACTACCTAGTATCGACGCATTGGTAGACAACGCCTTGGGGTGCAAGATGCTGAGCTTTTTGGACGCGTTTTCAGGTTACAATCAGATCAAGATGCACCCCAAAGATGAAAGCAAAACGACGTTCATGACGGAGACGTGCAGCTACTGTTATAAGGTGATGCCATTTGTGATGGAGATCAAGATCAAGAGAACATAGAGGCCAATCAACAAGATCAAGAGGAGGTGGAGGCACAAATAGAAGACGCCCATGGAGTTCAAAGTCCACCTCAAAGGCTTACAAGAAGCATGTTTAAAGCTTTAGGAACTAGAGGACATTTATTTTCTCTTTTTGTAATTTCTTTAGTTGAAGGTGCTTAGAGGGAAACTTTAGAAACCTCTATTGTTATAGCATCTTTTAGGCTTTAGTTAGGAGCTTTAGGGGGTGTGTGTTAGTAGATAGGTGTAGAAGTAGAATAGGAGGTGCCAAAGTGAAGGAAGGAGTCACACCTTCCTCATGGCTTGAAATACGCGCCGGTTTTAGCTTGCTTTAGGAGGGAAATTTGAATTGTTTTAGCTTGCATTTTCAGCACCTTAGGCTATAAATAGAGGTGCTCTCTTTGTAAAATTCAGATTGGAATTGATCCTGCCTGTTGACTGGAGCGCTGGAGAATGCCTCGTCAAAGGATCGACGTGCGCGCCGCTTCTCACTTCCGTTCCTCCTCTGGATCTATCTCAAGAACCTGCAAAGAAACGATACGGCGCCGCTGCGGCCGATCGCACTCCGACGCTCAAGTCAGTGACGGTATCACCAAATACTAAGAACTGGAACCGTGCAAATCTCTCTCACAAACAGCTCTGTCACTCGCAAGCGTAAAGTGTATGAACTGAACGTGCGTACCTTAGAAAATCTGTTAGGAACTCTTATATACCTGGTGGTTCTCTCTCTCCTGGCAGTTACAGACTTGGACACGTGGCTTGCATCCGACTGTACACGTGCCATCATCTGGAGGCTCCCTGACTTGGCGCTACTTCTACTCTCATTTTGGCTAAGTTACTTATGCATGGTGCTGCCCAGTGCATAGCTAACTCAGGAGTGCGATCGCTACTGAAACTGGCGAGGTAGGGCCTTCATACACCTTCCCTGTGGTCTCGCCGGCCGCCTTCATAATCTGCTTCTCCTTTAACTTCGGCGATGTACTTGTTCTGGCGATCTCCGACTGCCTGGTCGCCTGAGTCTGCATCTGGCGACTTCGTCCTCAACCTGGCGATCGCCTATTCTGGTAAGCTAGAGATCGGAACACGCCAACTTAACCATGGGCGACTACACGTGCCCCCTGACTTCCTTCTCAACTGTCAACCTGGCGCCTTGTCAACACGCCTACACTGTAACAGGATGCCACGTCATCGCATCCGACCACCAGGGCGGTACACAAGCCCCCCAGTCTTAAGCGAAGACTTGTCTAGCGAAAAGACTGAAAAAGCCCTCGTTAACACCGGTCTACGTGGCATGGGCGCAGAATTCCAAGCGGTAGTACTTTCTGCTGCTCTGACGCTCCACCAAACTCTTCACGCATCATTCGACACGTGGCTCTCATCAACGGTCATCTTCATCTGCCGTTAGCGCTTCCCAAAACCGTTCGAAAACCCCTAAACCCCTTACGCTCCTACTGTTCCATCACTTTCTTCACACTTGCATACGCTCTCATTCCTTTCTGCGAAAGCTCTCGACGTTCCTCGACGCTCTAGATCACCACCTCCTTTTAACATTCTCCCGATCATCGAAAGGTAACTACTTTCCTTCATCTGCTGGGTTTTCTTGCATTTTCACCGATTTGCATCATCCTATAACTGTCTGGTGCATACGCTGTGGGCTGTTTTCCATTTCTCCTTCTGCGTGACTTAGGGCTTTGCCGATTGTCGCAACGAACTCACATTCGTTCGTCTTTCACCTTCCATTCATGATTGAGTCAGCCTTTGTAACCCTCCTGATTATTTTTCCTTCCTCCTTCGTTTGCAGTTGCTACCATGACTCGCACGAAGATCACCCCGAACCCCCCTCCGTCAGCGCGAAACCCCCATTCACAAGCACACGACTCTATGCAAGTTCGTGGTGCTCCCTCTTCGCAGGCTGTGAGGCCCGCGCCTTCTCAAACCACTCTGGCCCAGGCGACCCCACCAAACGCTGGAGGAGCCCCCACCCCACTGCCAGACTTCAAGACGTTATACTCATGGGCTAACTCAACCCTCTTAAAGGAAACGTCGTCGGTGAACACCGCGGGAGCGGTTCTGCGATTGACCAATGGGGACGAGGCCCACCAATCATTCCACAAGGAGCACGATGAGAGAATGATGGTGCTGCCTTGCCCAGCCACCCTGCCAGTGTGCGTCGATGATAAAGTGAGCGCCAACGGGCCCTTCTGCTTCGTCTACACCACTCTCTTCAAGAAGGTTAAACTCAGGTTCCCTCTCACTCGATTTGAGAGGGAACTCTTAACTGAGCTCAACATCGCCGCCGCCCAGCTTCACCCCAACAGCTGGGCGTTTGTCCGAGCTTTCGAGGTAACGTGCGCCCACCTGGGGCTGCCCGCGTCAGTGGACGTATTTTTATTTCTATTTGAGGCCAAACACCCAGGAGATCGCCTGTGGGTCAGCCTGAACGCCATTGCTGGGAGATCCATCTTCACCATCTTCCAGCAGTCGTACAAGGATTGGAAGGGGAAATTTATCCAGGTTCGCGCAAATGACAAAGACCCTTCCCTTCTCGACGGTTTCCCCTTGTACTGGGTGGACAAGGGGAAAAAGGAGTCCAAGAGCTGCTTCAGGAGGCCCAGAAGTCCTGATAGCATGGGAGCTTTGGACAGAGACCTTTGTCTCTTCTGGAAGAGGGTGGCAGATGCCCACATAACATTCTTGACCCCCACCCTGATTTCCTTCGAGTTCTTTGAGGACCAGTTGGAATTCCAAATAGGTTAGGACGCTACATCCTTGTCTTGACATGCTTCTGATATTGTTTCTGGGCGTCTTGTGCAATACACACAAGACTTTGGTTTCATCTTTTCTGCATATGCCTGCTTTGCTGTCTTATTGTCTTGTATACTTACCCCTTTCTCCTTTGAGCTAACTTATGCACTTTCATTTCATGCAGACACCATGTTGGGTAAGAACATGCTCGCCGATTTAAAGGCGCTCGCCCGCAACCACGGGTTGGCAACCGGCTCCCAGAAGGTTCCCAACTCGGCGGTCGAGAAGGCCATCATCCAGGGGCGATCACCGCCTAAGGCGCCCGCCCAACGAAAGAAACTGGTCCTTAAGAGGCCAAAGCGGAAGGCCCCCCAAGTTGTCCAAGAGGATGAGGAAGAGGACGACGAGGTCACTGAGGATGGCCTCGTTACAAAGAGGACAAGGGTGGCACCACCTTCTCTACCTGCCCCACCCCCTCTTCCAGCTTCAACACCACCGTCAACACCTGCCCCTCCTCCCTCATCGCCAACGCCACGAGCTCCTTCACCACCAGTCCAAGCGGTTCCATTGGCCACTGCGCCACCTGCAACTGAGGCCCCAGAGCCAAACTTCTTAGAGGACCCCCCGAGCCCCTCTACACCACATATATCAGCAGGAGGGGGCCCTCCTTCCAACACTTCAGCTGCAGGAAACATTCCAATCGGGGATGAGGTCGCTCACACCTCTCCAATCCTAATCACCGAGTCCCCGATTGCGTCGCCGCGCCAAGAAGCAACCACCGAAAACATTGTCAAGGAAGGCGGCGACGAGAACCCTCAACAAGCCCCCCTGGCGCCTCTCCAAGCTGCAAATCTTTCCCTCGAGGTGACGAGGATGTGGGAACCTCTGACTGCTAAACTCAAAACCATTGCAGAGGATATCCCATCAATCATAACGAGAGCTGTGGAGAGCTCCACCAGGCGGCTACAGGATGACATCTACAACCTCAAGACCGAGAACAGCACAATGAAGGTCGAGGTGGAGAAGGTGGCATTCAGCCTAACGCTCGCGGAAATGGAACATTCTCGAGTGGAGGATGCCCTAAACACCGAGCTTAGGCTTGCGCGCAAGGAAGCTGTCGACCTTCGCCGCAAAGTCCACGAACTTGCCCAAGAAAAAGTCGAACTTGAAAGCAGAATCGTGCCCCTACGTACCAAGGCGAGCGACCTGGAGGCTCAAATACAAACCAATGCCGATAAGGTACTGAGGCTGGAGCAAAGGTCGATCGACCGCGAGAAGCTACTTGGGCAAGTAGAGAAAGCCAGAGACGACGCCATGGCCGATCTCTCCGAGGCAAACAAAGAAAAGGTGAAGATGGCTGCCGAGTTGGCTCAAGCCCAAACAGAATCCAAGAAGGTGGCTGACGACCTTCTTCAAGCTCAAGAGACCAACAAACAACTCCGAAAACAGGTCGAAGAGCTGGAGCAGCAAAACAAGGAGCTTAAGCAGCAGGTTGAAGGATTTCAAAAGCAAATTGAAGAACTTAAGCTAAGCTCCGCTCAGATTCTGGTTGCCGGGTTTGATGCCGCTCGAGAACAGTTCGCATGCCTATTCCCTGATCTCGACCTCAGCATGGTGTCATTAAACAATGAAGTAGTAGATGGAAAGGTCGTTCCCGCCGAAGGCTCAACCGATTCTACCCCATCTGCTTCTTTTTGAATTCACTTGTATTTACTTTGTAAAAACCCTTGCACACGTATTTTGAACAGCTACTTATTTCAATAGCGAAACTTGGACATTTCTTCTGACTCCTTTTGAGCGCTTTTCTTTCTTTGTATGTTTAACTCTGCTGCGTTTAACTTAACGATTTTGCAAACATGACCTTTGGCGTAACCGCTTCGAGCCGATTCGAACTTAAACAATAATCGCTTTAAACAACTTGTACCCCTGAGGCACTAACCTGATCGTAAGAAACGTTCCAAGCAATGAACTGTGATTCAATCATTGGTTCAAACAACGTCCCACTTGAGCCGCTTTATCAAACAAGTCTTTCAACCTTCTCGCCGTGTTTGAACTTTCGCGATCACCTAGACCTCTTGGCAACACCAGCTTTCCTTAGCCTCAGGCTTTGGCAGTCATCTCTTTATCTGAGGCAGAAATGCCCTTCGGGACCTTCCTTTACCTCCCCTGAACCTCAGAGCTAAAGACTGGCTGGCTAGGCGTTCTCTTCGAACCTACCTTAGCCACCTTTCAAGCTTCTTCCACCCTCTTCGCCATACCTGAACTCGTTCAAGACGAGAAGGATTTTATCTTGCCTATACTCGCGCACAGGCGAGAAGGTCTTTTAACTCGCCTGAACTCGCTCATCGGCGAGAAGGACTTTAAACGGCCTTAACTCGCTCGACGGCGAGAAGGACTTTGTCAGGTGCCTCAACTTGCCCAGGGTGTACATCTCCTCCCCCCTGGATGCACTGAGGACCTTTTCTTTCTCACGCCTGCACTCGCTCGACGGCGAGGAGGTCTTTGATGGGCCTTAGTTCGCACAACGGCGATAAGGACTTTATCCGGTGCCTCAACTTGCCCAGGGCGTACATCTCCTCCCCCCTGGATGCACTGAGGACCTTTCTCGCCTGCGCCCGCACAACGGCGAGGAGGTCTTTAACTTGCCTCTGCGTTGCCCCGGGAGTTACATCTTCTCGCTCCCAGAAACACGGAGGACTTTTTTTCTTTCTCGCCTGCACTCGCTCAACGGCGAGGAGGTCTTTTTAACTTGCCTCAAAACGCGCGAGGGCGTTGAGGTCTTCCATCTGGTGCCTCCGATCGCCGAAAAACGATGAGGACTTTAAAAACTTAACTGGTGCCTCTAATCGCCGAAAAACGATGAGGACTTTAAAACTTAACTGGTGCCTCTAATCGCCGAAAAACGATGAGGACTTCAAAACTTTAGAAAACACGCGACATATCTTTTCGTGCCTCAAATCATGTACGAATGACAAGGTCTTTCTTCGAAACTTTTGGAAGTAACACATATGCGATCTGAAAACACCTTATACTTCGAAAACTCTTCTTTTATTGGGTGGCCTCATTAAAAACCCTCCTTAGGGAAAAAAGAGTGCCCCCTTAAAACTGTTTTAACAGAGACATTGCAATGTAATATTTGTGTTTGTCTTTACTTACAAAGCTCTTAGCTATAGTACAACTTCAGGTGTGTGGCGTTCCAGGTACGAGGGGTCGCCCCCCCTTCCAACGTCTCCAAGCGATAGGCTCCGTTCCCGAGTGCCTCGGTTATTCTGAACGGTCCAGTCCACTTGGGTGATAGCTTATTCTCCATCTCGTACTGGTGGGCCTTTCTCATCACCAGATTGCCTTCTCTAAACTGCCTTGGCATCACCTTTGAGTTGTACCTTCGCTCGACCCTTCTCTTCACCGCCTCAGCCTTCAGCCTTGCCTCCTCCCTGACTTCGTCCAGCAGATCCAGGTTCAGTCTTCTCTCTTCATTCGAGTCTTCCTCTACAAAGTTCTGGAATCTCGGCGAGCTCTCCTGAATCTCGACTGGAATCATGGCATCACACCCGTAGACCAAGCTAAACGGGGTCTCATGGGTTCCTGACTGCTCGGTGGTGTGGTACGCCCAAACTATTCGGGGTACCTCCTCAGCCCAACTCCCCTTGGCTTTCTCGAGCCTCCTCTTCAAACCTCTCAGCAACACCCGGTTAGCTGATTCCACCTGGCCATTAGTCTGAGGGTGCTCGACGGATGCAAACACTTGCTGAATTCCGACCCCTTCGCAAAGCTTCTTCAACAGGTGGCTCGCAAACTGAGTCCCATTATCTGATACCAGGCGCTTAGGCACTCCAAACCGGCACACAATATTCTTCCATACGAAGCCTTCGATCTTGTGCGCGGTGATCTGGGCCACTGGTTCTGCTTCAATCCACTTGGTGAAATACTCAATCGCCACCACCAAGTACTTCATCTGCCTGATCGCCAGTGGAAAAGGTCCCAGGATGTCGATTCCCCAAGTATGAAACGGCCAAGGGCTATAGATCGACTTCAACTCCTCGGGAGGCGCCTTGTGCCAATCGGCGTGCTGCTGGCATTGTTTGCAGCACCGGGCGTACTTCTTGCAATCTTCTCTCATGGATGGCCAATAGTAGCCTGCACGGAGAGTCCTCGCGGCCAGAGCTCGACCCCCGACGTGACTTCCACATATTCCTTCGTGGAGCTCTGCCATAATCCTCGTGCACTTCTCGCCGTGTATACATTCCAGGAGTGGGTGAGTGAATCCAAACCTGTACAGATCGCCATCAATCAATGTATACTTGCTGGAATTTTTCTTTACCTTCCTAGCTTCTGCTGGATCCAGCGGGAGGAGACCGTCTGCCAAGCACCGCTTGTACTGTGTTATCCAAGTGTCTGGCTCGTGGGTGGCGCAGACCTGCATCACGTCCACCTTCTCTCCTCGACATGCTCTAATTCTTGGCGATCTCAGGGTTTCTTGCGTCAAAGACTTATGGCTTCTCGCTGCTCTCTCCGTCGACCTGTTTATCTGAAGGACCAGGTGATCTGCTACAAATGCCCTCGGCGTCTTCAAAGTTTCTTGAATCACTGTCCTCTGCCTACCCCCCTTGCCCGAACTGGCGAGCTTAGCAAGCAAGTCAGCTCGGGCATTCTGTTCTCGGGGCACATGCACCACTTCAAAAGAGGCAAAGGAACTCTTCAATTCCTGCACATACGCCAAGTAAGCCGCCATTTGTGGATCTTTAGCCTGGAACTCGCCTGTTACTTGCCCTGTGACTAGCAGCGAGTCACTCTTAGCCATCAGCACTCTGGCTCCCATCTCTTTAGCCAGCAGAATCCCGGCGATCAGCGCCTCATACTCTGCCTGATTGTTGCTGGCTTTGAAGGCGAATCTCAACGATTGTTCGATCAGCACGCCGTTGGGTCCTTCCAATATGACACCAGCACCGCTACCCTGCTGGTTTGACGATCCATCCACCGAGAGTACCCAACGGAAATCATCTCCTTCAACCCGCGTCGCCTCTGAAGAGAGCTCGACTACAAAATCTGCAAAGATTTGCCCTTTGATCGGGCCTCGAGGCTCATATTTAATGTCAAACTCTGACAACTCGACTGCCCACTTCACCATTCTTCCTGCAACGTCAGGTTTCTTCAAGACCTTCTGGATGGGCAGGTCAGTCATCACCAGTATTGTGAAACTGTGGAAATAGTGGCGCAACCTCCTCGCCGAAAACACCACAGCCAATGCAGCCTTCTCCAGGGCCTGATATCTCGTTTCTGGGCCCTGCAACACTTTACTCACGAAATAAATAGGTTTCTGAGCCTGATCCTGGTCCTGGGCGAGCACAGCACTCACCGCCCTCTCAGTCACAGCGAAATACAACCTGAGAGGGATTCCCGCCAGTGGTTTGCACAAAACCGGCGGGCTCGCCAAATATTCCTTCAGCTTGACGAAAGCTTCCTCGCACTCTTTCGTCCAAGCGAACTTGTTATTGCGCCGCAGACACTGGAAATAGGGATGTCCCTTTTCTCCGCTTGCTGACACGAAGCGGGATAGGGCCGCCATCCGACCCGTCAGCTGCTGGACTTCTTTCACTGTAGTCGGGCTTCTCATCGCCAAGATGGCGGCACACTTGTCCGGGTTGGCCTCTATCCCTCTTTCAGTCAAGAGAAAACCCAAAAATTTTCCAGCCTCCACGCCGAAAATGCATTTCTCCGGGTTGAGCTTCAATTTGAACTTGGCGATCGTCGTGAACAATTCTTCCAAGTCTGCAACGTGCTTGCTTTTCTCCTGCGAGGTCACGACCATGTCATCGACGTAAGCTTGCACGTTCCTTCCCAGCATCGGTGCAAGTACTCGATCCATCAGCCTCTGGTACGTGGCCCCCGCGTTCTTCAGCCCGAACGGCATCACCTTATAGCAGTAGCACGACCTCTCCGTCATGAAGGTTGTTTTTTCTTCGTCCATGGGATGCATCTTGATCTGATTATAGCCCGAGAAGGCGTCCAGGAAACTCAGCAGCTTGCACCCTGCAGCACTATCAACCAGGGCATCAATGCTTGGTAAAGGATACGAATCCTTTGGGCAAGCCTTATTCAGGTCGGTGAAATCGACGCACATGCGCCATTTCCCGTTGCTCTTCTTTACCAGCACGACATTTGCCAGCCACTCAGGGTACTGGACTTCCCTGATGTGGCCTGCAGCGAGGAGTTTCTGGGTCTCATCCTTGATCGCCTGCCTCCTTTCTTCATTAAATTTCCTCCTTCTTTGCCGCACCGGTCTCACCATGTTGTCCATCGCCAGATGATGGCACAAGAAGTCGGGATCGATCCCGGGCATGTCCGAAGCAGACCAGGCAAACGCGTCCAGATGCCGTTCAATCACCTTGGCGATCTGGTCCTGGAGATCGACCTCCAGAGATCTTCCGAGCTTGAAAACCTTCCCCCCGATCTCCTTCTCGAGCCACTGCTCGACGGGTTTGGGCCTGGACTCTCTGGCGATCACCGCCTTGGCGATTCCGAGTTCCCTTGCTTCCTCCGGGCGATTCCGCGCCTCTTCCTCCTCCAGGGCAGCATTCCTCTCCCCCAGCTCAGCATCTACCATCTCTACGTCCCTTCCGGCGGCCTCCTCCATTATCGGCGGTCTGGGCTTCACACCGGGCGGTGGGGTGGTTGTGACATAGCTCACTGATCTTTTATTTTTCAGGCTATTTTCATAGCACTTTTTCGCTTCCTTCTGATCAGACTTTATCGTGATTACCACCCCTTCCATGGACGGCAGCTTCACCTTCATGTGCCGAGTCGATGGAATTGCGCCTATCCTGTTAAGGGTGGGCCTTCCCAGCAGGATGTTATATGCTGAAGGGGCGTTTACGATGAGGTACTTGATTTTCTCCGTCCTCGACCCAGCCTCATCAGTAAACGTGGTTCTCAGCTCAATGTACCCCCTGACTTCCACCTGGTCGCCAGCGAACCCATACAAGCACCCTCCATAGGGCCTCAGCTGGTCAAGGGGCAACTCTAGCTGCGTGAAAGTCGGCCAGAACATCACGTCTGCCGAACTTCCTTGGTCCACCAGAACTCGGTGAACCTTCCTCCCGCCGTGATCAACGAAATAACAATGGGATCGTTGTCGTGAGGCACAACGTCCCGAAGATCCTGCTTGGTGAACGTAATGTCCACTTCGGGCGAGTGATCTTCAAACATGTCCACCGACATCACCGATCGCGCGTACTTTTTCCTCTGCGATGCGGTGCATCCACCACCTGAGAAACCCCCTGCAATGGTGTGGATCTCCCCATGGATAGGCATCTCGTGTTGCTGGGCTTCTCCCCCTGCCGGCTGGGAACTCGACGCTCCTCCGGTCCTTCTGTCCAGCAGATAGTCGTTTAGGAAACCGCTCTTAACCAGGTCGTCGAGCTGATACCCTAAAGACAAACACGAGTCCAGGTTGTGGCCAAAGCACTGGTGGAACTCGCACCAGACGTCCGGCTTCGACCCCAGCACCTTGTCGCCCACCTTCTCGGGCGCCTTCAATCTAGCAGATATGTTAGGGATAGCGATCAGGTCCGCTAGTCCCATGACGAATTTGTGCTTAGGCGGGCGATTGTATTCCCGGCGCGCTGGTTGTTGGCGTGCTGGCGGTTGGCGCGCTTGGCTTCTTCCCTTGTTTCTCCTGTCGTAAGGATAGCGAGTCCTTTGATCCTTTCTGGCCGCCGCTGCCGTTTCCAGCACCCTCTGTGGCTGGATCCTGGTCTGGGCGCGTGGCCTGACGGGAGCCACACTGCCTCTCTTCTCGGCGACCTCACTCTCGTCGGCGATGTGAGCCACCGCAAGTCGCCTGACTTCAGCAAACGTCGCTGGATGAGCCCTGATCAAGGCTTCGCAGAATGGCCCTGGCTGCACGCCCTTCTTGAAGGCATAAACCAGCATTTCTTCATCCTTGGCCGGCGACCTGACCATCTGCGCTCCGAAGCGATTGAGGTAGTCTCTGAGGGACTCCCCATGGTACTGCCTTATATCAAACAGATCATAGGACACTCTAGGCGGTGCCTTGTTCACAATATACTGCTCGACAAAGATTTTCGAGAATTGCTGAAAATTAGTTATGTGGCCATTAGGCAGGCTCACAAACCACTCCATCGCCGTTCCCTGGAGAGTGCTCACGAACATCTTACAATAGACAGCATCCGACCCCCCTGACAGCATCATCTGTGTGTGGAACGTGGTCAGATGAGCCTCTGGATCTTCCACGCCGGTAAAAACAGCTTTAACCGGGACCACGCTCGTGGGAATTGGCGTGTCGGTAATCGCCTGAATGAAAGGCATTGGGAAAACACGAGGCGGTGTCGACGGTGCCACCTCCTCAGCGGAAGGACGAACCTGCTGCTCCTGAAGAGCTCGACGCAGCTCCTCAGCTACCTTACTGAGCTCCTCGTTCCTGGCGCGAGAGGCGACCAGGTCTTCATGTATCCTTGCCTGCTCGACGCGCGAGGCTTCTACAGTGGCCTGCAATGAGCGCATCATTTCTGCCATCTGCGCCATGGTCATGGCGGCGTCGCCTTCAGCTGCGACGGGAGCCACGGGACTGGAACGATTGCTTCTCATCTTTCTCATTAACTTCAGCGAACCACAGAAGTACAGCAAATAACACTTCAACCACGAACGAATCAGCGACCGATCGGAGAAGATTCAAGAAACTGCGTAAGAACTTCAAGAACAACGCAAACCTTCGAAGAAAATCGCAGCTTCGCCAAAAACCACCGTTTCCCGCGAACCAAACAACCACTCGAAAGAACTCGAATCCACCGATCGAAAAGCCAAACGAACGGTTTAAAACACAAACTCACCGAACGAAACTCAAAGAAACTGCCAACGACGGTTGCACCAGCGCACAACTGGGCAGAAAACCTCGAAAACCTCCACGAACTCACGTTGTGGATGGGAGCACGTTTTACACGGCCCCACGGTGGGCGCCTGATGATCCTGCCTGTTGACCGGAGCGCTGGAGAATGCCTCGTCAAAGGATCGACGTGCGCGCCGCTTCTCACTTCCGTTCCTCCTCTGGATCTATCTCAAGAACCTGCAAAGAAACGATACGGCGCCGCTGCGGCCGATCGCACTCCGACGCTCAAGTCAGTGACGGTATCACCAAATACTAAGAACTGGAACCGTGCAAATCTCTCTCACAAACAGCTCTGTCACTCGCAAGCGTAAAGTGTATGAACTGAACGTGCGTACCTTAGAAAATCTGTTAGGAACTCTTATATACCTGGTGGTTCTCTCTCTCCTGGCAGTTACAGACTTGGACACGTGGCTTGCATCCGACTGTACACGTGCCATCATCTGGAGGCTCCCTGACTTGGCGCTACTTCTACTCTCATTTTGGCTAAGTTACTTATGCATGGTGCTGCCCAGTGCATAGCTAACTCAGGAGTGCGATCTCTACTGAAATTGGCGAGGTAGGGCCTTCATACACCTTCCCTATGGTCTCGCCGGCCGCCTTCATAATCTGCTTCTCCTTTAACTTCGGCGATGTACTTGTTCTGGCGATCTCCGACTGCCTGGTCGCCTGAGTCTGCATCTGGCGACTTCGTCCTCAACCTGGCGATCGCCTATTCTGGAAAGCTAGAGATCGGAACACGCCAACTTAACCATGGGCGACTACACGTGCCCCCTGACTTCCTTCTCAACTGTCAACCTGGCGCCTTGTCAACACGCCTACACTGTAACAGGATGCCACGTCATCGCATCCGACCACCAGGGCGGTACAGGAATTAATCTAAGAAAACTATACTCAAATTTTGAGTGATCATTGGAGAGCTTTTGAGCCTTATTCTCTAGTCTTATCTTGATGGATCCATGGAGTCCTCAAGTGGCGGCAACACGCTCATCTAGGAGCATTCCACACTTCTAGTGGCGAGATCATCCATCATCCTTCCATCTTCATGAGCAATTCTTCTCTCCTTCCTTTCTTCTTTGTTAATTCTTTGTTCTAGCTTGTTGTCTTGTTGTTTGGTTCGGCTATTCTGTTTTTCCAGCACCTATTTGCTGTTCTTGCCTTTTTAATTTCACTTTGTTCGGTTCAAATGTGTTCTTATTCAATTCTATTCGGTGCTTTTTAGTTTTACCTCTTTTTGTTGGTTCAATTTGACAATATGTGGAACATCCAAATGAGTTTGGGATTTGGTACTAGTTTTTGGTGAGTTCTTGTCTTAGAACAATGATCCAACTCTAAGAAAAGTGCCTCAATAATGTCCAGCTCAAGGTGATTCCTAAGAATGTCAAGAATCATTCTTTATATGGCTAGTGGAATCACATCATGTGGTATCATGAGTCTTAGGTTCTTCTTGCTTAATTGTTGAGTTGTGTGCACTTTAATTTCAAGAGCTCTTTAATTTTCTTGCAATTTAAGTTTCTGTTTTAGATTTTTACTTGAGTATTCTTGTTGTTTTTCTTTCCTGCCAAGTGTTTGTGAAAAGGTTTATGGCACTCATTTTGTAGTCATGTTATTCCATAATTGTCATTACTTCTAGTAGTACTTTTATTGCTTTGATTGTTTCTTGCTTTGGTGTCATATAATTTTCTGAATTGATATTGATCCTTTGTGCATTTTTCTTTTTAGAATTGAGTTCATACTTGTATTCTAGACCTATACAAGTTCCAATACATCATTTTCCATTATGTCTTTGCTAGTTCATAATTCTTTTTTATTCCTATTAGGATTCCTCTGTTTCTGAAAAAAAAGTGCTTACTGTTTTTCCTTATTTCAATTGATTTACTCACTGGAAAATTCTGAAATTCTGGATTTGTGATATTAAAAGTGTTAGAAAAGAGTAGAAAAAAGAATCATTCAAAAATTCAAAGTACACAAAAAATGATAAATAAAATAAAAAAAGTGTACAATTCTGCCGAAAAGAATACAGTAATCTGGCAGCGATTTTAAAAAATTTATCTCAATTAATTGGCTTACTGTTTTTAATTGATTCCAGTGCCATTATTGAGTTAACATCTTGAAGTTTCTGTGGTTTAAATTTCATAATCCAGTTCGCTCTACATCATTCCAGTTAAATCAGTGAATATCAAGCACAGTTTGCATTTTAAAAAAAAAAATTCCAGTAGCTAATTTTTTTGTTTTGTTCATCTACTCTAGTGCTTTCCCTTAAGTATTCTTTTGTGTGCCTACTTTTCTCATTGAGTTCTTTATTTTCTTGATTGTCTTTCATTCTTACTCTTTGAGTTTGTCTTACACATAGTTTTCCTTTTGCAATTACCTTTCCTTGCTTATACCTTTTCTTGTTTGTCTTTATTGTTTCATTGGTTTTGTGGTGGTTGCTTTTGAGATTGGTGTGCTTGCTTTGACATCTTTCATTTGAGGATTCCAAGGCCTCAAGATCAGATTGGTGCAAGGACATTATTTCTTTTAGAGTGACCTCTTTTTCTACCTCATTTCACTTCGGCATTCTTGCTGGCCACACTCACTGTTTTTGCTAATTTTTGTTGCTTAACTTGTTTGCTATTTTTATTTCCAAAATGGCTGGATTTTCAAGTGATGCATCATACAAGCAGAATTCTCCATCCAAAGCTTCAATCCTTGGTGAATTACATGAAGCTCAAAGAACCATTAGACGGTTGGAGGAGAAATTGCAAAAGATGGAGGTGCAACAAGCTAGACCATCTCCTTCAATCCATGATGAGCATCATAGACCTTCCACAAGAGCTTCTTCCAATGATTTTGGCCGTGAAGATGAGCATAGGAGAAGGAGACCTCCACCCCAAGTCCATGGACAAAGACATCATCATCAAGGGGAAAGAACTCACTACGGCAATGGCTTCTATCATGATGCAAAGTCTAAGCTTCCTTCGGTCAAGCTACCTTGTTTTAATGGCTCTAGTGATCCAAATGTATATTTAGATTGGGAGGCTAAGTGTGAACAAATTTTTGAGATCCATGAGATCCAAGATGAGCATAAGCTTAAGCTAGCCACCCTAGAGTTTAGTGATTATGCCATGAAATGGTGGCATGGAATTGTAAAGGACATTATCTATCACAAGGGTCCTCCCGTGGACTCTTGGAACTCTTTGAAGGATCATATGCGCGCTAGGTTTGTGCCCCCACATTTTAGGAAAGACCTCATGTTGAGACTCCAACGGTTTCAACAAGGCACGCTAAATGTGGATGAATATTATAAGGAGCTTGAGACGCTTGTGCTTAAAATTGAATTAGAAGAAAGTGAAGAAGCCATGGTTGCTAGGTTTGTGAGTGGTCTTAGGAAGGATATTCAAGACATTGTTGAGTTACAAGAGTATTCATCATTGGGCTCTTTAGTTCATCTTGCAATGAAGGTGGAAGCCCAACTTGCTAAGAAAAACTCTTCTAAAAATGCTTCCAATGATGGATACTACTGCAAATTGTCCTTCCAAACGAAGTATGTACATGCATGAGGGCATTGTAGTTAGTGAGCATGATTCGGATTCTCCTAAGCATTCATTGCATTCTCATGCATCTAGTGAGGAAGAGAGCGAATGTCCACTCGAAGGGGACTTGTTAGTTGTGAGAAGACTTCTTGGACAAGTTTCACAACCTTTTGATGGAAGTCAAAGGGAAAATATTTTTCATACAAGATGTCTTATTCAAAACAACATTTGTTCCTTGATAGTGGATAGGGGTAGTTGTGCAAATGTGGCTAGTACAAGAGTAGTAGATAAGCTTGGATTGCCTACTATCTCTCATACAAAGCCCTACAAATTACAATGGCTTAGTGAAGTAGGAGAAATAATTGTTAATAAACAAGTCCTCATCCATTTCTCCATTGGAAAATACAAAGATGAGGTATTATGTGATGTTGTGCCCATGGAAGCCACTCATGTTCTTTTGGGAAGGCCTTGGCAATTTGATAGAAAAGTTTTACATGATGGCTTTACCAATAAACTATCTTTTGAATTCAATGGTCACAAGGTTACTTTAAAATCTCTCTCTCCAAGAGAAGTCCATGAGGACCAAGTTATCATGAAGAAAAAGAGGGAGAGTGAAAAAGATAAAAAAGATAAGAGTTCTAAGCCTACACTCCTTGTGTCTAGGCGTGACGTTGAAAGGGAAATAGTGGCTCATCATCCTCTTTTCTTAGCCATCCCTAGAACTCGTAGAGTAGAAACACTTGTTGATAGTCCTCATTGCTTGGAAAATTTGGTAGAAGAGTTCCAAGATGTGTTTCAAGATCCTCCAAATGGACTTCCACCTTTGAGAGGGATTGAGCACCAAATTGATTTGATACCGGGCTCTTCTTTACCAAACCGTCCAGCATATAGGACCAATCCAAGTGAAACCAAGGAAATTTGCCAACAAGTTGAGGCTTTGATTGAGAAAGGGTGGGTGCAAGATAGCATGAGTCCTTGTGCTATGCCTATCATCTTAGTGCCAAAAAAGGATGGCACATGGCGAATGTGTTTGAATTGTAGGGCCATCAATAACATAACAATCAAGTATAGGCATCCCATACCTAGACTAGATGATTTGTTGGATGAATTACATGGTTCAAAAATCTTTTCAAAGATTGATCTTAAAAGCGGCTACAATCAAATCCGTATCAAACCGGGTGATGAATGGAAGACGGCTTTTAAGACCAACTTTGGTTTATATGAGTGGTTAGTCATGCCTTTTGGCCTAACTAATGCACCAAGTACTTTCATGCGCCTCATGCATCATGTTCATAGACCTTTCATTGGTAAGTTTGTTGTTGTTTATTTTGATGACATTCTCATTTATAGCTTATCTTTGAATGACCATAGGTTGCATGTTAGGCAAGTTTTAGAAACCCTTAGGAAGGAACATTTGTATGCTAACCTTGCTAAATGTATGTTTGCTCTTGATCATATAGAATTCCTAGGGTTTGTTGTGAGTTGTAAAGGGGTCCATGTGGACAAAACAAAGGTGGTGGCCATTCAAAATTGGCCTACACCGAAATCTTTGAATGAGGTCCGAAGTTTTCATGGACTTGCTTCTTTCTATAGAAGATTTGTCCCAAACTTTGGTACCATTGCCGCACCACTCAATGACATAGTGAAAAAGGATGTGGTCTTTCATTGGGGAGAAGCACAACAAAATGCTTTTGACACTTTGAAAGAAAAGTTGACTAATGCTCCCATCTTGGCCCTTCCTAATTTCACTAAGACATTTGAGATTGAGTGTGATGCTTCAAGCATAGGTATTGGGGTTGTTCTCCTTCAAGAGGGCCACCCCATAGCCTATTTTAGTGAGAAATCGAAGGGAAGTCATCTCAATTATTCCACCTATGATAAGGAATTATATGCACTTGTTAGGGCTTTGTTTACTTGGCAACACTATCTTTTTCCCAAAGAGTTTGTGATACATAGTGCTCATGAATCTCTTAAATATTTGAAAAGCCAAAACAAACTTAACAAAAGGCATGCTAAGTGGGTGGAATTCATTGAGCAATTTCCTTATGTGATCAAACACAAGCAAGGCAAAATAAATATTGTGGCGGATGCTCTTTCTAGAAGATACACCTTGCTAAATCTTTTAACCTCTCAATATCTTGGTTTTGATCACATTAAGGAACTTTATCATGATGACCTTGATTTTTCTCCCATCTATCAAGAGTGTCTTAAGGGAGGACACAAAGATTTTTTTATACAAGATGGCTTTCTTTTTAAAGGAAAACGTCTTTGTGTTCCTCAATTTACTATTAGATTATCTCTTGTTAGAGAAGCTCATGAGGGGGGTTTAATGGGACATTTTGGGATTGCTAAAACTTTGGATGTGTTGCATGAACATTTCTTTTGGCCTCATATGCATAAACATGTTCATAGTTTGTGTGATAAATGCATAGCTTGCCGCAAAGCTAAGTCTAAGATGCATCCCCATGGTCTATATACTCCTCTTCCTATCCCTTCAATGCCTTGGGTAGATATATCTATGGATTTCATCTTAGGCTTACCCAAGACATCAAAGGGAAAGGACTCCATTTTTGTGGTAGTGGATCGTTTTTCAAAAATGGCTCACTTTATTCCTTGCCACAAAGTGGATGATGCATGCCACATTGCAAACCTCTTCTTCCAAGAAGTGGTTCGCTTGCATGGGATTCCTAGGTCTATAGTGTCCGATAGAGATCCTAAGTTCTTGAGTCACTTTTGGAAGACCTTGTGGGGCAAGCTCGGAACTAAGCTTTTATTTTCTACCACTTGCCACCCACAAACTGATGGTCAAACCGAGGTGGTGAATAGAACTTTGGGACAACTATTGAGATGTTTTATTTCGGGGAATCCTAGAGTGTGGGAGAATTTACTACCCCATGTTGAGTTTTCATATAATCGAGTAGTGAATTCTACCACCTCACATTCTCCTTTTGAGGTGGTCTATGGGTTTAATCCCCTAACACCTCTTGATCTTCTTCATATTCCCCTTCTTGGAGATGTCTTGTGCAAAGATGGGTATGAAAAGGCTTCTTTTGTGAAAACTTTGCATAAAGACATCAAGAAGAGAATTGAGAAGAAGGTTGGCAAGTATGCTGAACTTGCCAATAAAAGGAGAAAAGCATTGTTGTTTGATGAGGGCGATTGGGTTTGGCTTCACTTGAGGAAGGATCGTTTTCCTACTCAAAGGAAGTCCAAACTAATGCCTCGAGGGGATGGACCTTTCCAAATCCTCAAGAGGATTAATGACAATGCTTATGAGTTAGATATGCCTGATACATTCTTAGGTAGTCATACTTTTAATGTCAGCGATCTAACTCCTTTTTCTGTAGGTCTCCAGAATTCGTGGTCGAATTCTCTCCAACTCGGGGAGTATGATGGAGATCAAGATCAAGAGAACATAGAGGCCAATCAACAAGATCAAGAGGAGGTGGAGGCACAAATAGAAGACGCCCATGGAGGTCAAAGTCCACCTCAAAGGCTTACAAGAAGCATGTTTAAAGCTTTAGGAACTAGAGGACATTTATTTTCTCTTTTTGTAATTTCTTTAGTTGAAGGTGCTTAGAGGGAAACTTTAGAAACCTCTATTGTTATAGCATCTTTTAGGCTTTAGTTAGGAGCTTTAGGGGGTGTGTGTTAGTAGATAGGTGTAGAAGTAGAATAGGAGGTGCCAAAGTGAAGGAAGGAGTCACACCTTCCTCATGGCTTGAAATAGGCGCCGGTTTTAGCTTGCTTTAGGAGGGAAAATTGAATTGTTTTAGCTTGCATTTTCAGCACCTTAGGCTATAAATAGAGGTGCTCTCTTTGTAAAATTCAGATTGGAATTAATCTAAGAAAACTATACTCAAATTTTGAGTGATCATTGGAGAGCTTTTGAGCCTTCTTCTCTAGTCTTATCTTGATGGATCCATGGAGTCCTCAAGTGGCGGCAGCACTCTCATCTAGGAGCATTCCACACTTCTAGTGGCGAGATCATCCATCATCCTTCCATCTTCATGAGCAATTCTTCTCTCCTTCCTTTCTTCTTTTTTAATTCTTTGTTCTAGCTTGTTGTCTTGTTGTTTGGTTCGACTATTCTGTTTTTCCAGCACCTATTTGTTGTTCTTGCCTTTTTAATTTCACTTTGTTCGGTTCAAATGTGTTCTTATTCAATTCTATTCGGTGCTTTTTAGTTTTACCTCTTTTTGTTGGTTCAATTTGACAATATGTGGAACATCCAAATGAGTTTGGGATTTGGTACTAGTTTTTGGTGAGTTCTTGTCTTAGAACAATGATCCAACTCTAAGAAAAGTGCCTCAATAATGTCCAGCTCAAGGTGATTCCTAAGAATGTCAAGAATCATTCTCTATATGGGTAGTGGAATCACATCAATTTGGGTTGAAGAATGCAGGCGCCACCTACCAAAGGCTAATGGACAAGGTCCTTGCACCTATGCTGGGAAGGAACGTGCAGGCCTATGTGGATGACATGGTGGTGACTTCGCGCGAGAGGGGGCAGCACGCAGCGGATCTGGAAGAGCTGTTTGCTACCATATCAAAGTACCGCCTCAAATTAAACCCAGACAAGTGCGTTTTTGGCGTGGAGGCGGGAAAGTTCTTGGTATTTATGCTCACCGAAAGGGGGATAGAGGCGAACCCTGACAAGTGTGCAGCTATCATCGCTATGAGGAGCCCAACCTCAGTTAAAGAAGTTCAGCAATTGACTAGGAGGATGGCGGCCCTGTCAAGATTCGTGTCTGCTGGAGGGGAGAAGGGCCACCCCTACTTCCAGTGCCTAAAGAGGAATAGCCATTTTGCATGGACAGATGAGTGTGAAGCAGCATTCCTCAAGATGAAGGAGTACTTGGCGACGCCACCTGTGCTTTATAAGCCACGGGCAGACGTCCCCTTACGATTATACTTTGCAATAACTGATCTTGCCGGTGACCTGTCCTTCGAAGGCTCCGCAACGTCTAACTCCGCCTTCCGTAAGTCAGCGAACAAAACCACCAAAGAGTAGTTCACTCTGTGATCTCTATAAGGACCGTGTTCTCTGCGAATTCTCTTTCTTCTCTCTGTGCGAAAACTAGCCACTTATCTCAATCAAAACCTCCCTAGAAATGAGCGTGGCACCCCTTTATATACCTTGTCACACCCCTAAGTTCTTCGCGTACGAAGTAACTTAGCGTGTTTCATATGTTGGGTGTCTCGGGCAACCTCAATGTGAGTACCAGGTGCGGTTTGGACCAGCGCGCATACCAGGTATTCCCTGTCGCGTGAACGATCACCCCTTCTGCCCACGAACGCCATGGGCTACAGAGCGCCGACCGACTACCAGCTTCCTCAGACCACTCTTGTGCACGGTACTGAAGGGCGTACGACGTCTCTGACTCCCGACGCCATGCCACACAAGGCTCGGCTGCAGCGCTCTCCCCAGGAATCCCCTTTCGTTCCCAGCTTAGCTGCGTGTGACAACACGACCGATCAGCCCCGTGGCTCACCTAATCGATGATCGAGCATTCCCTCTGATCACCGATCTCCGCCTGATCGCTCTCTTCGAGATGCATCACGTGTCCCACTAAGAACGGCCCACGTGGCCATCAGTCGCTGATGTCACCCTAAACTGTGACCGACCGGATCAGTAACAGAGTGGGCCATCAGCTCTGTGCTGGTTCAGGAGCAAGACCAAGTGCAGAGGCCCATCTACTTCGTAAGCAAGGCCTTGCGAGGCCCAGAATTGAGGTACCAGTCACTGGAGAAGGCGGCATTAGCAGTGGTGTTCTCAACCAGAAGGCTCCGCCATTATTTTCACAGTTTCACAGTGGTGGTGATGACGAATCTCCCCATCCAGAAAGTACTTCAGAAGCCGGATGTAGCTGGGACGATGGTTCGCTGGGCAGTAGAGCTGTCAGAGTTTGACATCTAGTATGAACCCAGGGGTCCATCAAAGGGCTAGGTTATGCAGATTTCGTGGCAGAGCTCTCACCAGGAGGAGACACTCAGAAGGTGGAGTTAGGGTCACAGTCGATGCTCTCGGTGGATGAGTCCTCCAACCAGCAGGGGAGTGGCGCTGGAATAATCTTGGAGGGGCCTAACGGAGTGTTGATCGAGCAAGCCTTACGCTTCGCCTTCAAAGCAAGCAATAACCAAGCGGAGTACGAGGCGCTGATTGCTGGGATGCTTCTGGCCAAAGAAATGGGCGCTCAAAGCCTCTTGGCGAAGAGTGATTGCCAGTATGTCACAGGACAAGTAACAGGGGAATACCAGGCAAAGGATCCGCAGATGTCTGCGTACTTGAGGTACGTCGAAATGTTGAAGGGAACCTTCGCTACGTTTGAGCTGGTGCATGTCCCTAGAGAAAAAAATGCCAGAGCTGACCTGCTTGCTAAGCTGGCCAGCTCAGGCTAGGGGGGAAGGCAGAGGGCAGTCATCCAAGAGACGCTCAAAACGCCGCGAAAGTTCGTGGCGGACAACAGGGTGGATGTCCTTCACATTAGCACAGCAAGAGGAAAGCCAAGGAGCCATCGCTCTTTGATTCAAGATACAGCGAGGGCACCCCGCATCAGCACCTACGCGGCCTCGCCCGAAGGAGAGAAGGGCGTGCATGTATGCTCCTTGGAGGAAGGCGACTCTTGGATGACGCCTTATAGGCGATACATTGCAGATGGAATCCTCCCAGCAGAGCCTGGAGAAGGGAAGAAGATAAAGAAGAACTCTGCAAGGTACACCCTCGTTGATGGAGTGCTATTTAGGCATGGGTTCACGCACCCGATTATGACATGTGTGAGTGGCGATGAGTGTACGAGGATCATGTCGAAGCTCCACGAGGGGATTTGCGGAAGCCACGTGGGGGGAAGATCATTAGCTTCCAAGGTGATTCGCGCAGGGTTTTATTGGCCATCAGTGAGGGAAGATTGTGTAAGATACGTCCAACGATGCAAGCAATGCCAGATGCATGCAGACTGGCATAAGGCACCACCAGAGGAGTTGAGATCGATCTATAGCCTGTGGCCATTCCATACATGGGGAATTGATATTCTGGGGCCTTTCCCTCTGGCGATAAGGCAAATGAAGTATTTGATAGTCGCCATCGAATACTTCACGAAGTGGAGAGAGGTAGAACCAGTGACACAGATCAATGCGCACAAAGTACAACACTTTGTTTGGAAGAACATTGTGTGTCGTTTCGGGGTGCCAAGGCATCTCATCTCAGATAATGGCACTCAGTTTGCGAGCCAACAGTTGGGGAAGCTGTGTGCAGAAGTGGGAATCTAGCAGGTGTTCGCATCAGTCGAACACCCCGAGACGAATGGATAGGTAGAGTCAGCAAATAGAGTTTTGCTAAGACTCGAGAAGGCTAAAGGGGCGTGGGCAGAAGAAGTACCGAGGATTGTGTGGGCTTACCACACCACGCCTCAATCTTCCACCATGGAGACGCCATTCAGCCTAGTATACGGGTCAGATGCCATGATCCCAGTAGAGATTCACGAGAGTTCTCCACGTTTCCAAAGCTTTGTGGCAGAAGAATCCAATGAGGAAAGAAGGGTAAATCTAGACCTAATGGACGACGCCAGAGAGGAAGCAAGGATAAAGGCTGAAGCCGTGAAGAAAAGAGTAGATCATCAGTACAGCTCTAAGGTGAAGCTGCGGCGGTTCCAAGTTGGCGACCTGGTCATGAGGAAGGCTCATCCTTACGAGTTAGAGAACAAGTTGTCTCCCAAGTGGACCAGACCCTTCAGAATAACCAAAGCCAAGGGAAACGGTTCGTACAATCTAGAGACTCTAGAGGGGAGCAATGCGGCAAATTTAAAGTTTTATTTCAGTTGAATTGTAACGGGGACACTCTTTTTCCCTCTAAGGGGTTTTTTAATGAGGTCACCCGAATAAAGGAAAAGAGGTTCAAGAAAACTATGTCTCAGTTTTTCCCTCTCACGCGATGTAAGATCAAAGATTAAAGAAACTCAAGTAAAAAAATCAAGGCATCGCCTGGCGTGGGCATCGCCAAGAGGAGGCGTCGTCAGGATGAGGCATCGCCAGGGTGAGGCGACGCCAAGATGAGGCGTCGCCAAAGAGGAGGCGTCGTCGAGAGGAGGCATCGCCAAGTTAAGACGTCGCCCGGTGTAGGCGCTGCCAAGAAAGGAAGCAAACATCAAAGTTCAGAGCAAGTAGCTGGAACGCATGCTCATACCCATAGATCAAGACGACAGGTACGTTGAGATATAAGTTGAAATCCGGGCGCCTAGTCCTTGAGCAGGGGTTAAGGGATTCCTTCGGGACGCCCCCTCCTTAGTTATGAATAGCTAGCCTCGGTGTCAGATGTTAAGATATAAGTTGAAATCCGGGTGCCTAGTCCCTGAGCATGGGTTAAGGGATTCCTTCGGGACGCCCCCTCCTCAAGTATGAATAGCTAGCCCTGATGCCTGATGTTTAGACACCTCGCGAGGAAGTGGCAAGGGGCGTTTCCTTCCAGCGTGGGCATCAAGGGCTAAGTTGCCTTGGTGTTTTAGACACCCCATGGATGATACGGCGCTGTTGTTTAGGCCTCTTCATGGGTGTGGGCGCCAAAGCGCGACTTTTGTCCCAGGTATTTAGACACGCTGAGGACACCCAGAGCAGGTCTCTCCTCGAGAATGGACACCCAGTGCAGGTAAGATAAGCCCTCTGCGCCTTTGAGCGATGTTGAGGCCATAGAACAGATAAGTCCTCCTCGCCCTCGAGCGACGTTGAGGCACCAGAGATTAAAGTCCTCCCTCGCCCTCGAGCGACGTCGAGGCCCCAGATGAATAGATACGCCCTTTGCACCTTTGAGCGATGTTGAGGCCATAGAAGAGATCAAATCCTCCTTCGCCTTAGGGCAATGACGAGGCAGGCGACACCTTCATGAGGAAGATCCCTCGCAGATATGAAGGCCAAGTGGAGTCTATGTAAAAGACAAGGGGGAGAGTATGCATCGCGACTCAGAAGGGAAGAATAAGAGAGAAGGTCGCGTGCTACCTAAAGAGTCATAGTCAAAGCGTTGAAGAAATGTAGGGGTAATAACGCATTCAATTTAGCAAAGAAAGCGGTAGAGCAGAGAAACTGAAGGTACGCGGGGATGTAAAGATAAAGCTCGAATAATCTTTTAAATAAGATTAAATGTCAGAGTCACAGATAAAGTTCAGAGTATTGTAAAATGTTAGAAGATACAAGTTTACAAAATGAAGATCAATGAAATGAAGTTCAATCCCCAAGGTCGAGGGGCACCACCTTCCCGTCGACAATATGATTGCCAGGGTCACAGTTGGAGGTGTTGATCCCTGGGTTCTCACATGTAGCTTGGGCTAGAGCCTCTTTGAACCCCTCGTCGAAGGTGTCGGCCATGTCATCAAGGAGTTCCTTGTTGGACTTCTCCAGCTCCTCGACCTTGGAGTTTTGGGAGACTAGCTTCTTGTCTAGAAATTCCTTCTCCACCTGAAGCTTGTTCACCTCAGCTTGGAGAAGGTTGGAAGCTTCAATCTTCGCAGCCAGTTTCTCCTCCGTTTCGCTCAGCTTCGCTCCCAGGACCTTAGAGTTTTTAGCGGCTATCCTCAGTTCAGCAGCCTCCGACTGCAGGGAAGCCATGGAACCCAGAAGGTCAGCATGTTTCTGATCAGCCTTGTGCAGCTTCAGGTTGGCTGCCTCCACTGCCTCCTGGGTCTCCATCAGAGAAGCTTTGTAGGCGTTTTCTTTTTGCTCCCAAAGTTGTGTGAGCTTCAGCTTCTCCTCCTTCAGGGTGGCCACCTCTCGCTTGAGGCCCTGTAGGGTTAGCATCTCGATGGCTTTGGTTTTTGCTTGTGCGCACCAGTCTAGTGCAATAGCGAGGAAGGCCCCCATATAGTAGGGCATACCCTCCTTCTTAGCCTCGCTAGAAGAACTCCCCAGTGAACTCTCATTGAACCCCCCTCATTAGTTGCATGATCGCCAGGGGAATCGTCAAAACCTCTGGGGCGGAAGCTTGTGCAGCAGTTTGTTTTGGTGGAAGCGCGGACTCTGCCCCCTCCTCTTGGCCCATTTGTGGTGGGGGAGATGTGGCACTGGGAGGGTTGTCCCTCAGCGACTCTCCATGTTGAGGGGAGGGAGATCGTGAAGAGATGACCCTGTTGGTCCTCCTCCTCTTGAAGACCTGCCCCTCTCCAGAGTCTTCGTCATCAGAGGGGGCCACAAGGAAACCCTTGCCCTTGTCTAGGGGGACTGGGGTGAGGTTGGCAACCACAGCCAGTGGGACTGCATCGATTGGTGGGGGTGAGTTAGGTGTTTGGAGAGAATGGGGAGAATTGGGTGTTTGGGCGGTGTGTGGTGTTGGTGATGGAGGAGGGTTGGACTCAGTGATGGGGATGCTGGAGGCGCCGGCCTTCGCAGATGTTGCCTTGGGGCGAGCCCTCAAGGTCTTCGCCAGTGCAATTCGCCTCGAGGAGTCCATTACCGATGCTGCACCAGACAAACAAGAGAGCAGGGGTTAGAGCTAACACCAGTTAAACGAGAAGGCACATATAGCACATACAGAAGTTGGATAGATAAACAACACACACATCAATCAGAGAAAACACATCAAGAGGCGAATGTAAAGAAGACAAGTAGGGGTGTAGATTTCCCTACCAAAGTACCCAGAAAGGGCGTCCGCGTTAAACTCGCAAGCTATGAGTTTCACGGTGCTGAAGACGACCCCCAGGCCGGTCAAAGCCACGCATACTTCTCTATCAGCAGAGGTCAGTTCATCCAAAGATTTGGGCTTCAGCAGCTTTGGCCTTTCCACCCCTTGTACGAGTTCTGGAAAAGGGTGAGGACTATCCTGCCAGCGACTCCGGAAAAGCTTACCCAAAGGCTTTTCCCTTGCTTCTTCACTTCAAAGAAATGAAGGAAGACGTCCACGGAGGGCAGAATGCCCAAGTACCCGCACAGAATCTCGAAGGCCCTAATGAATGCCCAGCTGTTGGGGTGTAGCTGAGCAGGGGCTGTGTTGATTTCGGTAAGCAGCTCCCTTTCGAAGGTTGTAAAAGGAAAGCGCAGACCGACGGGCTTGAACACTGTTTGGTAAAGAAAGAAAAAGGCTTTCCCACCGTTGGACCTATTATCCACGCAGACAGGCTCCCCGGGAGTGCCATGACGAACGGAGACGTGGGAGTTGTGGATGTTGCAGAAAGCATTAAAGTTGTATAGCCGCGGGTCACCAATATGGTCCTCCACGTCTCCAACGGTGGTTAGGGTTGTGCACTCAGCTAGAAGTTCATCAGAGGCCCAGGGATACTGAGAGTTATAGTTGACCCCGGGGGGAGGAGGGTTGGCCGTCGTTTTCGTATGTGCCATAGTTGATGAAAGATCTTGATCCTGCCTGTTGACCAGAGCGTTGAAACCTGCCTCGTCAAAGGATCGACTTGCGCACCGCTTCAAACGTCCGTCCTTCTCCAAGATCCACCTCAAGAACCTGCAAAAGAACAGAGCGGCGCCCCTGCGGCTGATCGCACTCCAACGCCCAAGTCAGTGACCGAACCACCAAATATTGAGAGCAAGAACGCTCAAGAAATCTCAAGGAACCGTGCAGTGTTCTCTCTCACAGTGTGCTCTAGAACTCGCAAGCGTAAAGAGTATAATCTGAACGTGCGTACCTCGAAAGTTCGTTGAGAACTCTTATATACCTGGTCACTTTCTCTCTCCTGGCAGTTACAGACTTAGACACGTGGCTCGCATCCAACTGTACACGTGCCATCATCTGGAGCCTCCTTGACTTGGGCGCTGCTTCTACTCTCATTTTGCTAAGTTACTTATGCATGGTACTGCCCAGTGCATAGCTAACTTGGGAGCGCGATCTCTACTGGAAATGGCGAGTTAGGGTGCCTTCGTACACCTTCCCTGTGGTCTCGCCGGCCGCCTTCATAATCTGCACCACCTTCATCTCTGGCGATGTGCTTGCTCTGGCGATCTCCAATCACTAGGTCGCCTGAGTTTACATCTGGCGACTTCATCTTTAACCCGGTGATCGCCTATTCTGGTATGCTGGAGATCGGAACACGCCAACTTAATAATTGGCGACTTCACAAGCCCCCCGACTTCCTTCCCTTCTGCCAACCTGGCGCCTTGTCAACACGCCTATACTGTAGCTGGATGCCACGTCATCACTTCCGACTACCAGGGCGGTACACAAGCCCCCCAGTCTTAAGCGAAGACTTGTCCAGCGAAAAGACTAGAAGAGTCACGTCAACACCGGTCTACGTGGCACTGACACAGAATTCCAAGCGGTTGTACCTTCTGCTTCTCTGACGCTCCACCAAACCCCTCGCCCATCACTCGACACGTGGCTTCATCAACGGTTACCTTCAGTTACCGTTTGCGCTTCCCAAACCCATTTCGAAAAAACTCTTAAACCCATTTTCACTCCACACTGTTCCATCACTTTTCTTCGTATTCACAAACGCTCTAACTTCCTCCTGCAAAAAACTCTCAGCGCTCTCCAACATTCTGAATCACCATCATCCTTCATCGTCTTCCTGATCATCAAAAGGTACCTACTTTCCTTCTTCTGCTGGTTTTTCTTGCATTTTAACCGATTCGCATCATCCTGTAACTGTCTGGTGCATACGCTGTGGGTTGCTTTTTCCATTTCTCCTTCTACGTAACTTAAGGCTTCGTCAATCGTCGCAACGAACCTTCGTTCGTTCGCTTTTCACCCTTCTCCCACGATCGAGTCAGCCTCTGCGAACCCTGATCATTTTTCCTTTTCTTCTTCCTTTGCAGCTTCGAGAATGACCCGCTCAAAGATCACCCCGAATCCTCCTCCTTCATCGCGACACCCCTCTTCTCAAGCACTCATCCCACCGCGAGCACGCGGTGCTTCATCTTCCCAGGCTGAGAGGCCTGCACCTTCCCGCCCCAACCTGGCCCAGGCGACTCCACCTATCGCCGGAGGAGCCCCCGTTCCCCTGCCAGACTTCAAAAAACTCTACCCCTGGGCCAACTCGACCCTGTTGAGGGAAACGTCTTCCGTGAACACTGCTGGAGCAGTCTTGCGATTGACTAAGGGGGATGCGCCTCACCAAACATTTCATAAGGAGCACGATGAAAAGATGATAGTGCTACCCTGCCCCCCCGATCTGCCCGTTTGTGCCGACGATAAGGTGAGCGCTGACGGGCCCTTCTGCTTCGTCTACACAACCTTATTTAAGAAGGTGAAGCTCAAGTTTCCCTTTACCTGTTTCGAGAGGGAACTCCTCACTGAGCTCAACATCGCCGCCGCCCAGCTTCATCCCAACAGCTGTGCGTTTGTGCGAGCATTCCAAGTGATGTGCGACCATCTGGGGTTGCCCGCATCCGTAGATGTATTTCTGTTTCTCTTCGAGGCCAAGCACCCAGGAGACCGCCTGTGGGTTAGCTTGAATGGGATCGCTGGGAGGTCAATCTTCTCCATCTTCCAGCAATCCTATAAAGATTGGAAAGGGAAGTTCGTCCAAGTGCGTCCTAACGACAAGGACGCCTCCCTACTCGACGGCTTCCCCTTGTACTGGGTGGACAAGGGGAAGAAAGAGTCCAAGAGCTGCTTCAGGAGACCCAGAAGTCCTGATAGCATGGGAGCGTTGGACAGAGATCTCTGCCTCTTTTGGAAAAGGGTGGCGGATGCCAACATCACCTTCCTCACCACCACCTTGATCTGCTTCGAGTTCTACAAGGACCAACTCGAAATTCGAATAGGTTAGAACATTTAAACTGTTGTTTTAGTACTGCTTCTGTTTAACTGTTTCTGAGCGTCTTGTGCGTTATGCGCAAGACTTTGGTTTTATTTAAGCCCACCGATCATCTGCTTTGCTGCATCCCGCCTTATGCACTTATTTTCTCTCTGAGTTAACCCATGCATTTTCGCTCTATGCAGATAACATGTTGGGCAAGGGTATGCTCGCTGAATTAAGGGCGCTCGCCCGGACCCACGGGTTGGCCACGGGTTCTCAAACAGTGCCAAATTCCGTGGTGGAGATCGCCGCCACTCAGGGCCGATCGCCACCTAAGGGCCCAGCTCCCTCCGACGTCCAACCCGCCGCCCAGCGTAAAAAACTTGTCCTCAAAAGGCCCAAGAGGAAGGCTCCCCAGATAGTCCACGAGGAGGAGGAAGAAGATGACGAGGTCACCGAAGATGGCCTCGTTACAAAGAGGAAGAGGGTGGCACCTTCTTCACCACCTGCCCCACCCCCTCTTCCAATCTCAACACCGCCATCCACGCCTGCTCCACCTCCAACAATGCCATCTCCACCAGCTCCCGCTTCCCCAGTCCAAGCCATTCCGTTGGCAACTGCGCCACCCGCGGTTGAGGCCGCCGAAGACAATTTCTTGGAGGACCCCCCAAGCGCCTCCACGCCATATGTATCAGCTGGAGGGGGTCCTCCTTCTAACGCCTCAGCCGCAGATGTCGCTCCAATCGGGGATGAGGTTGCCCACACCTCTCCGATTCTGATCACCGAGTCCCCGACGTCGCCACCACGAGCAGAGGCCTTGTGCCAATCGGCGTGCTGTTGGCACTGTTTGCAACACTGCGCATACTTCTTGCAGTCTTCTCTCATCGTTGGCCAGTAGTAGCCTGCACGGAGAGTCCTCGCGGCCAGAGCTCGACCCCCAACGTGGCTTCCGCATATACCTTCGTGGAGCTCCGCCATGATTCTCGTGCACTTCTCGCCATGTATACATTCTAGGAGCGGGTGAGTGAACCCAAACCTGTACAGATCGCCATCAATCAGGGTGTACTTGCTAGAATTCTTCTTTACCTTCCTAGCCTCAGTCGGATCCAGTGGGAGAAGGCCATCTGCCAGGCACCGCTTGTACTGTGTTATCCAAGTGTCTGGCTCATGGGTAGCGCAGACCTGCATCACGTTCACCTTCTCTCCCCGACATGCTCTAATTCTCGGCGATCTCAGAGTTTCTTGCGTCAGGGACTTATGGCTTCTCGCTGCTTTCTCCGTCGACTTGCTTATCTGAAGGACCAGGTGATCTGCCACAAATGCTCTCGGCGTCTTCAGAGTTTCTTGAATCACCGTCCTCTGCCTACCCCCCTTGCCTGAACTGGCGAGCTTAGCTAGCAAGTCAGCTCGGGCATTCTGCTCTCTGGGCACATGCACTACTTCAAAGGAGGCAAAGGAACTCTTCAACTCCTGCACATATTCCAGATAGGCCGCCATTTGTGGATCTTTAGCCTGGAACTCGCCTGTTACTTGCCATGTGACTAGCAGCGAGTCACTCTTAGCCATCAGCACCCTAGCTCCCATCTCCTTGGCCAGCAAAATTCCGGCGATCAGCGCCTCATACTCTGCTTGATTGTTACTGGCTTTGAAGGCAAATCTCAAAGATTGCTCGATCAGCACGCCATTGGGCCCTTCTAAAATGACTCCAGCGCCGCTACCCTACTGGTTCGACGATCCATCCACCGAGAGTACCCAACGGAAGCCGTCCCCCTCAACTCGTGTCGCCTCAGACGAGAGCTCGACCACGAAATCTGCAAAGATTTGCCCCTTGATCGGGCCTCGGGGCTCATACTTAATGTCAAACTCTGACATCTCCACTGCCCATTTCACCATCCTTCCCGCAACGTCGGGCTTCTTCAAAACTTTCTGGATGGGCAGGTCAGTCATCACCAATATGGTGAAGCTATGGAAATAGTGGCGCAACCTCCTCGCCGAAAACACCACAGCCAGCGCAGCCTTCTCCAGGGCCTGATACCTCGTTTCGGGGCCCTGCAACACCTTACTAACAAAATAAATAGGCTTCTGTGTCTGATCTTGGTCTTGGGCGAGCACCGCACTCACCGCCCTCTCAGTTACAGCAAAATACAACCTGAGAGGGATCCCCACCAGCGGTTTGCACAAAACCGGCGGGCTCGCCAGATACTCCTTCAGCCTGACGAAGGCTTCCTCGCACTCCTTCGTCCAGGCAAACTTGTTATTGCGCCTCAAGCACTGAAAATAGGGATGTCCCTTCTCTCCGCTAGCTGACACGAAGCGAGACAGGGCTGCCATCCGACCTGTTAGCTGTTGAACCTCCTTCACCGTAGCTGGGCTCCTCATCGCCAAGATGGCGGCACACTTATCAGGGTTTGCCTCTATGCCTCTTTCAGTCAAGAGGAAACCCAAAAACTTCCTAGCTTCCACGCCGAAAATGCATTTCTCTGGATTCAGCTTCAATCTGAACTTGGCGATCGTTGTGAACAATTCCTCGAAGTCGGCAACGTGCTTGCTCTTTTCTGGCGAGGTCACGACCATGTCATCGACGTACGCTTGCACGTTCCTTCCCAGCATCGGTGCAAGTACTCGATCCATCAGCCTCTGGTACGTGGCCCCCGCGTTCTTCAGCCCAAACGACATCACCTTATAGCAATAGCACGACCTCTCCGTCATGAAGGCTGTCTTCTCTTCATCCATGGGATGCATCTTGATCTGATTATACCCCGAGAAGGCATCCAGGAAACTCAGCAACTTACACCCTGCAGCACTGTCCACCAGGGCGTCTATACTTGGTAAAGGATACGAATCCTTTGGGCAAGCTTTGTTCAGGTCAGTGAAATCGACGCACATGCGCCATTTCCCATTACTCTTCTTCACCAGTACGACATTTGCCAGCCATTCAGGGTACTGAACCTCCCTGATGTGGCCTGCAGCGAGGAGCTTCTGTGTTTCATCTCTAATCGTTGAACTTTCTTCTTCTTTGTCGCACTGGTCTCACCAAGTTGTCCATCGCCAGATGATGGCACAAGAAGTCGGGATCAATCCCGGGCATGTCCGAAGCGGACCACGCAAACGCGTCCAGATGCCGCTCAATCACCTTGGCGATCGGGTCCTGGAGCTCGACCTCCAGAGATCTTCCTAGCTTGAAGATCTTTCCCCCGATCTCTTTCTCGAGCCACTGCTCGACAGGTTTTGGCCTGGATTCTCTGGCGATCACCGCCCTGGCGATTCCCTGCTCTCTCGCTTCCTCAGGGCGATTCCGCGCCTCTTCCTCCTCCAGACCAGCGTTCCTCTCCACGTCCCTTCCGGCGGTCTCTTCCGTTACCGTCGATCTGGGCTTCACACCGGGAGGTGGGGTGGTTGTTACATAACTCACTGATCTCTTGTTTTTCAGGCTATTCTCATAGCACTTTTTTGCTTCTTTCTGATCAGACTTGATCGTGATCACCACCCCCTCCATAGACGGCAACTTCACCTTCATGTGCCGAGTCGACGGTATAGCGCCTATCCTGTTAAGCGTGGGCCTTCCCAACAGGATGTTGTATGCTGAAGGAGCGTTTACAATGAGGTACTTGATTCTCTCCGTCCTCGAACCAGCCTCATCTGTAAACGTGGTTCTCAACTCAATGTACCCCCTGACCTCCACCTGGTCACCAGCGAACCCATACAGGCACCCTCCATAGGGCCTTAGCTGGTCAAGGGGCAACTCCAGCTGCGTGAAAGTCGGCCAGAACATCACGTCTGCCGAGCTTCCCTGGTCCACCAGAACTCTGTGGACCTTCCTTCCCGCCGTAATCAACGAAATGACTATGGGATCGTTGTCATGGGGCACAACGTCCCGAAGATCCTACTTGGTGAACGTAATGTCCACCTCCGGCGAGTGATCTTCAAACATATCCACTGTCATCACCGACCGCGCGTACTTCTTCCTCTGCGATGCGGTGCATCCACCACCTGAGAAGCCTCCTGCAATGGTGTGGATTTCCCCGTGGATAGGCATCTCGTGTTGCTGGGCTTCTCCACCCGCTGGCTGGGAACTCGACGCTCCCCCCGTCCTCCTGTCCAGCAGATAGTCATTTAGGAACCCGCTCTTAACCAGATCATCGAGCTGATACCCTAAGGACAAACACGAGTCCAAAGTGTGGCCAAAGCCCTGGTGAAACTCACACCAGGCGTCTGGCTTTGGTCCCAGCACCTTGTCGCCCACCTTCTCAGGCTTTTTCAACCTAGCAGATATATTGGGAATGGCGATCAGGTCCGCCAATCCCATAACAAACTTGTGCTTAGGCGGGCGCTTGTATTCCCGGCGTGCTGGTTGCTGGCGTCCCTGGCCCCTCCCCTTGTTCCTCCTATCATAAGGATGGCGAGTCCTCTGGTCCTTCCTGGCCGCCGCCGCTGTCTCCAGCACCCTTTGCGGCTGGATCCTGGTCTGGGCGCGTGGCCTAGCGGGAGCCACGCTCCCTCTCTTCTCGGCGACCTCACTCTCGTCGGCGATGTGAGCCACCGCAAGTCGCCTGACCTCAGCAAACGTTGCAGGGTGAGCCCTGATCAAGGCCTCGCATTTCTTCATCTTTAGCCGGCGATCTAACCATCTGCGCTCCAAAGCGATTCAGGTAGTCTCTGAGGGACTCTCCCTGGTACTGCCTTATATCAAACAAATCATAAGACACCCTGGGCGGTGCCTTGTTCACGATGTATTGCTCGACGAAAACCTTCGAGAACTGCTAAAAATTGGTTATGTGACCGTTAGGTAGGCTCACAAACCACTCCAACGCCGTTCCCTGGAGCGTGCTCACGAACATCTTGCAATACACGGCGTCTGACCCTCCCGACAGCATCATCTGCGTATGGAACGTGGTTAGATGAGCCTCTGGATCCTCCACGCCGGTAAAGATAGCTTTAATAGGGACCACGCTCGTAGGAATAGGCGTGTCAGTAATCGCCTGAGCGAAAGGCATAGGAAAAACACGAGGTGGCGACGACGGTGCGACCTCTTCAGCAATAGGACGCCCTTGCTGCTCCTGGAGAGCTTGACGCAGCTCCTCAGTCACCTTGGTAAGCTCATCATTCCTGGCCCGAGAGGCAGCCAGGTCCTCATGCATTCGCGCCTGCTCTGTGCGCGAGGCTTCCACAGTCGCCTGCAACGAGCGCATAATATCTACCATCTGCGCCATGGTCATGGCGGCGTCGCCTTCAGCAGCGACAGGTGCCACGGGGCTTGAACGATTGCTTCTCATTTTTCTCATGAACTTAGCGAATCACAGAATGCAGCGAATGACACTTACTTCAGCTACGATTGACTCAGCGATCAATCGGAAAAAACTGTGCGAAACTCCGCAAGAAAATTCAAGAACACCGCAACCTCCAAAGAAACCTGCAACTCCACTAGAAACCACTGCTCTTCCCACGGATAACCAATCGAGCGAAAGAACTCAACTCCACCGAACAAATTACGCGTAAACAGCAGGAAAACCTCCCTTCACCGATCGAAAACCCAAACGAACGGTATAAAACGCGAATTCACCGAACAAATTTCAAGCAAACAGCGAACGATGGTTGCACCAGCACACAACCACGCTGAAAACTTCGAAAACCTTCAAGAACTCACGCTGTGGATGGGAGCAAGTTTTACACGACCCCACGGTGGGCGCCTGATGATCCTGCCTGTTGACCAGAGCGATGAAACCTGCCTCGTCAAAGGATCGACTTGCGCACCGCTTCAAACGTCCGTCCTTCTCCAAGATCCACCTCAAGAACCTGCAAAAGAACAGAGCGGCGCCCCTGCGGCCGATCGCACTCCAACGCCCAAGTCAGTGACCGAACCACCAAATACTGAGAGCAAGAACGCTCAAGAAATCTCAAGGAACCGTGCAGTGTTCTCTCTCACAGTGTGCTCTAGAACTCGCAAGCGTAAAGAGTATAATCTGAACGTGCGTACCTCGAAAGTTCGTTGAGAACTCTTATATACCTGGTCACTTTCTCTCTCCTGGCAGTTACAGACTTAGACACGTGGCTCGCATCCAACTGTACACGTGCCATCATCTGGAGCCTCCTTGACTTGGGCGCTGCTTCTACTCTCATTTTGCTAAGTTACTTATGCATGGTACTGCCCAGTGCATAGCTAACTTGGGAGCGCGATCTCTACTGGAAATGGCGAGTTAGGGTGCCTTCGTACACCTTCCCTGTGGTCACGCCGGCCGCCTTCATAATCTGCACCACCTTCATCTCTGGCGATGTGCTTGCTCTGGCGATCTCCAATCACTAGGTCGCCTGAGTTTACATCTGGCGACTTCATCTTTAACCCGGTGATCGTCTATTCTGGTATGCTGGAGATCGGAACACGCCAACTTAATAACTGGCGACTTCACGAGCCCCCCGACTTCCTTCCCTTCTGCCAACCTGGCGCCTTGTCAACACGCCTATACTGTAGCTGGATGCCACGTCATCACTTCCGACTACCAGGGCGGTACAGATCTAAAGAAGGAAGGAAAAAGCAAAGGCTTAGCAAGTTCGACGAGGCAAAGGGGAAGAGAAACCCTAGAAAAACCCTACCCACGCGAGAAATCCAGAAAAGAGGAAAGAACGAAGGGATGCGAAGAAAAGGAAAAGAACACAGAGAAATGCAAGAAAAATAAACAGGCCCAGGCAGTTATATCAATACGAAAGTTAAAGGGAGAGCCAGTGAAGGAGAAAAATCATACCTTTTTTAGTATCTGGGTATTCGAAGATCGAAAGCGCGAAAGAGAGCGAAGGTTGCAGAGAAAGTTGGGGAAGATGAACAGTAGAGAGAATGCGAAGAGTGAATGAAACAGTGGTTTGGAGCGCGCGTTTTTGAAGGATGTAACGTTAACTTGAGAAGCGCGAGAGGCGCTAAGTGATGGCCGTGCGATTGAGCCACGTGTCAAGAGATTAAAGCATAACTTAAAGTGTCACATCCTCAGCACAGAGAATGTCGCGTTAGCACTGATCAAAGGAATGTCACGTCAGCAGGAATGCCATGTGGACGATAGGGCGAGGCCTTAGTCTTTTTGCTGAAACATGTGTCAGCTCAAGACTGGGGGGGCTTGTGTACCGTCCCGTCCCCAAGCGTTGACCAAAGTCAAAGTCAACATATGTTAGGACCCCTCAAGGGGGCCCAAGGGAAGAAAGTCAACGGGTTGACCGCTGAAGGCGTCGCCAAGGTGAGGCGTCGCTAGGCGTAGGCGTCGCCTGGGTGAGGCGTCGCGAAGATGAGGCGTCGCCTGGCGTAGGCGTTGCTAAGGTTAAGGCATCGACGGTGCCACCCCCCGATACCCATGGGAAGGAAAGACCGTGGAGGGGGCGACTCCGTGAGAGGCCTCAGTACCTCATAACAGTAATAAAAAGAAGAGGAAGGTGGCTTCAAGGCCGTAGTTCTAGTACCAGTAGGGGGTAACTTGACTCGTGAAGTACCCATGCCACCGCTGGGAGACCCTGGGACAGATACGACCCATGAGAGGGCCACGCCCAGGGGAGAACCACGTGCATGGTACGAGAGAAAGGTACATACACTCACAGGGCGAGTGACTAGAGGTTGGGGCGCATAAGTTGGCACCCAGAAAGTCACCCCTTGCACAGATGCACTCCAAGAAGGAGGACTTACACGATGGATTATCCCTAAGTTGGGCTACGATGCTGTAATGACCTCCGCGAAGAGTAGCGATCAAGTCAGAAGAACACATAGCAGAAAGCATTGAAACATCAAGGTATATCAGTTTCCCTGAAAGTTTGCTAAGGTACGCATGAATTTAGTTTACGTTTTGAACGCTTTAAAGCACTTTAAATGCTTTAAACGTTTTAAACGCGTTGAACGTTTTTATACGCTTCAAATGCGCTTTAAGACGATTTAAATGCTGTAGGTCTTTAAGAGGGGTTTTAGACGTTTGAGACAGGGGGCAAAGTTTTGGACCTAATTCTCGCAAGTTTTACACACACAAACCCTAGTTGTTTTGCTCGCGCACCCACTGTACGCACAGGCAATTAGCGAAGAAAGCACTAGTTATTAAGTTACTCAGTTATTTGACCACCTTTCAGAGCATCCGTTCACGGTGTTCCGATACGGAGGTGCGTCACTTTGATGTTTCTCGCTAGCTGACTTGATCGTCGGAGTGCAAACGGCCGCGAGGGCGCCCCTTTGTCCACTTCTTTTCAAGTACTCACAGACGCAGCGGAACGAAGATGCCCTAGCTCGCGAGGGCAAGCCACGCGCAAAGACGACCCTGGTCAACCGGCGGGAACAGGGTTCTTTGACAACAAACTATGATAGTTGGACTGTGGTTATTCTAAAGAACATAACAAAGAATCAATGAAAGCTTGTCAAATCTACTCCTTAAGCAAGAAGGTCATGATAAATATGGGGACAACAACAAAGGTACTCTTGGGAATCAAGAAAAAATTGGGTTAAAGAAGTAGTGCTCTGGTGAAAACTCATCAAAGTGATGCCTGTTCTTATGGTTGAGAAGTATGCATCTTAATCAGATTTTTAACAAGTCAAAAAATTCTTGACCCATGTAAAGTAAGTTGTATATTCTCATCATATGCATGTGCCTCATATGACCAAATAAACATTTAAACATGTTTCTCTTGGTTAAACTTGTTGAGGTAGCCTCTATGCAAAGGTATGGATGTATTTTATTATGCATTTCCCATCACTTTGAATGATTATTTTCTTTGAAAAACATTTTCTTGTTGTCTCAATAAAAAAACTGATTGTTTTCAAGAAACAACTAATTGTTTTACCTCTGGCACATCTAAACAAAGTTGTTATGAATTCTTATGCATGGTTACAGTTGTTTCCTTTATTTCAAAACCCATGGTGGGTCAAATATGCATTTATTATGCCTCTAAATCAAATAATAAAAGGATATATTCTTTTTTGCCTTGAAATTCAAAGTTTTTTTATGAATGGCAACCACATTTATGGTCATGAGGTTGATGAATATTTGTAAATATGATTATATTTGGAGTCTTCACCTTGCTTGGAGGTGGTGAATGCAAATGGATCTTTGAGAAGTCTAGAATATTTGCTCTTAGCCGAAGAGAGAATATTTCTACCAAATCCACTCCTTGAGCAAACATTATACCAGCTTCCTAGTCAAAACTATATTTTGTTGATGGTTCAAAAGATTTGGGTGTACTTGGTTGGGGATGTGCTAAAAGTGCAAAAGGATCATTTTTATCCCAGCTGATTTGCTTCTGTTGACATCGAGTTATGAGGATGGGATATGTTGTGTTGAGAATATGAATTTAGATGGTGAAACCAACTTGAATATGAACTTTTTGAAGTGCTTTATTGTTGGTATTGCATATGGTGTGCGCTCTAGTGAGGTTGAACTTGTTGCATCAAAGCAGATGGCTTCTGATATTAGGGACCAATATGTAAGGTTTTATAAAGAAATGTCAATGAAGGTCAACTTGTTATTCCTGGGTCATTCCTGTACCGGTACTATGTTGTGATGGGTCACTAGAAAGCATGGATCATATTCATTGATGAAGTTGACAACTTTTTTGGTCAGTGTCGTACAACAGATCATGAGGGTTTGTTAAGCATGAAAACTGAATTCATGGCTCTGTAGGATGGTTTTACTATTGATCAAAATGCTCAAGTTATGATCCTTACTGCTACTAATCGTCTTTCAGAACTTGTTGAAGCAATACTTTAATGTCTTCCTCAAGCATTTGAAATTGATATTTCGAATCAAAGGGAAAGGGTTGAGATATTGAATGTTATCTTGAAGGGTGAGAGGACGAAAACATTGACTTTGAATGTATAGCCTTCTTATATGAAGGTTACACTAGTTCAGATCTCTTTGACCAGTACAAGAAAGCTGCATTTTTATTTTCATTTAGAGAACTGCTAGATGAAGAAAAGAAAGGGGGAGAAATTGTGGTTTCTTTGTTGTAATTTTTGGGCTCTATGGTGCGTTAATTCTGCTGTTGCCATAGCTCTGATACACTACATATTTTTTCTGCAATTCTGATATGGTATCACAAATTTGTTGTTGCAATGGTGCTGCTACACACCCTGGTTTTCTTACTCTACTTGTGAAGACAGATAGGGGGAGAAAAATTTGGTTTTCAATGTTGTGTTGCTACTGCTACTATTGGTATTTTTTATTCTTGTTTTTTTTTTTATTCTGGTTTATATAGTTGTTGATTGCTCTGATCCTGCAACTCCTTCACTGGTTTTCACACTTATTTTAATGGTTTTCTTGCTGGAAACTATATGACGAAAACTGGTTCATTGGTGCGTTTTAAACCTGGGTATTATTGCTATCTTGTACATTCAAAGTTTCTGTTTTTCAGGTGCTTTCAAATTCAAACAAATAACACAAGCAAACCAGGGATTTGTCTTCACCAAATAGGGGGAGATTATTGAACATGGGCTTTGATGTCTCCAAATACAAGAAGATTTCTTGAAGACTCTGTTGCTTGTTGTGTGTTTGTGTTTTTTGTAGTTTGAATTTGTTAATCCACTCATAGTTATGAACCAAGGTTGCTTGATTCAAGTTCTTTTAAAAAAGATGTTTTCTAAAGAAAGTGGAAAATTAACCTGTTGAAATTTTGATTCAACCGGTTGTTTAACACTTAGAGGTTTTTGTACCGACCCATCTCCGGGCGTTGACCAAAGTCAAGGTCAAACATATGGCGGGACCCACCAAGGGGGGCTCTAAGGAGGAGAGTCAGATTTGACCGCTTTGGGAGTCGCCAGGTGTGGGCGTCGCCAGATTCAGGCGTCGATGGTGCCACCCTCGATACCCACGGGTAGGGAAGACCGTGGAGGGGACGACACAGTAAGAAGCCACAGTACGGGCGAGGAGGCCTCGGGCCTCGGTACCTCAGAACAAGTAATAAAAAGAGGAGAAAGGTGGCTTCAAGGCCATATTCCCAGTAGGGAGTAACCTGACTCGTGAAGTACCCACGCCACCTCTCGAGAGTCCCTGGGACAGATACGACCCGGGAGAGGGCCACGCCCCAGGGGTAATCCACGTGCATGGTGCCAGAGGAAGGCAGATACACTCCCCGGGGCGAGTGATTAGAGGTTGGGGCACATGAGTTGGCACCCAAATAGTCACCCCTTGCGCCAGATGCACTTCGAGGAAGGAAGACTTACACACTGGAATTTCCCTAAGTGGGGTTACAATGTCGTAAGGCCTTCCACGTGGAGTTGCGCTTAACTCAGAAAGGCCACGTGGCAGTAAGCACTGAAACCCAAGGTATTTAAGCTTTTCGGAAAGCTTAGTGAGGTACGTTTACACACACACTCTAATCATTTGCATGCTTACTCACTGTACGCACGGGTGATTGGAGAGAGAGGAAAGTTAGTTACAATTCAGTTACGCACCTTCAAAGCATCACAGTTAGGGTGCTCCGATACGGAGGTGTTTGGTGTTTTCTGCTTACTGACTTTATCGTCGGAGTGCAAACGGCCGCGAGGGCGCCCTTTGTTCTCTCTGTTTCAGGTACTCACGGCGGTGTAGGGTGAAGATCTGGAACCAAGACGAAGGTGTCCTTGTTACGCAGGTCATAGTTACGCACGAAGCACGCTCTGGTCAAGCGGCAGGAACATTTGGCGACCACCGTGGGGCCGATCAAAAACATCAGTCCCACCGCAAGTGTTCAGAGGTTCAGCAGCAGTTTTCGAGAGATTTTTTCAATAATCTTGCAAGATCCACCGTTTATTGTGAAGCGTACGCAGTTTTCACCGATTGCTTTTGGTCCAGTTCAAGTTTTCGTTGTTCTTTGTTGAAGTTTGGTTTAGTTCACCGTTCATCGTGGAAGTTTGCGCATTCCCACCGAGAGTTCGTGGTTTGTTTGAAGTTTGCTCAATTCCACCGTTGCTCATGGTTTGCTCGTGGTTCACCTCAGTTTTCACCGATTGTTTCTTCAGATCAGTTCAGTTTCCACCGTTTCTTTTGGTCTTGATCAGTTTCAACCGTTCGTTCTTCAGTTTTCTTGAGTTTCTACCGTTCGTTCTTCATTCCATTCGTTTTCACCGAAAGATTTGTCCAGAACCACCGTTACAGCTCGAAGATTTCCAAGAAACTGCAAGAAATGAGGACAACAAGGCAAAGTTCGACGCGCGCTGAGAGCGGTGACAGGACCATGCAGCAGGTCATGGATATGATGCAAGGCCTGCAAGAGGCGATGGCGGCATCAAAGGTTGAGCAAGAGCGCATGCAGGCGGATCTCGCGGCGTCACAAGCGAGGAATGAAGAGTTGTGTCGCACGAATAAGGAGTTGCGCCGCGGGTTGCGCAACCACTCAGGGCTACGTGAAGCAGATGATCGTGAATATTTCACACCACCGAGGTAGTTCTCCACATCATTCTCACAGTCGATCATGGATGCGGTGATCCCTCACACGTTCGTAGGTCCTAAGGTGACGTTCACGGGAATGGAGGATCCCGAGGCGCATCTCACTACGTTCCACATGTAGATGATGCTGGTAGGCGGCTTCGACGCCGTAAGGTGCAAGCTCTTCATGAGCACGCTGACTGGAATGGCCATGGACTGGTTCATCAGCCTCCCAGACGGCCACATCACGTCCTTCGCACAGCTCTCACAGCTGTTTCGCGAACAGTACATAGCGAACAGGGCTCCGCCACCGGTATCGTACGATTTATTCGACGTAAAGCAGTATCAAAGCGAAACCTTGAAAGAATACATCAATCGCTTCGGGGCGCAGGTGGTAAAGGTTGGCACCACGGAGGAGCCTATGATCGTCTACGTGTTCAGGAAGGGAATGTGCCCTGGACCTTTTTGTGAGTCAATCATCCGAAGCCGCCCCCGAACTTTTGCTAAGATTAGGCGTTGCGCTGTGGAGCACATCGCCACTGAGGGCGAGGTGTGCGAGAAGCGCACAAGCGTTGCACCCACACGCCTAAGAACGTCGTCGCGTGCACAACCCACTAGGGTGAACGAGGCCGCGACTGGAAGGAAGAGTCAGGACAGGAAGCGCCCATACGAGGTGAGGAGGCCCCAGGCTAGGGGGCGAGCAGAGGGGAATAGGCCGTTGAGGCACAATTTCGTGGTAGAGTTGAAAGATCTTATCGCCGTGCCTAACATTGCAGATAGGCTGAGGCCCCCAGTAAAGACTGAAAAAGTGTTGGGACCTCACAAGGACGGATGGTGCGAGTTCCACCAGGCGTTTGGACATCACATCAACAAGTGCTTGGCGCGGGGCCATCAGTTGGACGAGCTGGTGAAGAATGGATTTTTGAAGGATTATCTGGCCGGGTCTTCTACGGTTGCGACCCTGGCAGTACCAGAGGAGGATTAAGCACATGAGATGCCGATCCACGGAGAAGTGCACACCATCTCTGGTGGCTTCTTGGGAGGAGGATGCACTGCCTCTTAGCGCAAGAGGTATGTGCGATCAGTTAATTCAGTAGCTGAAGAAGGTTTGGATGACCCGTGGGAGTCAGACCTTGTGTTTACCAAGGCTGACCTACGTGATGTCGTCCCACATGATCATGACCCCGTGGTCATTTCGGTCGTCACCGCTGGGAGGAGGGTGCACCGAGTTCTCGTGGACCAGGGCAGTTCCGCAGATGTAATGTTCTGGTCCACCTTTAACAAGCTGCAGCTGTCCCCTGACCTGCTAAGGCCATACACTGGATATTTGTATGGGTTCGCAGGGGACTAAGTGGAGGTACGTGGCTACCTGGAGCTAAGGACGACGTTTACAGATGGAACGACGTCACGTATCGAGAGCATCCGATACCTAGTCGTGAACGCCAATTCAACCTACAACATTTTGTTGAGAAGGCCTGCTCTGAATAGGCTAAGGGCAGTGGCCTCCACACGCCACATGAAGATGAAGTTGCCAGATCTTAGTGGTCGGGTGATCGTGATCAAGTCAGATCAGGAGGAGGCCCGAAAATGCTACGAGAATAGCCTAAAAACAAAAAGGGGAGTGATCATGGTGATGGAACGCCTGCCCATTTCAGATACGCCTATGGAGGTACAGTCTCTAGAGGATGCGATTCCCGCGGGGGAGACGCCTGTCGAGGCTGTACCCACGGTGGAAACGCCCAGGGATGCCGCACCCTTAGAAGAAGTATCCGAGGAAGCCTCGCCCATGGAGGAAGCATCCGAGGAGGCTTCGTCTGCAGAGGAAGCGACAGACGAGTCGACGTCTCGAAGAGAAGGCCGCAGAAGTGAGTCTCGTTAAGAGGCAGATTGGTGGTAAGATCTTCAAGTTGGTGCGACTGCTGAGTCAAGAAGAGCAGGACGAAGTGGCAGTGGTAATCTCGCGCCACCTGGATGCATTCGCATGGTCCGCCTCGAACATGCCAGGCATCGACCCAGATTTTTTGTGCCACCATCTCACCATGGACTCCAAGGTTCGCCCTGTACGACAGAGGAGGAGGAAGTTCAACGAAGAGAGGCGCCTCATTGTGAAGGAAGAAACGAATAAGTTGTTAAGCGCCGAACACATCAGGGAAATCCAGTACAGTGGCTGGCTAACGTCGTCTAAGTGAAGAAGGCGAATGGGAAGTGGAGAATGTGTGTCGACTTCACAGACTTAAACAAGGCGTGCCCCAAAGATTCATATCCACTACCCAGCATCGACACGTTGGTGGACAGCGCCTCGGGCTGCAAGATGCTGAGCTTCTTGGATGCATTATCGGGGTACAATCAGATCAAGAGGCATCCACGTGATGAGAGCAAAACATTGTTCATCACCGAGACATGTAGCTACTGCTACAAGGTTATGCCGTTTGGGCTGAAGATCGCAGGCGTCACCTACCAGAGACTGATGGATAGGATTCTCGCACCGCCTCAAGCTGAACCCGGAGAAGTGCGTTTTCGGGGTCGAGGCAAGAAAGTTCTTAGGATTCATGCTCACTGAGCGGGGAATAGAGGCGAGCCCCGACAAGTGTGCAACAATCATTGCCATGCGAAGCCCAGCCTCAGTAAAGGAAGTGCAGCAGTTAACAGGGCGCATGGCGGCCCTGTCAAGGTTCGTATCTGCTGGTGGAGATAAAGGCCACCCATATTTTCAGTGCCTGAACAGGAACAGTCGCTTCGTGTGGACAGAAGAATGCGAGACAGCTTTTCTCAAGCAGAAGGGATACCTAGCGACGCCTCCCGTGCTGTGCAAGTCGCGGGTAGGTGAGCCCCTCCGTTTGTACTTCGCAGTGACGGAGTGGGCCATCAGCTCTGTGCTAGTTCAAGAGCAGGATTAGGTGCAGAGGCCTATATATTTTGTGAGCAAGGCCTTGCAGGGCCCGGAGACGAGATATCAAGCACTGGAAAAGGCGGCCCTGGCAGTGGTGCTTTCAGCCCAGAGGCTCCGTCACTATTTCCATAGTTTTACGGTGGTGGTGATGACGGACCTCCCGATCCAGAAGGTGTTGCAGAAGCCAGATGTCGCTGGGAGGATGGTTCGCTGGGCGGTGGAGTTGTCAGAGTTCGATATAGTATACGAGCCCAGGGTATCCATCAAAGGACAGGTTTATGCAGACTTCGTTGCAGAGTTCTCACCGGGAGGCGCCCCCAGGAAGTGAAGCTAGATTCACCGTGGATGCTTTCGGTGAATGGATCCTCCAATCAACGGGGAAGTGGCGCCGGGATAGTCTTGGAAGGGCCCAACGGGGTGTTGATTGAGCAAGCCCAGTGGTTCGCCTTCAAGGCAAGCAATAACCAGACAGAGTACAAAGCTTTGATTGCCGGAATGCTCTTAGCCAAGGAGATGGGAGCACGAAGCCTCTTGGCAAAGAGTGACTCGTTGTTGGTCACGGGGCATGTGACGGGGGAATATCAAGCGAAAGACCTGCAGATGGCTGCGTATTTAAGGTACATTCAAGTGCTAAAGGGGGCTTTCGCGACGTTTGAATTGGTGCACGTCCCGAGAGAGCAGAATGCCCGTGCTGACCTGCTCGCCAAGCTAGCCAGCTCAGGCAAGAGGGGAAGGACGAGGACGGTCATCCAAGAGACCCTCAAGGCGTCGCGAAAGTATGTAGCAGATAACAGAGTGGACGTCCTCCAGGTCAGCGCGTCCAAGGGAAGGCCAGAGAGGCATCGGTCTTTGACTCAGGAGACAGCGAGAGCTCCTAGCGTAAGTGTTTATGCGGATTCGCCCTCAAAAGGGGATTTCATGCAAGTGTGTGCCCTGGAAGAAGGAGACACGTGGATGACTCCCTACAGATGCTACCTCGCAGATGGGATCCTCCCAACGGAGCCAGAAGAGGGCAAGAAGGTGAGAAGAAATGCCGCAAGGTATACCCTGGTGGACGGGACGTTGTTCAGGCATGGGTTTACACACCCAATCTTGACGTGCGTAAGTGGAGATGAATGTACTAGGATAATGTCTGAACTCCACAAAGGAATTTGTGGAAGCCACGTGGGGGGGAGATCGTTAGCATCCAAGGAGGTACGTGCAGGCTTTTATTGGCCAACTGTGAGGCAAGATTGCGTAGGGTACGCCCAGCGATGCAAGCAGTGCCAAATGCATGCTGATTGGCACAAGGCGCCACCAGAGGAGTTGAGGTCAATTTACAGCTCGTGGCCTTTCCACACATGGGGAATCGACATTCTGGGGTCTTTCCCACTGGCTATAAGGCAGATGAAGTACTTGATCGTAGCCATCGAGTACTTCACAAAGTGGATAGAAGTAGAACCAGTCGCACAAATTACTGCACATAAGGTACAACACTTTGTTTGGAAAAACATTGTGTGCCGGTTCGAGGTGCCAAGGCGTCTGGTCTCGGATAACGGTACTCAATTCGCGAGCCAGCAATTGGGGAAGTTATGTGCATAGTTAGGCATCAAATAGGTGTTCGCATCAGTCGAGCACCCCCCAGACGAACGGACAGGTGGAGTCTGCGAATAGAATCTTGCTGAGAGGATTGAAGAGGAGGCTCGAGAAAGCCAAGGGACTCTGGGCAGAGGAGGAACCCAGGATAGTGTGGTCTTATCACACCACGCCCCAGACCTCCACCATGGAGACTCCTTTCAACCTTGTGTACGGATCGGACGCAATGATCCTGGTGGAGATTCATGATAGCTCACCACGTTTCTAGAACTTTGTGGCAGAGGAGTCCAACGAGGAAAGGAGGGTGAATTTGGACCTGTTGGAAGAGGCCAGGAAGGAGGCGAGAATAAAGGCTGAGGTAGTGAAGAGAAGGGTGGAGCGCCAGTACAGCTCCAAGGTGAGGCCTCGCCAGTTCCAGGTAGCGGATCTCGTCATCCATATGAGTTGGAGAACAAGTTGCCGCCCAAATGGACCGGGCCCTTTAGAGTAACCGAGGCTAAAGGAAACGGATCTTACAGTCTCGAAACTCTGGAAGGAGGCCCCATTCCACGCACCTGGAACGCAGCTAATTTGAAATTAAACGCAGCTAATGTAGAACACAGTTTTAAAGGGGACACTCTTTTTCCCTTTCGAGGGTTTTTTAATGAGGTTACCCAAATAAAAGAATGAGTTCAAGTATACATTGTGTCAGTTTTTCTTTCTCACAATGTAAAGAAGCGTTAAAAAACAAAGGCACGGTTCATCGAGAGCGAATCCGCCACCATGGTGTGTAGACACCTCAGCAGGAAGGACGCGGATGTCTCCTCTGGGCGTGGGAACCAAGCGCGCGAACCAACTTAGACGCGCAGACACCCCAAAGGAGTGGCAGGAGCGCACCCTTTGGGTGTGGACGTCAAGTTTGAAAGGTACGCATAACATAGTTAAAATTTGGGCGTCTAGTCCCTGAGCAGGGGCTAACAGATTCCTTCGGGACGCCCCCTCCTCAGGCGAGAACGGAAAATTCGGGCGTCTAGTTCCTGAGCAGGGGTTAACAAATTCCTTCGGGACGCCCCCTCCTCAGGCGAGAACGGCTACCCCTCCTCAGCCCAAGGAAGTGGCGGGGGGCGCCTCCTTCGAGCGTGGACATCAGGCAGTAAGAAGTTTTGGAGCAGTGGAGAACCAGGTCACTTGGTGCAGATACACGCCATAAAGGAGAAAGCTTTCACCAACTCCGCCTGCAGCTCGGCTTCAAGCAAGTCAAAGGCCTTAACCTTAGCCTCAAGCAGGTCAAAGGCCTTAGTCTTAGCCTCAAGCGCTGCCTCAGTTGCGCCCAGCTTCACCTCGCGGTCAACACAGTGATCCTTGAGTTTCTTCATCTTGGCTTCAGTGGTCTTGGCCGTATCTTTGAGCTCCGCAATTTCCACACGAAGAGGAACAACCTGCCCCAAGAGTTCGGTGTAGGTTTGCCCAGCTTCGTGTAGTCTCTTGTTGGCGGCGTCTTTGGCCTTCTGAGCCTCCTTCGAGGAGTTCTTGTAGGCCTCCTCTTAGCGCTTCCAACGACGTTTCTCCTCCTTCAGGGAGGCACACTCTTTTTCAAGAGCTTGAAGTGCAGAAATCTCACTAGCCTTGGCCCTGGCCTGATCACGCCAAGAGTTGGCACAGGCAAGAAAGGCACCAAGGTAGTAGTTCACACCCTCCTTCTTAACCTCCTCTGATTGGCCCCCTGGAGACACCCTGTGAAGGTAACCCCTCAGCAATTCTTGGACTGGTTGTGGAAGCTTTGGGACTGGTGTAGGAGTGGTTTGAGGAGGTTCAGACTCGACCCTACCCTCTAAGACCATTTGATGGGGCGGTGATGTGGCGCTTGGAGGGCGCTCCCTCAAAGACTCGGCATCCTGGATGGAGGAGGAAGGGGAGGCGACGACCTTGTTGGTCCTCCTCCTTTTGAAGACTTGCTCGTCCTCAGTATCCTCGTCGTCCTCAGATGGAACCACCACCACCCCTTTGCCCTTGTATAGGGGGCTGGTGTGGTAGCAGTCCCAACCATGGTGAGGGGCACAACTTCAATAGGAGGAGGAGAGGCAGGTGCATTAGAAAGGTTCTGGGAGAGGGATGTTGGAGAAGTAGGAGGAGCAAGTTCAGAGGTTGGGCGTGTGGAGTCCCCAGCTCCCTTGGACGAAGTGTCGCCCTTGGCTTTCAAAGCTTGGACAAGCCACAGCCTTTTGTTCTTATCCATCTTGGAATCTACACCAAGAAAGCAAACAGAGCAAAGGTCAGGCACAAGCTAAGCAGTGGCATGAAGCAAGCATACAACTCATGTGCAAGTAAGAGTGAAATTTAGCAGAAGCAGAAATCAAGGAAAATAAGTAGGGGTGATTCCCATACTAATGTATCTGGTGAGGGCCTCAGCATCGTATTCACGAGCTATCAGTTCAGCAGTATCAAGGACCCCCACGCTAGCCAAAATTTGGCAAACCTCTCGATCAGTCGAGGGTAGTTCATCCAATGTCTTGGGCTTGGTCAGCTTCACTTCCTTCACCCAGTACAAAGGGAAACCATCTAGCGCAGTGTGGTCGTGCTCGTTGCAACCCACCCTGAAGAATTTACCCCTCCACCCTTTATAAGACTGTTGAAACAAGGATTCGCCCAACAATGCCACTGAAGCTCACCCAGAGGCTCTTCCCTTGTTTCTTGACCTCGAAGAAATGTAGGAAGATGTCCACGGAGGGGGGTTGACCGAAGTACCCGCACAAGATGCCGAACGCCTTGACGAACGCCCAGCTATTGGGATGCAGCTGGGCTGGGGCGACATTGATCTCAGTCAGGAGCTCCCTCTCGAACCCCGAGAAAGGCAAACGCATTCCAATGCGTTTGAACACAGTTTGGTAAAAGAAGAAAAAGGGCACCCCGTTGTTCGACCTATCGTCCACACAAACAGGCTCGCCTGGGTTGCAGGGGCGCACAGAAATGTATGCGTCGTGCCTCCTGGCAAAGGCGTTGAACTGGTAGACGCTTGGGTCGCCTACGTGGTCCCTCCAATCCTTTAGGGAAGTTAAGCTTGAGTACTCAGCGAGCAACTCATCAGGGGCCCAAGGGTACAGGGCCTTGTAGTTGACCCTTGGAGGTGGAGGATTGGCAGTCGTTTTAGTACGCGCCATGGAGGAAACTAAAGAATGAAGAAGAACGAAGGTTTAGCAAAATAGGTCTATGGCGAAAAGAGGAAGAAACCTCAGAAAAACCCTACCCACGCGAGAAGCTCAGAAAAAGCGAGAACGAAGAAATGAGAAAAAAAAGCGCGAATACGAGAAAAATAAACAGGCCCAAGCAGTTTTATCAGTACAAAAAGTTGAGAGAAAGAGTCATCGAAGAAGAAAAATTGATGTGATTTCACTAGCACAATTAGAATGATTCTTGACATTCTTAGGAATCATCTTGAGTTGGTTATGAGATAGGCACTTTATCATAGAAATGGATCAAGGTTCTATGAACAAGAACTCACCAAAACTAGTGCCAAAACACAAACTCATATAGAAGTTCCAATTATAGTCAAATTGAACCGAACAAAAAGGCACAAAAGCTAAGCAAACTGAAATAGAATGCTGGAAATTAAATTGTACCGAACTAAAAGCTGGAAAATGAAGAAGAAAGATGAAGAACAACAAAGAACAACAAAAGAACCGAAGCAACACAATTAAAACTGAAACTGCCGAACCAAAATCAACAAGGAAACAAGCTAAGACAAGGAAATAACAAAAGAAGAAAGGAAGGAGAAAAGAGTGCTCATGAAGATGGATGTATGGTTGGATGATCACGCCACTAGAAGGATGGTTGCTCCTAGATGAGTGTGCTACCGCCACTTGAGGACACCATGGATCCTTCAAGATAAGACTAGAGAATAAGGCTCAAAAGCTCTCCAATGATCACTCAAAATTTAAGTATAGTTTCTTTTCTCTAAAATTCAAATCTGAATTTTACAAAGGTGATCCTGCCTGTTGACCAGAACGCAAGAGCCTTGCCTCGTCAAATCTGGATCGACTTTGCACCGTGCTAGCTTCCGTCCTTCGCCTTGATTCACCTCAAGAACCTGCAAAAGACAGAATGGCGCCGCTACGGCCGATCGCGCTCCGACGCCCAAGTCAGCGACTGAACCACCAAAATACTAAGAGAAAACTAAGAACTTCAGGAACCGTGCAATGTTCTCTCTCAGCGTACTCAAGTTCTCGCAAGCGTAAAAGAAGTATTCTAAAACGCGCGTACCTCAGAAGTTCGTTAGGATCCCTTATATACCTACACACTTTCTCTCTCCTGACAGTTACACATCTGGACACGTGGCTCGCATCCAACTGTATACGTGTCACCGTCTGGAGCATCCTTGACTTGAGCGTCACCTCTTACTCTTCAGGCTTTTCGACTGAGTTACTTATGCAGGAAGCAACTCAGCGTATAACTGCCTTGGAGCGCGATCTCTTCTGCGTGGCGAGTACGGGTGCCTTCATTCACACCTTCCATGTGGTCTCGCCGGCCGCCATTATACTCTACTTTACTTACTTCACTGTGCATGCTCAGGTAAGCTATCCCCCGACCTCAACCTCTGGCCAGCTGAGAAACGACTATCTGACGACTTTATCCTTTGCTCCGAAAGCCTGTAACAAGCTTCGGCGATGTCCTCCTTTCGGCGATCTCCGATCGCCTTGTCACCTGGGTTCACACCCGGCGACTACAACACAAACTTGGTGACCGCCGGTTTAGGTATGCTAGAGATCGGGGCACGCCAACTTAACGACTGGCGATCACATGAACCCCCCGACGTCCTTCCCTTCTGCCAGCCAGGTGTCCCGTTCAACACGCCTATACTATTGCTTGCGGCCACGTCATCAATTCCGACTACCTGGGCGGTACACAAGCCCCCCAGTCTTAAGCGAAGACTTGTCCAGCGAAAAGACTAAGAGGTCACGTCACTACTGATCTACGTGGCGCTGACACGGAATTCCAAACGTTCGTACCCTCTGCTTTTATGACGCTCCACCAAACCCCTTTTTCCAATCGCCCGACACGTGGCTTCATCAACGGTCATTTTCAGCTGTCGTTTGCGCTTCCAAAAACGTTTGAAAAACCCTTAAACCCCTTCATTTCTACTGTTTCATCATCTCTCTGCATTCTCAAAACGCTCTGAGTTTTCTCTGCAAACCCACGACGCTTCTCAGCTCCCTCAATCTCCAACTCCCTTCGACGCTCATCTGATCATCGAAAGGTACCTCTTTTACTTCTTCTGTTGATACTTGCTGCATTTTAACCGATTCGCATCATCCATTATCTGTCTGGTGCATACGCTGTGGGTTGTTTCCTCTTCTTCTTCCTTCTCGTAACTTAGGGCTTCGTCTTCCATTACATTCATCACAACGAACTCCCGTTCGTTCGTTCTCCATTCTTCGTCCACAATCGAGTCGTTCTTTGTAACCTTTGTTCATCCTTTTTCCTTTTTCCTTTGCAGTTCCCGCGATGGCTCGTACGAAAACCACCGCGAACCCTCCTCCTTCATCACGAAACCCTCCATCCCAAGCGCATAACTTACCACGAGCATCTGGTGCTCCTTCTTCCCAGGCTGAGAGGCCTGCAACCTCTCACCCCAATCTCGCTCAGGCAACTCCACCAGTCGCCGGAGGAGCCTCCGTTGCCACACAAGACTACAAGAAGCTTTATCCGTGGGCCACCTCTGCTCTATTGAAAGAAACCTCTTCCATAAACACAACGTTGGGCGTGCACCGACTAAGAAAAGGGGACCAATCTGATCTTTCATTCCATAAGGAGCATGACAGCAAAATGGTCGTGCTGCCCTGCCACCCGGATGAACCAATCTGTGCTGACGATAAAGCGAGCAACGACGAGTTGTTCTGCTTTCTCTACGCGACGTTCTTCAAGAAGGTGAAGCTCCGACTTCCCTTCACTCGCTTCGAGAGGGAATTATTAACTGAGCTCGACATCGCCCCGCCCAGCTTCACCCCAACAGCTGGGCGTTCGTAAGGGCGTTCCAGATCATGTGCGCACACCTGGGACTACCAGCTTCGGTTGACGTTTTCCTCTTCCTCTTTGAAGCTAAGAATCCAGGAGACCGCCTCTGGATTAGCCTGAACGGGATCGCTGGGAGGTCAATCCTCTCCATCTTCCAGCAATCTTACAAAGATTGGAAAGGAAAATTCGTGAAGGTGTGCGCCAACGACCAAGATCCTTCCCTGCTCGACGGCTTCCCCTTGTACTGGGTACACAAGGGGAACATAGACGCCAAAGAGAGCTTTAGGAGGCCCAGAAGTCCCGACAACATGGGTGAGCTAGACAAAGATCTATGCCTTTTCTGGAAGAAAGTAGCAGCCGCCAACATCACCTTTCCCACCTCCGCAATAATCTCCTTCGAGTTCCTCGAGGACCAACTCGAAGCTCACATAGGTTAGCACTTACCTCGACACTTAGGTTTTCGTTTTGCGTTGGAACTGATTGTGCATCTCTGTTATCTACCATCGGGCGTCCTGCTTGTTGCGCACTGGACTTGGTTTTTAATTCATGCTCCATTTGTTTGCATTATTCGCACACGTACTCGTATATTTTGTCATTAAATTTTGTGTGTTCTTGTCACCAAAAGGAAAAGGGTGGCACCTTCTTCACCACCCGCTCTCCCAACACCAACACCGCCCTCTCCCCCAGCTCCAACACCGCCCTCTCCCCCAGCTCCAACACCGCCCGTCCAAGCAACACCCTTGGCAGTCGCGCTTCCTGCGGTTGAAGGCAACGAGCCCAACTTCATGGAGAACCCTCCTAGTGCCTCCACGCCGTTCGTATCTGTACCGTCCCGTATCCGGGCGTTGACAAAGTCAAGGTCAAAGTCAACGCCAGGAGTCAAAGTCAACACAAGGCGTCGCCTAGGTGAAGAGACGCCAAGTACCAGCGTCGCCAAGAGGAAGCGTCGCCAAGGCGAGGCGTCGCCTAGGTGGAGGCGTCGCCCAACCAGGGCGTCGCCAAGATCAAATATCATTAAGTCGAGGCAGTCACAGCGCGGTTCCCCGATACCCATGGGTAGGAAAGACCATGGAGGGAGCGACGCCGTGGGAAGGCCTCAGGTCCCGATAATCCGGGGTAGTGATAAAGAGAAGGAAAAGGTGGCTTCAAGGCCATAGTGATAGCACCAGTGTAGGGCAGCCTGACTCGTGAAGTACCCCTGCCGCCCCAAAGACGCCTCTGGGACAGATATCACTCAAGGGGACGGTCACGCCCAGGGTAGCCAGGTGCAGGGTACGAGAGGAAGGCAGATACGCTCTCAAAGTGAGTGACTAGATGATTGGGGGCATGAGTTGGCACCCAAAAAGTCACCCCTTGCGCAGTAGCACTCCCAAGCAGGAGGACTCACACGTAGAAACGTCCCCAGATGGGGTCATGGCGCTGTGAGGCCCTCCACGTGTATGACAGCCAAGTCATAATAGAAACACCATTTAGTCAGGTACCAGGTAATTAAATCATTTAATACAGTTTCTGTTTCGAGCGTTTAAGGTACTATAAAGGCTCCCAAGCGTTTCAACGTCTTAAATGCGCTACGTTTTCTAATTAGACGCGTTAATTAAGTGCGTTACGTTTTATGATTAAAAGCGCTTTAAGGCGCTTTAAATGCTTGGGTAGTTTAAATAGCGCCGAGAATGTTGGGAACGGGGGAGGGACTTTTGGCTAATTTTCCAGAAACACTCTAGTTGCTTGCTCGAGCCTTGAGGATTGCACAAGGGACTAGGGAAGGGTTTTGGTCAGGAGGAGAAAATATACTCTAGACACAGTTTCCTTTTTTACCACCTTCAGAGCGCCATACGCGGTGCTCCGATACGGAGGTGCATAGTTTTTGGTGTTTCTTGCTGGCTGACTTGAGTGTCGGAGTGCAAACGGCCGCTAGGGCGCCCTTTTGTCCTTCTTTGCAGGAATCCACAGGTAACCAGTGGGAAGGAGTCCCTAACTGACGGTTGAGGTTGCGCACGAAGACGTCCCAGGTCAACCGGACGGAACATTTGGCGCCCACCTTGGGGCCGATATAAAACATCAGCCCCATCACAAGTTTGAGAAGATCTACCAAGTTATAGTAACGTTGGAGGAGGTTTGAAGAGACCGTGACAATGGCCACCACAAGACGAGGTACTTCACGCGCGGCCCCAGCAGAACTGTCCATGCAACAGGTCCTGGAGATAATGCGGGGGCTGCAGGAGGATATGGCGGAGTCGAAACTGGAACAGGAACGCATGCAAGCAGATCTCGAAGCCTCGCATGAGAGGAATGAAGAGCTCCGTCGTGTAAATGAGGAGTTGCGCCGGGGTCTGCGAAATAATCGGGGGCAACGTGAATATGACGAGATGGAGAACCACTCCCCGCCAAGGGAGTTTTCCACTCCCTTCTCGCTGGAGATTCTGGATGCAGTGATCCCGAACACGTTCGCGGGGCCCAAGGTGATCTTTACCGGGATGGAGGACCCTGAGACGCACCTCGCTGCGTTTCACACACAGATGGTCCTAGTAGGCGGCTCTGACGCTGCCAAGTGCAAGCTCTTTATGAGCACCTTGACTGGGATGGCTATGGATTGGTTCATCAGCCTACCGGACGGTCATATCACCTCTTTCCGACAACTGTCACGATTGTTCAGGGAACAATACCTAGCAAACAAGGCCCCGCCGCCGGTCTCCTACGATTTGTTCGATGTGAAACAGTATCAAGGGGAGACCCTAAAGGAATACATCAATCGCTTCGGGGCCCAAGTAGTAAAGGTTGGTACGACAGAGGAGCCTATGATTGTATACGCGTTCGTGAAAGGCGTATGCCCCGGCCCTTTCGGGGAATCCATCATTCGCAACCGCCCTAGGACTTTTGCTGAACTACGGCGTCGGGCGGTAGAACATATCGCTTCTGAGGGAGAGGTATGCGTGAAGCGCACCAGCGTCGTACCCTCGCGCCCGAGGGGACCGACGCGAGCTCAACCCGCCAGGATCAATGAGACCACGACGGGAAGGAAGAAACCAGACGGGAAACACCCCTACGAGGCCAGAAAGCCCCAGCCCCGGGGTCCAGCGGGAGGCGATCGCCCGGCCAGAGAAAGAACGAGGCCGGCGAGATACAATTTTGTGGTGGACCTGAAGGACCTGATTGCTGTGCCTAATATAGCTGAGAGATTGAGGCGACCAGCGAAGTCCGATAAGGTGTTGGGGCCTCGGAAAGACTCTTGGTGTGAATTCCACGAGGCTTTCGGTCACCACATTGATAACTGCCTGTCGTTGGGTTACCAGCTGGATGAGCTGGTGAGAACCGGGTTTTTGAAGGATTATGTCGCGAAACCCTCAACGACCGCCACCTTGCCGCCGCCAGTGGAAGAACAAGCACACGAGACGCCGGTTCTCGGCGAGGTCCATACCATAGCTGGAGGATTTTCCGGCGGAGGACCCACCGCCTCCCAGCGAAAGAAATACGCGAGGGGGGTCAACTCGATCGAAGAAAGGATCTCGGGTGAGCCGTGGGAGTCGGACCTCGTATTCACGAGAGGGGATCTCCGAGACGTGGTGCCGAACGACAACGACCCCGTGGTCATTTCGGTTTTCACAGCTGGGAGAAAGGTGCACAGAGTTCTTGTCGACCAGGGAAGTTCAGCGGACGTCATGTTCTGGTCGACATTCAATAAGTTGCGGTTATCCCCCGACCTTTTGAGGACCTACACAGGGTGCCTGTATGGGTTTGCGGACAACCAGGTGGAAGTCCGAGGCTACCTGGAGTTGAGGACTACGTTCACGGACGGAGAGGCCTCGCGTACCGAAAGCATCCGGTACTTGGTCGTGAACGCCAGCTCCGCTTACAACATCTTGTTGGGCAGGCCGGCGTTGAACCAGTTGAACGCAGTAGCCTCCACACGCCATATGAAGATGAAGCTGCCGGACCTCAATGGCACGGTGATAGTCATCAAGTCAGATCAGGAGGAGGCAAGGAAATGCTATGAGAACAGCCTGAAAACGAAGAGAGGCGTGTTCATGGTGTATGAGCGTCCGCCGTGTGCAGACACGACGATGATTGAGGCGACGCCCGCTGCGTCGACGCCTAACGAGGCCGTACCCGCGAGGGCGACGCCAGAAACAGATGAACCCATGGAGGAAGGCCCTGGCGACGCGGTACCCGTGGAAGAGGCGGCGCCCGTCGAGGATGATAGTAGGGAACAACCGGCGGCTAACGCCGTGGAGAGGGAGATTGGAGGCAAAACGTTTAAGTTAGGAAGTTTGCTGAGCCCAGAAGAGCAGGAAGGGGTGGCAGAAGTGATTTCACGCGACCTGGATGCTTTCGCATGGTCCGCCTCGGATATGCCCGGCATCGACCCTGATTTCCTGTGTCATCACCTCAGCATGGACGCCACGGTCCGCCCCGTGCGCCAAAGAAGGAGAAAGTTTAACGAAGAGAGACAGCAGGTGGTAAAGGATGAAACGCAGAAGCTGTTGAGTGCTGGCCACATCAGGGAGATTCAATACCCCGAGTGGCTGGCCAACGTCGTCTTGGTGAAAAAGGCGAATGGGAAGTGGAGGATGTGCGTGGACTTCACGGACTTGAATAAGGCGTGCCCGAAGGACTCATACCCACTGCCCAGCATCGACGCGTTGGTGGATAGTGCATCCGGCAGCAAGGTGCTGAGTTTCCTGGACGCATTCTCAGGGTACAACCAGATCAAGATGCACCCGAGAGATGAGAGTAAAACTGCATTCATGACTGAGACTTGCAGTTACTATTATAAGGTGATGCCTTTTGGGCTGAAAAACGCGGGCGCCACATACCAAAGGTTAATGGACAAGGTCCTGGCGCCCATGCTGGGGAGGAATGTGTACGCCTACGTAGATGACATGGTGGTGGCGTCGCAGGATAGGGCACAGCACACGGCAGACCTGGAGGAGTTGTTCGTCACAATATCCAAGTACCGCCTCAAGTTAAACCCTGAGAAGTGTGTCTTCGGGGTAGAGACCGGTAAGTTCTTGGGTTTTATGCTCACAGAGAGGGGGATAGAAGCGAACCCCGACAAATGCGCAGCGATTATCGCCATGCGAAGCCCGACGTCGGTAAAGGAAGTGCAGCAGCTGACGGGGCGGATGGCGGCACTCTCAAGGTTTGTTTCCGCCGGGGGAGAGAAGGGGCACCCATATTTCCAGTGCCTCAAGAGAAATAGTCGCTTTGCATGGACTGACGAATGCGAAGCGGCTTTCATTAAGTTAAAGGAGTACCTGGCAACGCCACCGGTCCTCTGCAAACCGGTAACAGGTGTGCCCCTCCGGCTATATTTTACGGTAACGGAGCGGGCTATGAGCTCTTTGTTAGTCCAGGAACAGGACCAGAGTCAAAAGCCCATCTACTTCGTGAGCAAGGCATTACAAGGCGCTGAGACGAGATACCAGGCGCTGGAGAAGGCAGCGTTAGCAGTGGTGTTTTCAGCCAGGAGGCTCCGTCATTACTTCCACAGCTTTACGGTGGTAGTGATGACAAACCTCCCTATACAGAAGGTGCTGCAGAAGCCTGACGTGGCGGGAAGAATGGTGCGCTGGGCGGTGGAGCTGTCAGAATTCGACATTCAGTATGAGCCTAGAGGATCCATCAAAGGGCAAGTGTACGCAGATTTTATAGCGGAACTCTCGCCCGGAGGTGAGCAAGAGGTGGAGGTGGGTTCGCAGTGGTTGCTCTCGGTTGATGGCTCTTCCAACCAACAAGGGAGTGGTGTGGGAATAGTCTTGGAGGGACCCAACGGCGTACTGATTGAGCAAGCTCTGCGCTTCGCCTTCAGGGCAAGTAATAATCAGGCGGAATACGAAGCCCTGATAGCAGGAATACTCCTGGCCAAGGAGATGGGCGCGCAGAACCTCCTGGTGAAAAGCGATTCCCAGCTGATTACGGGGCAGGTGTCGGGTGAGTTCCAGGCGAAGGACCCACAGATGGCGGCGTATCTAAAATACGTCCAACTATTGAAGGGAGCATTTAACGCTCTTGAGCTGATACATGCCCCAAGGGAGCAGAATGCCAGAGCCGACCTGCTTGCCAAGCTGGCCAGCTCAGGCAAGGGGGGTAGGCAGAGGACAGTGATCCAAGAGACGCTCAAAGCTCTGCGTAAATTCATGGAAGATAACAGGGTGGATGTCCTCCAGATCTGTACATCAAGAGAGAGTCCAAGGAATCATCGCTCTTTGACCCAAGATACGCTGAAGACGCCCCGCATCAGCACGTATGCGGATATGCCTGAAGAAGGAAGGAAAATGCAGGTATGTGTCCTAGCCGAGGGAGACACCTGGATGACGCCATACAAACGGTACCTGGCGGATGGGGCTCTCCCAGTGGAGCCGGAAGAGGGTAAGAAGGTCAAGAGAAATGCCGCAAGATATACTCTGGTGGATGGAGTGTTGTTCAGGCACGGTTTCACTCACCCTATCCTAACGTGTGTAAGTGGCGACGAGTGTACCAGGATAATGGCGGAGCTCCACGAAGGCATTTGCGGGAGCCACGTAGGGGGAAGGTCCTTAGCCTCCAAGGTGATACGCGCAGGGTTCTTCTGGCCAACAGTAAAAGAGGACTGCGCGCGACACGCCCAGCGCTGCAGGCAATGCCAAAAGCACGCTGACTGGCACAAGGCGCCGCCAGAAGAATTGCGATCCATATATAGCCCGTGGCCTTTTCATACATGGGGAATCGACATCCTGGGCCCGTTCCCACTGGCGATAAGGCAGATGAAGTATTTGATCGTCGCCATCGAGTACTTCACCAAGTGGATAGAGGCAGAGCCCGTGGCACAGATCACTGCGCACAAGGTACAGCACTTTGTGTGGAAGAACATTGTGTGTCGCTTTGGCGTACCTAGGCGCTTGATATCCGATAATGGGACCCAGTTTGCCAGTCAGCAGTTGAGAAATCTGTGCACTGAGATAGGTATCAAGCAAGTGTTCGCATCGGTCAAACACCCCCAGACCAACGGGCAAGTGGAGTCAGCAAACAGAGTTTTGCTGAGGGGGTTAAAGAGAAGGTTAAAGAAGGCCAAAGGGGCGTGGGCGGAGGAAGTTCCAAGGATCGTATGGGCATACCACACCACGCCCCAATCTTCTACCATGGAGACGCCTTTCAGTTTGGTGTATTGGTCGGACGCGATGATCCCGGTAGAGATACATGAAAGCTCACCACGTTTTCAAAACTTTGTGGTAGAGGAGTCCAAGGAAGAAAGGCGAGTAAACCTGGATGTACTAGACGAAGCCAGGGAAGAAGCCAGAATAAAAGCTGAAGCGGTGAAGAGAAGAGTAGAGCGGCAATATAGCTCTAAGGTAAAGCCGCCACAGTTTCAGATTGGCGACCTAGTTATGAGGAAAGCCCACCCATACGAGCTGGAGAATAAGCTGTCTCCCAAGTGGACCGGACCCTTCAGAGTTACTGAGGCTAAGGGCAACGGTTCGTACAGCCTAGAGACCTTGGAAGGAGGTCCCATCCCGCGCAGTTGGAATGCAGCCAACCTGAAGTTTTATTTTAGTTGACTTATGTAAAGCAACTATGTAACAGTCTTGTTAAAGGGGACGCTCTTTTTCCCTTTCCGGGGTTTTTTAATGAGGTCACCCAAATAAAAGAAAAAAAAAAAAAAACAAGTTTGAGAAAAAACCGTGCCTTGGTTCTCAATCTTTATCTTTCTCCGTTTGAAGTAGTGTGAGGCGTTGCTAGTAAAAGGGGCGTCGCCAAGAAAAAAGGCGCCGCCAAGAAGATAGGCGTCGTCAAGAAAGAAGGCGTCGCCAAGAAAGAAGGCGTCGCCAAGAAAGAAGGCGTCGCCAAGAAGAAAGGCGTCGCCAAGAAGAAAGGTGTCGCCTGAGTGCAGGCGCCGCTAAGAAACATGACGGAGGAAAAGCGCACAATATATGAGACGTATGCAAAGTAAAGTGGCGTTACAGAAATCAAGTACGGTATAGTAAAGTTGATTTTACAAGCAGTTTTCGATATAGACGGGAGAAACGCGAGTAGGGCAAACATTACAACTCATACAAAAACACAAACGAACCACTTCTCAGTGGCCATCGGAGTCAGCACGGGAGGAAGGCGAAGCCCCGCTCTCAGCCCGCAGAGCTCGGGTAAGTCGTGTCCTCCGCTCTTGGTTTATTTTCGAACCTGCACCAAGGAAGATGAATGTGTCGGAGACGCCATGAAGCAAAACACACCCAGATAGAGAACGATAAAGGCGGAAGTTTCTAGGGCAGTGACTCATACCTATATACTTTTCGAGAGTTCCAGTGTTGAACTCCAAACTGATCAAGGTGGCGAAGTCAAAACCTCCCGCCTCGGCAAGAATCCGGCAAACCACCTGGTCATTTGGGGCTAGCTTCTTGAAGGGTTTGGATTTGAGGGCCCTCGTCTCCCTCACCCAGTACAGTGGAAAACCATCCAGTGCCGAGGGAACGAGGTCAGAGCAGCAAATCTTGAAGAACCGGCCTTTCCACCCAGTGAATGAGTTTTGGAAGGGGGTCAGTAGAACTCTGCCAGGAACGTTACTGAGAGTTACCCAGAGGTTGTTCCTTTGCCTCTTCACCTCAAAGAAGTGAAGAAAGATGTCAACTGAGGGTGCACAACCCAGAAACCCGAAAAGGATGTCAAAGGCCTTGACAAAAGCCCAGCTGTTGGGATATAACTGGGCCGGAGCGGCATTGATCTCCGTCAGCAGTTCCTTCTCAAACCTGGAGAAGGGCAGGCGCACGCCGATGGTTTTGAAAACCACCTGATAGAAGTAAAAGAAGGGGACCCCGTCGTTGGCCCGTTCGTCTCCACGTACTGGCTCCCCTAGAGTGCAAGGGAGCACAGCAATGTCGTCGTCGTGCCTCCTCGCGAAGGCACGGTGATTATAGGAGCATGAATCCCCTTTGTGTTCCCTTATGGCCCTGGTGGAGAGTAAGCATGAGCATTCGTCAAGAAGCTCGCTCGAAGCCCAAGTATACAGGTCCTTGGGGTTGACCCTGGGGGGAGTAGCACGAGAAGACATTCTTGAACAGAATCAGGGAGGTTTGAAGGCGTGTGGCCCACTGGTAACGCAAGGGTAAAACGCTGGTGGGAACGAACACTGGAAGAACTCTTCGCGAGAAGAGAAAGGGTGCAAGTAGGTTACGAAAAGCGCAGAAATGATGAGGACAGTTTCAAAGTTTTGAAGAATTAAATATTGCGGTTAGAGCGCCAAACTTCTTAAACGCGTGCACCGGCATATCCTCATCCTTGTTGGGCAGTCTAAACACTTGTGCTCCAAAGCGGTTGAGGTAGTCCTTCAGCGACTCGCCTTGGTACTGTCGTACATCGAACAAATCGTATGACACCACTGCGGGTGCTTTGTTGACGATGTACTGCTCACTGAAAAGCTTTGAAAACTGAGGGAAAGACGTGATATGTCCTTCTGGTAAGCTCACGAACCACTCCATGGCGATTCCGCTTAGGGTGCTCATGAACATTTTGCAGTACACAGCGTTTGAGCCCCCAGACAACATCATCTGGGTGTGGAACGCCGTCAGATGCGCCTCCAGATCTTCTACCCCTGTGAACGACGCCTTTACCCCCACCAGGTTGGGAGGCACCATGGTTCCCATGACTTCAGGGGAGAATGGCATGGGGAACGCTCTTGGAGGCGACGGTTGCCTCGACACCCTTTCGTCAACCGCGTGTTCCTTCTGTGCCTGCAACGTCCTCCTCAGCTCTTCATTGACGCGATTCAGCTCGTCGTTCCTACTCTGCGACGCAACCAACTCCGTCTGCATCCTCTCTTGTTCAACTCTCGACGCTGTGGCATTATCCTGCAGCGTGCGCACCATCTCCAGGACTTGCGCCATTGTCACAGCTCCTTCGTCAGCAGATGGCGCAGGTGATGGTTGTCTGTTTCTTGGCATCTTTCCCTAGCAAAGAACTTGGTAAAACTTTGGTAAGCTTCAAAAACTGTGGTGTAAATGGGACCACGATTCACTCGGGCCCCACGGTGGGCGCCAAATGATCCTGCCGACAACTCGAACGTGGAGGAATCGCTTTGTAGCACTCTCTGTCCCGTCTACGCGACTGTGTTCTCTGCAAAATCACCCTCAGAACCTTCTCTTGGATCTCCAAACGCGACCTGCAAAACACACAGACGACACCTCTAGCGGCCGTTTGCACTCCGACGATCAAGTTAGACCACAGAACCACCAATGGGAAAAACTAGTAGTGTGTGTGAAAAACTCTTGCTCTCTCTTTTTTTTCGTCCCCCCTCAATCTCTCTCTAATTCTATTTTATGCCTCCCTCTGTATCTGGGCCTAACAGAATTCTGTTATGCCCCTCTGGCATGTGTCAGAACCCTGTTATGCTTTTCTGAGACAATGTACCTCCAGAATCAGCAAAGTGTGGGTGTCTGTGCGTGTCTGCGCGTCTCTGCGCTTGGCTGCGCTTGTCTGTACCTTTAGCGGTACGGAGTGCACCTTTATCTGGACCGCACCCTTCTCAGATGATGACACGTGGAAGCATGCGACTCACATCTGACCCTACACGTGTCACTACTTGAAGGGCTCTAGCGCTTCTCTTTGTGTACTAGGTTATTCCCTTGCGGAGTAACTTAGCATATTTCTTCCATCTAGGTAAATCGCATACTCTCAGGAGAATGCCAGGTGTGGCTGGTCTAGGCACACTCACCAAGCGTTGCTCTCTGCGTAGACGGCTTACCCTTCACGCACGTAATGGGTTGAGGGAGTCACCAATCACTGATCGGTTTACTAGCTCCCTCAGGCCACTCTCGTGCGCGATTCCCTGAGATGGGCTCATGCGAGGTCCATGTGTAACGCTCTCACTGGGAACCTCAGTCCCAGCTTAACTGCGTGTAACACGAGACCCCGATGACCATGCACACCGATGACTGATCAGTGTTCTATTGCTTCTCGCGTTCTGACCCCAGGCGTTAGTCTGGGAACTGGTCTGTTGGTGGCCACTTGGTTACTGACCACCGATCACCGTTCTGGGTGATCTGTCCCCTGACCTCTCTGCCGCCTGATCTGTCGGTGGTCACTTGGTTACTGACCCCCCGATCACCGCTCTTGGCGATCGCCTCCCTGATCTCTCTGTCACCTGGTCCACGTGTCACCCTGCGAGTGGTCCACGTGGTTCTCTGCTGCTGACGTCATCGACTACCGATGACCGATCGGATCAACTTGCTTATTTGAAGGATCATGTGGTCTGCCACAAATGCTCTAGGCGTCTTCAGAGTTTCTTGGATCACCGTCCTCTGCCTACCCCCCTTTCCCGAACTGGCGAGCTTAGCTAGCAAGTCTGCTCGGGCATTCTGCTCTCTGGGCACATGCACCACTTCAAAGGAGACAAAGGAAACCTTCAATTCCAGCACGTACGCTAAGTAAGCTGCCATTTGTGGATCCTTGGCCTGGAACTCGCCTGTTACTTGTCCCGTGACCAACAGTGAGTCACTCTTAGCCATCAGCACCCTAGCTCCCATCTCCTTGGCCAGCAAGATTCCGGCGATCAGCGCCTCATATTCTGCTTGATTGTTGCTGGCTTTGAAGGAAAACCTCAGGGACTGTTCAATCAGCACACCGTTGGGCCCTTCCAGGATGACTCCAGCACCGCTACCCTGCTGGTTCGACGATCCGTCCACCGAGAGCACCCAACGAAAACCATCCCCTTCAACTCGTGCTGCCTCCGACGAGAGCTCGACCACGAAATCGGCGAAAACTTGCCCCTTGATCGGTCCTCGGGGCTCATACTTGATGTCGAACTCCGACAGCTCCACTGCCCATTTCACCATCCTCCCAGCTACATCAGGCTTCTTCAGGACTTTCTGGATGAGCAAGTCGGTCATCACCAGTATTGTAAAACTGTGAAAATAGTGGCGCAACCTTCTCGCCGAAAATACCACAGCAAGTGCAGCTTTCTCCAAGGCCTGATACCTCACCTCCGGGCCTTGCAACACCTTGCTGACGAAATAAATAGGCTTCTGAGCCTGGTCTTGGTCTTGGGCGAACACCGCACTCACCGCTCTCTCAGTCACAGCAAAATACAACCTGAGAGGGGTTCCCACCAACGGTTTGCACAAAACCGGGGGGCTCGCCAGGTACTCTTTAAGCTTGACGAAGGCCTCTTCACACTCCTTCGTCCAGGCAAACTTATTGTTTCTCCTTAAACACTGGAAGTACGGATGGCCTTTCTCTCCACTGGTCGACACGAAACAAGACAGGGCGGCCATCCGACCTGTAAGCTGCTGCACTTCCTTCACGGTAGCCAGGCTCCTCATCGCCAAAATGGCGGCACACTTATCAGGATTCGCCTCTATTCCTCTTTCAGTCAATAGGAATCCCAAGAACTTCCCTGCCTCCACGCCAAAAATGCACTTCTCGGGGTTCAGCTTCAACCTGAACTTGGCGATTGTGGTGAACAACTCCTCCAGGTCCGCAACGTGCTTGCTTGTTTCCGGCGAGGTCACGACCATATCATCCACATATGCTTGCACATTCCTTCCCAACATTGGTGCAAGTACCCTATCCATCAATCTTTGGTACGTGGCCCCCGCGTTCTTCAGCCCAAAGGGCATCACTTTGTAGCAGTAGCACGATCTCTCGGTCATGAAGGCGGTCTTCTCTTCGTCCATAGGATGCATTTTTATCTGGTTGTACCCCGAGAAGGCGTCCAGGAAACTCAGCAACTTACACCCTGCAGCACTGTCGACCAGGGCATCTATGCTTGGCAAAGGATACGAGTCCTTTTGGCAAGCCTTGTTCAGATCAGTGAAGTCGACGCACATGCGCCACTTCCCATTGCTTTTCTTCACCAGCACGACATTGGCCAACCACTCAGGGTACTGAACTTCCCTGATATGGCCTGCGGCGAGGAGCTTCTGTGTTTCATCCCTGATCGCCTGCCTCCTCTCCTCGTTAAACATCCTTCTTCTCTGCCGCACTGGTCTGACCTGGTTGTCCATTGCTAGGTGATGGCACAAGAAGTCAGGGTCGATTCCCGGCATGTCTGAAGCAGACCATGCAAAAGCATCCAGATGCCACTCTATGATGGATATCCACTAGGAGAGGATTTTATTAATGAAGGAAGAGGATTTTCACCTACACATTTGAAGTTCTTCCTTCTAGTCTTCTCACAAATTAAAAGAAGTCAAAGAGAAGATCAAGCCTAAAGATAAAGAAGTCTACAAACTCTTAAATAATAGGCTTCATATTAAATATCTCTCTTTATAGTTTCTTTTAATTTGTAAAATAATATAGAATAATGTTTAGAAAGGTGCTTAGAGGGAAACATGAGACACCTCTTTTGTAAAATCATCTTTAGGCTTTAGTTTAGCAAATTCTAGAAGCTTGGGGAGTGAGCTTAGTAAGGGGGGTGTGATCTTAGGAGTTTTTTGGGTAGCTTAGGGAATAAGCTATGTAAATGACCAGCCCTTACTCCTATAAAAGGAGGGCTTAGGTCCTTCACAATTCAGATTGGAATTTTATAGTAGAGAGACTATACTCAATTTTGGAGAGAATTTGTGAGTTTTGAGTCTTCCTCTTCTTTGCCTTATCTTGTGAGCTATGGTGAGCTTCAAGTGGTGGCACTCCATCACTTATCTTGGTTCAAGGTTCCAAGTGGCGTGAATGGCTTCTTCCAATTCTCAAAATCCAGCAAGCATCTTATTCTATAAGTGTTCTTCTTCCCTTTTCTTTAATTTTCCATTCGGTAGTTTTGATTCCTAGAGTTTACTTCTTTTTCTACTGTTTATTTTTGTGTTTCCAGCATTGTGTTCTTAATTCTGTTTTGGTTCAGTAGCTATCATTTAATTCTGTCCAGTTTTAATTCTTGTTCTTCTTTCCTTTTGTTTTGATTCAATTTGACAATACATGGACTTCAATATGAGTCTTGGTTGGTGCTTAGTTTTGGTGAGTTCTTGAATTTAGAACATTGATCCAATTCTAAAGTAAAGTGCCTTTCAAATCCAGCTCAAGTTGTTCCTAAGAATGTCAAGAATCATATGTTCTTGTAGTTACATTCACATCACTCTATCACCTTGGCGATCTGGTCTTGGAGTTCAGCCTCCAAAGATCTTCCCAGCTTGAAGACTTTTCCCCCGATCTCCTTCTCGAGCCACTCCTCGACGGGTTTGGATCGGGTTTCCCTGGCGATCACCGCCTTGGCGATTCCCAGCTCCCTCGCTTCTTCTGGGCGGTTCCTCGCCTCTTCTTCCCGATCGGCGTTCTCCTCCCTTGCTTCAGCATCTACCATGACGACATCGTTACCGGCGGTCGCCTCCACCACCGTCGACCTGGGCTTCACACCGGGAGGCGGGGTGGTCGTGATGTAACTTACCGACCTCTTATTTTTCAGGCTATTCTCATAGCACTTCTTCGCTTCCTTCTGGTCAGATTTGATGGTGATCACCACCCCCTCCATAGACGGCAACTTCACCTTCATGTGCCTGGTCGAGGGCACAGCTCCTATTCTGTTGAGTGTTGGTCTTCCCAACAGAATGTTATATGCTGAGGGAGCATTCACGACGAGGTACTTGATTTTCTCCGTCCTCGAGCCCGCCTCATCTGTGAATGTAGTTCTTAACTCGATGTACCCCCTAACCTCCACCTGATCGCCAACGAACCCATACAAGCACCCTCCATAGGGCCTCAGCTGGTCAAGGGGTAGTTTCAGCTGTGTGAAGGTCGGCCAGAACATCACATCTGCCGAGCTTCCTAGGTCCACCAGTACCCTGTGGACCTTCCTCCCCGCTGTGACAAGCGAGATAACTATGGGATCGTTGTCATGAGGCACAACGTCCCTGAGATCTTCTCTTGTGAACGTAATGTCCACATCTGGCGAGTGGTCCTCGAACATGTCCATCGTCATCACAGACCTTGCATACTTCTTCCTCTGTGATGCGATGCATCCACCACCCGAGAAACCTCCTGCGATGGTGTGGATCTCTCCATGAGTGGGCATCTCGTGCTGCTGAGCCTCACCACCCGCCGGCTTGGAGCTTGACGCGCCCCCCGTCCTCCTGTCCAGCAGGTAATCATTCAGGAAACCGCTCTTGATCAGGTCGTCGAGCTGGTATCCCAGTGCCAAACATGAATCGACGGTGTGACCAAAACTCTAGTGGAAGTCGCACCAGGAGTCTGGTTTTGGTCCTAACACCTTGTCGCCCACCTTCTCAGGTGCCTTGAGCCTGGCTGCTATATTGGGGATGGCGATCAGGTCCGCCAACCCCATGACAAACTTATGCTTTGGCGGGCGATTGTACTCCCTGGGCGCCCCGGGCCCCTGCCCTTGTTTTTCCTTGGATCATAAGGATGGCGTGTCCTTTGATCCCTCTTGGCCGCCGCTGTCTCCAGCACCCTCTGTGGCTGAATCCTGGTCTGGGCGCGTGGCCTCAGCAAACGTGGCGGGGTGAGCCCTGATCAGCGCCTCACAGAAAGGTCCCGGCAGCACGCCCTTTTTAAAGGCGTATACCAGCATCTCCTCGTCTTTCGCAGGCGAGCGGACCATCTGTGCTCCAAAACGATTCAGATAGTCCCTGAGGGACTCTCCCTGGTATTGCCTTATGTCGAACAGGTCGTAAGACACCCTAGGTGGCACCTTGTTCACAATGTACTGCTCGACAAAAAGCTTCGAAAACTGTTGGAAATTGGTTATGTGGCCGGCAGGCAAGCACACAAACCATTCCAGCGCTGTTCCCTGGAGCGTGCTCACAAACATTTTGCAATATACAGCATCCGAGCCGCCTGACAGCATCATCTGCGTGTGGAACGTGGTGAGATGTGCCTCAGGATCCTCCACGCCGGTGAAAGTAGCCTTCACGTGTACCACGCTCGCAGGGATAGGCGTGTCTGTGATCGCCTGAGCAAATGGCATAGGGAAAACGCGAGGTGGCGACGACGGTGCGACCTCTTCAGCGACTGGGCGGCCTCTCTGCTCCTGAAGAGCTTGGCGCAACTCCTCAGTCACTTTGCTGAGCTCTTCATTCCTGGCCTGAGAGGCGACTAGGTCCTCATGCATCTTTGCCTGCTCTACGCGCGAGGCCTCCACATTCGCCTACAGTGCACGCATGATCTCCATCATCTGCGCCATGGTCATGGCGCCTTCAGCAGCAACTGGCACAACTGGACTTGAACGGTTGCTTCTCATCTTTCTCATGAAAACTCAGCAAACCAAAATTCGACGAACAAAATCTCCTTTAGCAACGATCGATCCAACAACCAACCGGTTAGAGGTCCTCGAACTTCCTAAAACCTCCGCAAACGCAACTGCAACAGCACGCCGATAGATTCGGACGTCGGAACCTTCACAAAAACTTGCAACTTCACCTCAGATCCTCCACTTCTTCAACAAGCCCCCGATTCCCTAACCAGAAACGCAATCAAACAGAAACACACCGAACGGCCGATTGAACACCGCGCGAACGGCAAGAAACTCCAAGAAAACCGATCGAAAGCTTGAACGAACGGTGGAAAACCTCACTCCGCTGATTAAAACTCGAACAACGGTAGAAACTTCGAATTCACCGAACAAGACTCAAACGAACGGTGAAAAACACGAATTTACCGAACAACAGCTTGAACGAACGGCGGAAAATGGTTGCACCAGCACACAACCACACAGAAACTACTGAAACTTCAAGAACACACGCTGTGGATGGGGACAGGTTTTACACGGCCCCACGGTGGGCGCCTATTGATCCTGCCTGTTGACCAGAACGCAAGAGCCTTGCCTCGTCAAATCTGGATCGACTTTGCACCGTGCTAGCTTCCGTCCTTCGCCTTGATTCACCTCAAGAACTTGCAAAAGACAGAACGGCGCCGCTGCGGCCGATCGCGCTCCGACGCCCAAGTCAGCGACTGAACCACCAAAATACTAAGAGAAAACTAAGAACTTCAGGAACCGTGCAATGTTCTCTCTCAGCGTACTCAAGTTCTCGCAAGCGTAAAAGAAGTATTCTAAAACGCGCGTACCTCAGAAGTTCGTTAGGATCCCTTATATACCTACGCACTTTCTCTCTCGTGACAGTTACACATCTGGACACGTGGCTCGCATCCAACTGTACACGTGTCACCATCTGGAGCATCCTTGACTTGAGCGTCACCTCAGGCTTTTCGACTGAGTTACTTATGCAGGAAGCAACTCAGCGTATAACTGCCTTGGAGCGCGATCTCTTCTGCGTGGCGAGTACGGGTGCCTTCATACACACCTTCCCTGTGGTCTCGCCGGCCGCCATTATACTCTACTTTACTTACTTCACTGTGCATGCTCGGGTAAGCTATCCCCCGACCTCAACCTCTGGCCAGCTGAGAAACGAATATCTGACGACTTCATCCTTTGCTCCGAAAGCCTGGAACAAGCTTCGGCGATGTCCTTCTCTCGGCGATCTTCGATCGCCTTGTCACCTGGGTTCACACCCGGCGACTACAACACAAACTTGGTGACCGCCGGTTTAGATATGCTAGAGATCGGGGCACGCCAACTTAACGACTGGCGATCACACAAACCCCCCGACGTCCTTCCCTTCTGCCAGCCAGGTGTCCCGTTCAACACGCCTATACTATTGCTTGCGGCCACGTCATCAATTCCGACTACCTGGGCGGTACAAAAGGGAACACCTCTATTTATAGCCTAAGGTGCTGAAATGCAAGCTACACAAATTCAAATTTCCCCCCTAAACATATTCTAGAACCGGCGCCTATTTACAATGCATGAGGAAGGTGTGACCTCTTCCTTCACTTTGGCACCTCCTATTCTACTCCTACACCTATCTACTAATGCACCCCCCCTCCTAAAGCTCCTAACTAAAGCCTAAAAGATGCTATAACAAAAGAGGTTTCTAATGTTTCCCTCTAAGCACCTTCAACCAAAGAAATTACAAAAAGAGAAAATAAATGTCCCCTAGCTCCTAAAGCTTTGAACATGCTTCTTGTAAGTCTTTGAGGTGGGCTTTGACCTCCATGGGCGTCCTCCATTTGTGCCTCTACCTCTTCTTGATCTTGTTGATTGGCCTTCATGTCCTCTTGAGCTTGATCTCCATCAAAAATCATACCTTTGAGTGATTGGTTCAACGAAGGTTTGGAGTGTGAGGAGAGATTGCAAAGAAAGTTTTGAAGAAAAAGGTGAACAGTGTGAAGGAATGCAAAAAGTGATGAAACAGTAACTGAAGCGCACGATTTTTGAGAGATATAACGTAAACTTGAGGAGCGCAAGGGACGTTAAGTGGTGGTCGTGCGATTGGACCACGTGTCGAGAGACTAAGGCATGACTTAAAGTGTCACGTCACAGGCGCAGAGAATGTCACGTCATCAACACGAAGAATGTCACGTCATCAGCACAAAGAATGTCACGTCATCAGAAGTGCCACGTGGACGGTAGAACGAGGCCTTAGTCTTTTCGCTGAAAAACAGTTATCAGCTCAAGACTAGGGGGCTTGTGTACCGACCTGATCCTGCCTGTTGACCAGAACGCTGGAAACTGCCTCGTCAAAGGATCGACGTGCGCACCGCTTCGAAACTCCGTTCCTCTTCGAGATCCACCTCAAGAACCTGCAAAGAAATAGAGCGGCGCCGCTGCGGCCGATCGCACTCCAACGCTCAAGTCAGTGACGGTATCACCAAATACTAAGAGAACAAGAACCGTGCAAATCCTCTCTCACAGTCAGCTCTAACTCGCAAGCGTAAAGAGTATAAACTGAACGTGCGTACCTCAGAAAGTTTGTTGAGAACTCTTATATACCTGGTAGCTTTCTCTCTCCTGGCAGTTACAGACTTGGACACGTGGCTCGCATCCAACTCTACACGTGCCATCATCTGGAGGCTCCTTGACTTGGCGCTGCTTCTACTCTCATTTTGGCTAAGTTACTTATGCATGGTACTGCCCAGTGCATAGCGAACTTGGGAGTGCGATCTCTACTGGAACTGGCGAGTTAGGGGCCTTCATACACCTTCCCTGTGGTCTCGCCGGCCGCCTTCATAATCTGCTTTTTCTTCATCTTTGGCGATGTGCTTGCTCTGGCGATCTCCGATGACTAGGTCGCCTGAATCTACATCTGGCGACTTCATCTTTAACCTGCTGATTGCCGATTCTGGTAAGCTGGAAATCGGAACACGCCAATATAACAACTGGCGACTACACGAGCCCCCCGACTTCCTTCCCTTCTGCCAACCTGGCGCCTTGTCAACACGCCTATACTGTAGCAGGATGCCACGTCATCACACCCGACCACTAGGGCGGTACACAAGCCCCCCAGTCTTAAGCGAAGACTTGTCTAGCGAAAAGACTGAAAGAGCCTACGTCAACACCGATCTACGTGGCACTGACGCAGAATTCCAAGCGGTTGTACCTTCTGCTGCTCTGACGCTCCACCAAACCCCTCACTCATCGCTCGACACGTGGCTTCATCAACGGCTCTCTTTATTTGCCGTTTGCGCTTCCTAAACCCATTTCGAAAAAACTCTTAAACCCATTTTCACTTCACACTGTTCCATCACTTTCTTCGTGCTTACAAACGCTCCAACTCCCCTCTGCGAAAACTCTCAACGCTCTCCAACACTCTAGATCACCATCTTCCTTCATCGTCTTCCTGATCATCGAAAGGTACCTACTTTCCTTCATCTGCTGGTTTTTCTTGCATTTTCACCGATTCGCATCATCCTGTAACTGCTTGGTGCATACGCTGTGGGTTGTTTTTCCATTTCTCCTTCTGCGTAACTTAGGGCTTCGTCAATCGTCGCAACGAACCTACATTCGTTCGTTTTTCACCTTCCTTCTATGATCGAGTCAGCCTCTGTAACCCCCTGATCATTTTTCCTTTCTTCTTCCTTTGCAGCTGCTACCATGACTCGCACAAAGATTACCCCGAACCCTCCTCCTTCAGCACGAAACCTTCCTTCACAAGCACACGACCCATCACAAGTTCGTGGCGCTTCATCTTCGCAGGCTGAGAGGCCTACGTCTTCCCGTCCTGTTCTGGCCCAGGCAACTCCACCTATCGCCGGAGGAGCTCCTGTTCCCCTGCCAGACTTCAAAACTTTGTATCCCTGGGCCAACTCGACCCTTCTGAGGGAGACATCCTCTGTGAATACTGCGGGAGCAGTTTTGCGGCTAACTAAGGGGGACGAGATTCATCAATCATTTCACAAGGAGCACGACGAGAAGATGATGGTGCTGCCTTGCCCCGCCGATCTGCCCGTGTGTGCCGATGACAAAGTGAGCGCCGACGGGCCCTTCTGCTTCGTCTATACGACTTTATTCAAGAAGGTGAAGCTCAGGTTCCCTTTCACCCGAGAGGGAACTCCTAACCGAGCTCAACATTGCTGCCGCCCAGCTTCACCCCAACAGCTGGGCGTTTGTTCGAGCTTTTCAAGTGATGTGCGACCACCTGGGGTTGCCCGCGTCGGTGGACGTGTTCTTATTCCTCTTCGAAGCCAAGCACCCCGGAGACCGCCTGTGGGTCAGCTTGAACGCGATTGCTGGGAGGTCCATCTTTGCTATCTTCCAGCAATCTTACAAGGACTGGAAGGGGAAGTTCGTCCAAGTGCGTGCGAACGACAAGGACGCCTCCCTTCTCGATGGCTTCCCCTTGTACTGGGTGGACAAGGGGAAGAAAGAGTCCAAGAGCTGCTTCAGGAGGCCCAGAAGTCCTGACAGCATGGGAGCATTGGACAGAGACCTCTGTCTCTTCTGGAAAAAGGTGTCGGACGCCAATATAACATTCCTTACCACCACCTTGATATGCTTCGAATTCTATGAAGATCAGCTAGAAATTCGAATAGGTTAGGACATTTAAATTATTGCTTTGATACTGCTTCTGTTTAGCTGTTTCTGGGCGTCTTGTGCGTTATGCGCAAGACTTTGGTTTTACCTTTTCTGCACATATCATCTGCTTTGCTGTTTATTACCTTATGCACTTATTTTTTTTCCTTTGAGTTAACCCATGCACTTTCGTTCCATGCAGACAACATGTTGGGCAAAAGCATGCTCGCCGAACTGAAGGCGCTCGCCCGAAACCACGGGTTGGCGACAGGTTCTCAAACGGTGCCCAACTCGGTGGTGGAGACAGCCATTGCCCAAGGGCGATCACCACCCAAGGAACTCGCCCAACGCAAGAAAATGGTCCTCAAGAGACCTAAAAGGAAAGCTCCTCAGGTGATCCAAGAGGAAGAGGAAGAAGATGATGAGGCCACCGAAGACGGTTTGGTCTCAAAGAGGAAGAGGGTGGCACCTTCCTCACCGCCTGTTCCACCCCCTCTTCCAACCTCAACACCTCCGTCGACGCCTGCTCCTCCTCCATCATCGCCACCCCCACAGGCTCCTGCCTCTCCAGTCCAAGCTGTCCCACTGGCCACTGCGCCACCTACAGCTGAGGCCCAAGAGCCAAACTTCCTGGAGGACCCCCCAAGCGCCTCTACACCATATGTGTCAGCTGGAGGGGGTCCCCCTTCAAACGCCTCAGCTGCAGAAGATGCTCCAATCGGGGATGAGGTTGCTCATACCTCTCCGATTCTGATCACCGAATCCCCGATTCCGTCGCCACGCCAGGAAGCAACTACTGAAGAACCTGCTAAGGAAGGTGGCGACGAGAACCCACGACAAGCCCACCTGGTGCCTCTCCAAGCAGCAAACCTTCCCCTTGAGGTCACAAGGATGTGGGAGCCTCTAACTGCCAAGCTGAAAACCATAGCAGAGGATATCCCGGCGATCATAACCAGGGTTGTGGAGGGCTCAACCAGGAGGCTCCAAGACGACCTCTTCAACCTCAAAACCGAAAACAGCACCATGAGGGTCGAGGTGGAGAAGTTGTCTTTCAGCCTGACGCTCGCAGAAATCGAACACTCCCGAGTGGAGGATGCAATGAACACCGAGCTCAGGCTGGCGCGCAAGGAGGCCACTGACCTTCGCCACAAAGTGCATCAACTTGCCCAAGAGAAGGTCGAGCTGGAGAGCAAGATCGTGCCTCTTCGCGTCAAGGTGGTCGACCTGGAGGCTCTCATGAAAGCTGACGCCGCTAAGGTGCAAAAATTGGAGCAGAGGTCGATCGACCGAGAGAAATTCCTTGGGCAAGTGGAGAAGGCGAGGGACAACGCCATGGCTGATCTCGTCGAGGCCAACAAAGAGAAGGGAAAGGTGGCTGCTGAATTGGCCCAAGCACAATCGGAATCCAAGAAGGTTACTGAAGACCTTCTCCAGGCTCAAGAGACCAACGAACAACTTAAAAAACAGGTTGAAGAGCTGGAGCAACAGAACAAAGAGCTGAAAGAGCAAACTGAAGACCTCAAGAAGCGGATTGAGGAACATCAGGGGCAAATTGAAGAACTCAAGCTAAACTCTGCTCAGATTCTGGCTGCTGGATTCGAAGCTGCGCGGGAACAATTTGCTTGCCTATTCCCCGAACTGGATCTCAGCATGGTGTCGCTGAACAATGAAGTAGTAGATGGAAAAGTCGTTCCTGCTGAAGACTAATCAACTCCTCTTCATCTGCTACTTTTGTGATTTCCCTTGTATTATTCTGTAATAAACTCGTGTATATGTGCCTTTAACAGATACTTATCTTAATGACAAAGTTTGGGTATTCCCTCTCCCGACTTCTTTAAGCGCTTTAACCTTCTTTGCATGTTTAACTTTACCGGATTTAACTTAATGATTTTGCAAACACGACTTTTGACTTAACTGCTTCGAACCACTTCAAACTTAAGCAATAATCACTTTAACCAACTTGTACTCTTAAGGCAACTAACCTTATCGTAAGAATATCCCTCAAGCAACGAACTGTAACTCAGTTACTGGCTCATACACCGTCCCACTCGACCTGCCTTATCAAACAGGTCTTTCGACCTTCTCGCCGCTGTTTGAACTCTTCCCGATCGCCAAGAACTCTTGGTAATATCAGCTTCTTTCTGGCCTCATGCTTTGGCAATAGTTTCTTTGTATGGGGGCAGAGACGCCTTTTGGGATCTTTCTTTACCTCCCTGAACTTCAGAACAAAGACCGGTTGACTAGGCGTTCTCTTCGAACCTACCTTAGCCACCTTCCAAACTTCTTCCACCCTCTGCACCATACCTGAACTCGTTCGAGACGAGAAGGATTTTATCTTGCCTAAGCTCGCATGTAAGCGAGAAGGTCTTTAACTCGCCTGAACTCGCTCATCGGCGAGAAGGTCTTTAACTTGCCTGAACTCGCTCATCGGCGAGAAGGTCTTTAACTCGCCTCTACATTGCCCCAGGGGTTACATCTTCTCGCCCCCAAAAACACGGAGGACTTTTTACTGGTGCCTCTACATTGCCCCAGGGGTTACATCTTCTCGCCCCCAGAAACACTGAGGACTTTTTACTGGTGCCTCTACATTGCCCAGGGGTTACATCTTCTCGCCCCCAGAAACACTGAGGACTTTTTCTCTTTCTCGCCTGCACTCGCTCAACGGCGAGGAGGTCTTTAACTTGCCTCTACATTGCCCCAGGGGTTACATCTTCTCGCCCCCAGAAACACGGAGGACCTTTTCTCTTTCTCGCCTGCACTCGCTCAACGGCGAGGAGGTCTTTAACTTGCCTCTACATTGCCCCAGGGGTTACATCTTCTCGCCCCCAGAAACACGGAGGACTTTTTCTCTTTCTCGCCTGCACTCGCTCAACGGCGAGGAGGTCTTTAACTTGCCTCAAAACGCGCGAGGGCGTTGAGGTCTTTTATCTGGTGCCTCCGATCACCGAAAGACGATGAGGACTTTAAAACTTTAACTGATGCCTCCAATCGCCGAAAAACGATGAGGACTTAAAAACTTTAACTGATGCCTCCAATCGCCGAAAAACGATGAGGACTTAAAAACTTTAACTGATGCCTCCAATCGCCGAAAAACGATGAGGACTTAAAACTTTAACTGATGCCTCCAATCGCCGAAAAACGATGAGGACTTAAAACTTTTACTGGAAAGCATGCGATATATCTTTTCTTGCCTTAAATCACTTACAAGTGATAAGGTCTTTCTTCAAAACATTTGGAAAACAGCAAACATGCAACCAGAAAACGCCTTATACTTCGAAAACTCTTCTTTTATTGGGTGGCCTCATTAAAAACCCTCCTTAGGGAAAAAAGAGTGCCCCCTTCAAACTGTTTCATCAGAGACATTGTAATATGACTTTGTGTTTGTCTTTACTTACAAAGCTCTTAGCTATAGTACAACTTCAGGTGTGTGGCGTTCCAGGTGCGAGGAATCACCCCTCCTTCCAGCGTCTCTAAGCGGTAGGCGCCGTTCCCGAGCGCCTCGGTTATTCTGAACGGTCCAGTCCACTTGGGTGACAGTTTATTCTCCATCTCGTACTGGTGGGCCTTCCTCATCACCAAGTCGCCTTCTCTAAACTGCCTTGGCATTGCTGGGTTTAATAGTGCCAAAGTTCAAGAGGGGGGGTGAATTGACCTTTTAAAACTTTCTCGCAGAAACAGTGTTTTACACAGTTTTACAGAAAATAAATCGATTTATGTAAAAATGAACAGATTTATTTCAGCACTGTTTTTGTTTGAAAAGCTTTTAATTCAGCAAGGTTAATCACAAGATTATGCAGTGCGAATTTTCAGCAGCACACACACAAATATCAGATTTGAAAAGCAGTGAAACACAAAACAGCAAGCTTCAATTTCAAGCAAGTGATTAAGGTTCAATTGATAGCATGCTAGTTAATTGAGTGACCTTTGCAAACAAGCTGTTCCAGTGGCTTTTAACAGACTATGAGTGTTCTTCTTGATGTCAAGAAATTTTCCAGAAATTAAGAACAATGAATCACAAAACAGCAAGCTTCAACTTTAAGCAATTTGTTTAAGGTTCAATCAATAGCATTTACAGTTTCTTGAGCAGCCTATCACAGTCAATCTGTTCCAATGGTTTTTAGCAGATTATATATGTTCTTATCAGATTCAAACACTTTTTCAGAAATCAAGAACAGTATGCACAGTGCCCAGAAAGAACAGATTTATTTTCAATTGAACAGATTTATTTCTTTGCTGTTTTATCAATTATGCAGAAACGAAATTGCAGAGAGAGAGAGAGAATGAACACAAGCAATTATACTGGTTCACTCAACCTGAGCTACATCCAGTCTTCACCAACAACAGGTGGAATTCACTAACACACAGTACAATCAAGTACACTTCCCACTGTTCTTGAAACCTACAAGAACTTAGGTACTCTTGCTGAAAAAACCTATTTCAGCACTCACACACACACATCCACTCTCCAAGAACACCTATCAAGAAGAGGATTCAACCAAACTATTACAAGTAATAAGAAGTGAAACGACTACACCTGATTGAGGTAACAAAGATCAACCTTAAACCAGTAGGCAAGATTGCTAGAACAGTAGCTGCACCTCACACCAAGCTTTTGGAACCAAACCAAGAACAAGCACTTTGTGATTTTTCAAATCTTTGAAGAACAAATGCTAATCCTTGAAAACACTCAACTCTCTACTGTCAAAACTTGTTTTTTGCAAATGTATGAACTGTTTGAATCGTTATTGAACTCAGAAACAAGTTTGCATTTTATAGAAAGCCAGCTTATAACAGAATTTTGAAAAGCAGTTAAAGCTGTTATAAAATGAACAGATTGAAAATAAAATGAACTGATTTATTTTCAAAAGCAGTTAGAGAATTTGTTAAGTGAGGAGACTTAGTCAACCATTCTGGTGCTGAGATAAAACTGAAAAACGTTTAAGCATGACATGGCACCAGAGGCAAAAAGAATCTATTCATTTACAGATGAACAGATTTATTTTTCAAAACGAAAACAGAGAAAGTTTAACAATTTAAAACTCAGTCGTTTTGAAAAGAAGAAGACTTAGTCAAAATACCTGATGCACAAAACCTAATTTTTACAAGACTTTAGCCAAGGCATCAGTGAAGAAAATGAATCTGTTTATTTAGAAAAGAACAGATTTAATTTTATGCAGTAAAACGTGTTTTTGTGTAAAACATGTGAAAAACAGTTTAAGAAAACTTATGCTTGTTCTTAACACATGGCCAGTGATTATGAGGTGAGTTACTCAGCAAAAAGCTACTCTTAGACAACCTCTAAGCACTAACTAAGACATACTTAAAGCAAAGCAAAATACAAGAGAAATGTACATATAAGACTTCATCAAACACTACATATAGGTCTTCATCAAACACAATCTTGAAGGGGCAGCAACCATCTTCAACAATCTCCCCCTGTTTGATGGAGACAAATCCCCATAGCTAACCTCATAGCATTGTTGCTTTAAGTACTTGCACCAGATTTTAAACCAGAATTGCACCTGCACTGTACCAGATTTTAAACCAGAAAAAAACAGCAGTATTGCATAGCATACAAAATTGGTTTAAAGGTGCAGAATTAACTCCCTGTTTCAGCTAGCTTCACCTAGCATGGTGAGCTATTTTTCTCCCCCTTTGGATTCATCAAACAGCATATAAGCATAGGGAATAAAGGGATATAAAGCAGAAACCACAATCATAATAGTTCAGAAACATAAACCCAAATTGTTCAACATTACAGATACTTGAAAAACTGATAATGAAAGCATTAAAAACAGAAAACTACTGATCCTTGTAGTAAAGCTCTGCAAGCTGTGCCTGAACTCCTTCAATCTGATTATCAAGGTGTTGGAACCTTGCATGAGTAGTCTCAAAGTGTGCCCTTTGTTCTGCAGACATGACATCAAGACGGTACAGCACTTGCCTCTCAAACATAGACATTGGTTCTCCACGGTATTCTGGACTTTGATAGGCAACTATGGCATTTGCAGCAACTTCCTCATGTTCAGATTGGGCAGTAGGTGAGTCATCATCCATAGGAATAGCTTCATCCTCATCTTCATGTTCTGCTTGAGTGTCCTTCTCCTTGAGGACCACCCACTTGTTTTCAATTTTGTGAAAACCCATTTTGGTGAGAGTTGAAGTATCAATCTCACTTACAGCTTTGATAGGGTCATTTTTCTCATTTGTAACATCAATACCAAAGTAATCAATTAATTTGGAAACAAGAATAGCATAGGGAAATCTGTAATCAGCCAACCTTTTTGACTTGAGCATGTGTTCGTTGACAATGAACACCCAGTTTACCTTAATCTGGTTCATGATGCAATATAGGAGAATAAGATCCTCTTCATGTAAGACAGCATGGTTTGTCCCTCTAGGAATCAGTTGCCAAGCTATGATGTATGCAACTAGACGTGGAGTGAGGTTCAAATGCCCTGCATGGAATCTGTTTATGCTCTCTGTAGGATTCCTCATGCAACTTTTGTAATATTGCAGCTTGTTGAATTCTGAAATTCCACTGGTATTTCCTTTCCCTACTTTCAGTCCAGCATATTTTATTCCAGCCACAGAATTCCACACCTCACTTGTGATCTTCATCTTTGTCCCTTTCACATAAGAGACAACATTCTTCCCATCCAATGTGAGGTTAGTATAAAACACCTTAACCAAGTCAGGATAGACATTACCCGTTAATTCCAGCATCTTTTTCAGTTTCTGGTGCTTCAACACAGCCCTTGTTTCTACCAATTTTTCAGATTTCAGCCAGTTGAAATCCAGCACCTTGGGTATGTTGATCTGCTTCCTGCTTGTTTCATGAATGTAGGCATTGATGCCTTCTTCATTTCCAGCGAACCATCCTTCTAACACACCTTGAGAAGTGGTTTGCTTTCCCTTGCTTTTCTGTTTTTGTCTTGAAGACGAAGCCATGTTTTGGACCTGAATTCTTTTCTTGATTTCAAATGGTGAGAATAGAAAGAGAATGGCCAATGTGGGTAGCAAGTATTCACACAGATTTATAGCAGAATAAATGGATTGATATGGCAGTTATGAGTGGATATGCATGAAGATATTATGCTCTGAATTTGTGCAGAGAATCTTTGAAAATATGCACCAAATATTTAGGGTCACGATGCATACACTCAAATTCTTATTGAGCACCCAAACCATCAAATCGGTTACATAACCATGACCAAAACCGTCAAAGGTACAGAGGTTAATGCCCACTAAGTCAGTCAAGCAGTCAAATATCAGAATTTCTCTTTCCTAGTCATCAATGCATATTAGTGCAGAAAATAAACACATTCAATTGCGAATAAACAGATTTAATTTTTCACTGCTAGGTACAATTGACATTTATAATACCCAATTCATTAAGCAGAAAATTAAACCTATCTTTGGCTAATGGTTTTGTGAACAAATCAGCAAGTTGTAAATCAGTACCAATGAACTTAATATCACATGTTCCATTATATATGTGTTCCCTTAGAAAATGATGCCTTATTTCAATGTGTTTGGTTCTTGAATGCATGACAGGATTTTTGGTTAAGTTGATTGCACTTGTATTATCACACAGCAGAGGTATATGGTTAAGTAAGATACCAAAATCATTCAATTGTTGTCTTAGCCATATAGTTTGAGCACAACAACTCCCTGCTGCAATGTATTCTGCTTCAGCAGTGGAAAGAGCTACACAAGCCTGCTTTTTGCATTGCCATGAGATCAAGCTTGATCCAAGCAAATGACAGGTTCCACTTGTGCTCTTCCTATCAATTTTGCAACCTGCAAAATCTGAATCAGAATATCCAGTTAAGCTTAATGAAATATTACCTGGATACCACAAGCCAACTTCTTTAGTTCCTTGCAAATACTTCAAAATTCTTTTGACAGCATTGTAGTGTGATTCTTTAGGAGCAGATTGAAACCTTCCACACATGCACACTGCAAACATTATATCTGGCCTGCTGGCAGTAAGATACAGCAGTGATCCTATGAGTCCTCTGTATTTGGTTTCATCAACAGAAATCCCAGCTTCATCATGATCCAAATGGCAGCTTGTTGAGAAGGGTGTGCTGATTGGTTTACACTTGTCCATTTCAAATTTCTTCAGCAGATCCTTGCAATACTTGGCTTGACTTAGGAAAATGCCATCCTTGAGTTGTTTGACCTGCAAGCCTAGAAAATAGTTCAACTCACCCATCATTGACATTTCAAACTCACTCTTCATGACTTTCACGAAAGCTTCACACAATTCTCCATTGTTTGATCCAAAAATGATGTCATCCACATATACTTGGACTAGAATTGAGTCATCTCCTTTCTTCTTAATGAACAAGGTCTTATCTGATGTGCCTCTGTCATAGCCTTGTGAGGTTAGAAAATCACTTAGCCTCTCATACCATTGCCTAGGAGCTTGCTTGAGTCCATAGAGGGCCTTTTGGAGTTTGAACACATATTCTGGATGTTGATGGTCTTCAAAACCTGGTGGTTGTGAGACAAATACCTCTTCATTTATATAGCCATTTAGAAAGGCACTCTTCACGTCCATTTGAAATAGCTTGAACCCTTTGATGCATGAGAAAGCAAGCAGCAGTCTAACAGCTTCTAACCGAGCCACTGGTGCATATGTCTCATCATAGTCTATTCCTTCTTCTTGATTGTACCCTTTAGCTACAAGCCTAGCCTTGTTTCTGGTGATCACTCCATGCTCATCCATTTTGTTTCTAAATACCCATTTTGTTCCAATTACATTCATCTCAGGTATTCTAGGAACAAGAGTCCAGACCTCATTAAGAGCAAACTGATTCAGTTCCTCTTGCATAGCTAAAATCCAGTTACTGTCCTTGAGAGCTTCCTTCAAATTCTTGGGTTCAACTTGAGATACAAAAGCCATTGCTTCACAGAAATTGTTCAAGGATTTTCTAGTTGACACTCCTTTCTCAATGTTCCCAATGACATTATCAAGGGTTAAGTCTCTTGGGGTTTTCCACTCTTTTGGCAAACCTGCAGCTGCAGTAGATTCTTGTACAGTATGTGTATCAGCAATATCAAAATGAATCGATTCATTTTGATTTAAAACAGATTTAAATTCGTTACTGTCAGGTTCATCAGCAGCTTTAGATATACTTTGATCAGTTTCATCAAAAACAACATGCATTGATTCTTCTACTATAAGCAGCCTTTTATTGAAGACTCTATATGCATGACCATTCAAAGCATAACCAATGTGCACACCTTCATCAGATTTAGCATCAAACTTACCAAGATTTTCTTTGCCATTATTCAATACAAAACATTTACACCCAAATACTCTAAGGTGACTCACACTAGGTTTTCTGCCCTTATACAATTCATATGGGGTTTTCTTAAGAATTGGTCTTATTAAGGTCCTATTTAAGACATAACCAGCAGTATAAACAACATCAGCCCAAAAGTACTTAGGAAGCTTAGATTCATTTAACATAGTTCTAGCAAGTTCCTCTAGTGATCTATTTTTCCTTTCAACTACACCATTTTGTTGGGGTGTCCTAGGGGCTAAAAAGGTATGTGCTATCCCATGCTTCTCACAGAACCTCTCAAACTTAGCATTTTGAAACTCTCCCCCATGATCACTTCGAATAGATTTTATGCAGCAACCATTTTCATTTTGCAGAATTTTTGCTAATCTCTTAAAAGCAGAATAAGCATCATGTTTATGTGCAAGAAATAGAGTCCAAGTAAATCTAGAGTAATCATCCACAACAACTAAAGCATACAAATTTCCAGTCAAGCTAGCAACTCTAGATGGACCAAATAAGTCCATATGCAACACATCCAATGGATTTTTTGTAGAGACAATATCCTTTAACTTGAAAGAGGATTTGATTTGTTTACCTTTCACACAAGCATCACAAAGCCTGTTATCCTGAAATTTAATGTTAGGTAAACCAGAAACTAAATCTTTAGATTTCAATTTATTCAAGTGATTTGTGTGTATGTGAGCTAACCTCCTGTGCCACAACCAAGACTCATCACTTTAGATGAATTACTTGAGATTGTGCAGCCACTTGACTCAAAATTCACTTTGTATCCTTTGTCACAAAGCTGACTTATGCTGAGAAGACTATGCTTGAGTCCTTCTACATACAGCACATTCTCAATGGTTGTTGAATTCCTTGTTCCAACAGTTCCTCTGCCCAAAATCCTCCCTCGGTTATTATCACCATAGGTCACATGTCCTTCTGCTTTGAGCTTTAAGCTAGTGAACTTTGTAAGATCTCCAGTCATATGCTTGGAACAGCCACTGTTCAAGTACCACTGGTTTAGCTTGCTTCCAATCTGCAAAACAGAATAAAAAAATATACAAATGGTACCCTTTTCAGTATAGGGTCCAGCACAGATTAAAACCTTCTCTTTGGTAGCCATTTTGCTAAGTTCTTAGGAACAAGATGCTTTCTAGCAATGCAAGACCTAGATGTATGACCAGATTTCATGCAGTAAAAACAGGTTACATGAGATGCCTTTTTGCCACTGTTAAAAGCTGAAAAAACTGATTTTGCTGGAACAAAAAAACTTGAAAGCTTTTTGACATTGGTTGTTGATCCTGCCTGTTGACCGGAGCGCTGGAGAATGCCTCGTCAAAGGATCGACGTGCGCGCCGCTTCTCACCTCTGTTCCTCCTCTGGATCTATCTCAAGAACCTGCAAAGAAACGATACGGCGCCGCTGCGGCCGATCGCACTCCGACGCTCAAGTCAGTGACGGTATCACCAAATACTAAGAACTGGAACCGTGCAAATCTCTCTCACAAACAGCTCTGTCACTCGCAAGCGTAAAGTGTATGAACTGAACGTGCGTACCTTAGAAAATCCGTTAGGAACTCTTATATACCTGATGGTTTTCTCTCTCCTGGCAGTTACAGACTTGGACACGTGGCTCGTATCCAACTGTACACGTGCCATCATCTGGAGGCTCCCTGACTTGGCGCTGCTTCTACTCTCATTTTGGCTAAGTTACCTATGCATGGTACTGCCCAGTGCATAGCTAACTCAGGAGTGCGATCTCTACTGAAACTGGCGAGGTAGGGCCTTCATACACCTTCCCTGTGGTCTCGCTGGCCGCCTTCATAATCTGCTTCTCCTTTATCTTCGGCGATGTGCTTGTTCTGGCGATCTCCGACTGCCTGGTCGCCTGAGTCTGCATCTGGCGACTTCATCCCCAACCTGGCGATCGCCTATTCTGGTAAGCTGGAGATCGGAACACGCCAACTTAACTATCGGCGACTACACGTGCCTCCCGACTTCCTTCCCAACTGTCAACCTGGCGCCTTGTCAATACGCCTATACTGTAACAGGATGCCACGTCATCGCACCCGACCACTAGGGCGGTACACAAGCCCCCCAGTCTTAAGCGAAGACTTGTCTAGCGAAAAGACTGAAAAAGCCTTCGTTAACACCGGTCTACGTGGCATGGGCGCAGAATTCCAAGCGATAGTACTTCCTGCTGCTCTGACGCTCCACCAAACCCTTCGCGCACCGTTCGACACGTGGCTCTCATCAACGGCTATCTTCATCTGCCGTTAGCGCTTCCCAAAACCGTTTCGAAAAACCCTTAAACCCCTTAGGCTCCTACTGTTCCATCACTTTCTTCACACTTGCATACGCTCTCATTTCCTTCTGCGAAAGCTCTCGACGTTCCTCGACGCTCTAGATCACCACCTCCCTTCAACATTCTCCCGATCATCGAAAGGTAACTACTTTCCTTCATCTGCTGGGTTTCCTTGCATTTTCACCGATTTGCATCATCCTGTAACTGTCTGGTGCATACGCTGTGGGCTGTGTTTCCATTTCTCCTTTTGCGTAACTTAGGGCTTTGTCGATCGTCGCAACGAACTCACATTCGTTCGTCTTTCACCTTCCTTTCATGATCGAGTCAGCCTTTGTAACCCTCCTGATTATTTTTTCTTCCTTCTTCGTTTGCAGTTGCTATCATGACTCGCACGAAGATCACCCCAAACCCCCCTCCATCAGCGCGAAACCCTCCTTCACAAGCACACGACTCAACGCAAGTTCGTGGTGCTCCCTCTTCGCAGGCTGTGAGGCCTGCGTCTTCTCAAACCGCTCTGGCCCAGGCGACTCCACCAAACGCTGGAGGAGCCCCCATCCCACTGCCAGACTTCAAGACGTTATACCCATGGGCTAACTCAACCCTCTTAAAGGAAACGTCATCGGTGAACACCGCGGGAGCGGTTCTGCGATTGACCAATGGGGACGAGGCCCACCAATCGTTCCACAAGGAGCACGATGAGAGAATGATGGTGCTGCCTTGCCCCGCCAGTCTGCCAGTGTGCGTCGATGATAAAGTGAGCGCCGACGGGCCCTTCTGCTTCGCCTACACCACTTTTTTCAAGAAGGTCAAACTCAGGTTCCCTCTCACTCGATTTGAGAGGGAACTCTTAACCGAGCTCAATATCGCTGCCGCCCAGCTTCACCCCAACAGCTGGGCGTTTGTCCGAGCTTTCGAGATAACGTGCGCCCACCTGGGGTTACCCGCGTCAGTGGACGTGTTTTTATTCTTGTTCGAGGCCAAACACCCAGGAGATCGCCTGTGGGTCAGCCTGAATGCCATTGCTGGGAGGTCCATTTTCACCATCTTCCAGCAGTCGTACAAGGATTGGAAGGGGAAGTTCATTCAGGTTCGCGCAAATGACAAAGACACTTCCCTTCTCGACGGTTTCCCCTTGTACTGGGTGGACAAGGGGAAAAAGGAGTCCAAGAGCTGCTTCAGGAGGCCCAGAAGTCCTGATAGCATGGGAGCTTTGGACAGAGACCTTTGTCTCTTCTGGAAGAGGGTGGCAGATGCCCACATAACATTCTTGACCCCCACCCTGATTTCCTTCGAGTTCTTCGAGGACCAGTTGGAATTCCAAATAGGTTAGGTCGCTACATCTTTGTCTTAACATTGCTTCTGATATTGTTTCTGGGCGTCTTGTGCGACACACACAAGACTTTGGTTTTATCTTTTCTGCATATGCCTGCTTTTGCTGTCTTATTGTCTTGTACACTTACCCCCTTTTCTCCTTTGAGCTAACTTATGCACTTTCATTTCATGCAGACACCATGTTGGGCAAGAACATGCTCGCCGACTTAAAGGCGCTCGCCCGCAACCACGGGTTGGCGACCGGCTCCCAGACGGTTCCCAACTCGGCGGTCGAGAAGGCCATCATCCAGGGGCGATCACCGCCCAAGGCGCCCACCCAACGAAAGAAACTGGTCCTTAAGAGGCCAAAGCGGAAAGCCCCCCAAGTTGTCCAAGAGGATGAGGAAGAGGACGACGAGGTCACAGAGGATGGCCTTGTCACGAAAAGGAAGAGGGTGGCACCATCTTCTCCACCTGCCCCGCCCCCTCTTCCAGCTTCAACACCACCATCAACACCCGCTCCTCCTCCCTCATCACCAGCACCACAAGCCCCTTCACCACCAGTCCAAGCAGTTCCATTGGCCACTGCGCCACCTGCAACTGAGGCCCCAGAGCCAAACTTCTTGGAGGACCCCCCGAGCGCCTCTACACCACATATATCAGCAGGAGGGGGCCCTCCTTCCAACACTTCAGCTGCAGGAATCGCTCCAATCGGGGACGAGGTTGCTCACACCTCTCCAATCCTAATCACCGAGTCCCCGATTGCGTCGCCACGCCAAGAGGCAACCACTGAAAATATCGCTAAGGAAGGTGGCGACGAAAACCCTCAACAAGCCCCCCTAGCGCCTCTCCAAGCTGCAAATCTTTCCCTCGAGGTCACGAGGATGTGGGAACCTTTGACTGCTAAACTCAAAACCATCGCAGAAGACATCCCATCGATCATAACGAGAGCTGTGGAGAGCTCCACCAGGCGGCTACAGGATGATATCTACAACCTCAAGACCGAGAACAGCACAATGAAGGTTGAGGTGGAGAAGGTGGCCTTCAGCCTAACGCTCGCGGAAATGGAACATTCCCGAGTGGAGGATGCCCTAAATACCGAGCTTAGGCTTGCGCGCAAGGAAGCTGTTGACCTTCGCCGCAAAGTCCATGAACTTGCCCAAGAAAAAGTTGAACTTGAAAGCAGAATCGTGCCTCTACGTACCAAGGCGAGCGACCTGGAGGCTCAAATTCAAGCTAATGCCGATAAGGTACAAAGACTGGAGCAAAGGTCAATCGACCGCGAGAAGCTACTTGGGCAAGTTGAAAAAGCAAGGGATGACGCCATGGCTGATCTCACCGAGGCGAACAAGGAAAAAGAGAAGATGGCTGCCGAGTTGACCCAAGCTCGAACAGAATCCAAGAAGGTTACTGACGACCTTCTCCATGCTCAAGAGACTAACAAACAACTCCAAAAACAGGTTGAAGAGCAGGGGCAGCAGAACAAGGAGCTCAAGAAACAAGCTGAAGAGCTGGGACAGCAGAACAAGGAGCTCAAGAAACAGGTTGAAGAGCTTCAAGGACAATTTGAAGAACTTAAGCTAAATTCTGCTCAGATTCTGACTGCTGGATTCGAAGCCGCTCGGGAGCAATTCGCATGCCTATTCCCTGATCTCGACCTCAGCATGGTGTCATTAAACAATGAAGTAGTAGATGGAAAGGTCGTTCCCGCCGAAGGCTCAACCAATTCCACCCCATCTGCTTCTTTATAAATTCACCTGTATTTACCTTGTAAAAACTCTTGCACATGTGTTTTGAACAGTTACTCATTTTAATAGCGAGACTTGGATATTTCTTCTGATTTTTTTTTTGAGCGCTTTTACTTTCTTTGTATGTTTAACTTTGCTGCGTTCAACTTAGCGTTTTGGCAAACACGACCTTTGGCGTAACTGCTTCGAGCCGATTCAAACTTAAGCAATAATCGCTTTAAACAACTTGTACCCCTGAGGCACTAACCTGATCATAAGAAAAGTTCCAAGCAACGAACTGTGACTCAACCATCGGTTCAAACAACGTCCCGCTTGACTCGCTTTACCAAACAAGTCTTTCAACCTTCTCACCGTCGTTTGAACTTTTCCCGATCGCCAAAACCTCTTGGTAACACCAGCTTTTTCCAGCCTCATGCTTTGGCAGTCATTTCTTTATTTGAGGCAGAAATGCCCTTTGGGATCTTCCTTTACCTCCCTGAACTTCAGAGCTAGAGACTGGCTGGCTAGGCGTTCTCTTCGAACCTACCTTAGCCACCTTTCAAGCTTCTTCCACCCTCTTCGCCATACCTGAACTCGTTCAAGACGAGAAGGATTTTATCTTTCCTATACTCGCACACAAGCGAGAAGGTCTTTAACTCGCCTGAACTCGCTCATCGGCGAGAAGGACTTTTACTCGCCTGAACTCGCTCATCGGCGAGAAGGACTTTAAACGGCCTTAACTCGCTCGACGGCGAGAAGGACTTTGTCTGGTGCCTCAACTTGCCCAGGGTGTACATCTCCCCCCCCCTGGATGCACTGAGGACCTTTTCTTTCTCACGCCTGCACTCGCTCGACGGCGAGGAGGTCTCTGATGGGCCTTAGCTCGCACAACGGCGATAAGGACTTTATCCGGTGCCTCAACTTGCCCAGGGCGTACATCTCCTCCCCCCTGGATGCACTGAGGACCTTTCTCGCCTGCGCCCGCACGACGGCGCGGAGGTCTTTAACTTGCCTCCACGTTGCCCCGGGAGTTACATCTTCTCGCTCCCAGAAACACGGAGGACTTTTCCCCTTTCTCGCCTGCACTCGCTCGACGGCGAGGAGGTCTTTCATCTGGTGCCTCCGATTGCTGATAAACGATGAGGACTTAGAAACTTAACTGGTGCCTCTAATCGCCGAAAAACGATGAGGACTTTAAAAACTTAGAAAACACGCGACATATCTTTTCGTGCCTTAAATCATGTACAAATGACAAGGTCTTTCTTCGAAACTTTCGGAAATAACACATATACAATCTGGAAACACCTTATACTTCGCAAACTCTTCTTTTATTGGGTGGCCTCATTAAAAACCCTCCTTAGGGAAAAAAGAGTGCCCCCTTGAAACTATTTTAACAGAGACATTGTAATGTAATATTTGTGTTTGTCTTTACTTACAAAGCTCTTAGCTATAGTACAACTTCAGGTGTGTGGCGTTCCAGGTACGAGGGATCGCCCCTCCTTCCAGCGTCTCTAAGCGGTAGGCTCCGTTCCCGAGTGCCTCGGTTATTCTGAACGGTCCAGTCCACTTGGGTGATAGCTTATTCTCCATCTCGTACTAGTGGGCCTTCCTCATCACCAGATTGCCTTCTCTAAACTGCCTTGGCATCACCTTTGAGTTGTACCTTCGCTCGACCCTTCTCTTCACCGCCTCAGCCTTCAGCCTTGCCTCCTCCCTGACTTCGTCCAGCAGATCCAGGTTCAGCCTTCTCTCTTCATTCGAGTCTTCCTCTACAAAGTTCTGGAATCTCGGCGAGCTCTCCTGAATCTCGACTGGAATCATGGCATCACACCCATAGACCAAGCTAAACGGGGTCTCATGGGTTCCTGACTGCTCGGTGGTGTGGTACGCCCAAACTATACGGGGTACCTCCTCAGCCCAACTTCCCTTGGCTTTCTCGAGCCTTCTCTTCAAACCTCTCAGCAACACCCGATTAGCTGATTCCACCTGGCCATTCGTCTGAGGGTGCTCAACGGATGCAAACACTTGCTGAATTCCAACCCCTTCACAAAGCTTTTTCAACAGGTGGCTTGCAAACTGAGTCCCATTATCTGACACCAGGCGCTTAGGCACTCCAAATCGGCACACGATGTTCTTCCATACAAAGCCTTCAATCTTGTGCGCGGTGATCTGGGCCACTGGTTCTGCTTCAATCCACTTGGTGAAATACTCAATCGCCACCACCAAGTACTTCATCTGCCTGATCGCCAGTGGAAAAGGTCCCAGGATGTCGATTCCCCAAGTGTGGAACGGCCAAGGGCTATAGATCGACTTCAACTCCTCGGGAGGTGCCTTGTGCCAATCGGCGTGCTGCTGGCATTGTTTGCAGCACTGGGCATACTTCTTGCAATCTTCTCTCATGGATGGCCAATAGTAGCCTGCACGGAGAGTCCTCGCGGCCAGAGCTCGACCCCCGACGTGACTTCCACATATTCCTTCGTGGAGCTCTGCCATAATTCTCGTGCACTTCTCGCCGTGTATACATTCCAGGAGTGGGTGAGTGAATCCAAACCTGTACAGATCGCCATCAATCAATGTATACTTGCTGGAATTTTTCTTTACCTTCCTAGCTTTTGTTGGATCCAGCGGGAGGAGACCATCCGCCAAGCACCGCTTGTACTGTGTTATCCAAGTATCTGGCTCATGGGTGACGCAGACCTGTATCACGTCCACCTTCTCTCCTCGACATGCTCTAATTCTTGGCGATCTCAGAGTTTCTTGCGTCAAAGACTTATGGCTTCTCGCTGCCCTCTCCGTCGACTTGCTTATCTGAAGGACCAGGTGATCTGCTACAAATGCCCTTGGCGTCTTCAGAGTTTCTTGAATCACCGTCCTCTGCCTACCCCCCTTGCCTGAACTGGCGAGCTTAGCAAGCAAGTCAGCTCGGGCATTCTGCTCTCGGGGCACATGCACTACTTCAAAAGAGACAAAGGAACTCTTCAATTCCTGCACATACGCCAAGTAAGCCGCCATTTGTGGATCTTTAGCCTGGAACTCGCCTGTTACTTGCCCTGTGACTAGCAGCGAGTCACTCTTAGCCATCAGCACCCTAGCCCCCATCTCCTTGGCCAGCAGAATCCCGGCGATCAGCGCCTCATACTCTGCTTGATTGTTGCTGGCTTTGAAGGCGAATCTCAACGATTGTTCGATCAGCACGCCGTTGGGTCCTTCCAATATTACTCCAGCACTGCTACCCTGCTGGTTCGATGATCCATCCACCGAGAGTACCCAACGGAAGTCATCTCCTTCCACCCGCGTCGCCTCCGATGAGAGCTCGACTACGAAATCTGCAAAGACTTGCCCCTTGATCGGGCCTCGGGGCTCATATTTAATGTCAAATTCTGACAATTCGACTGCCCACTTCACCATTCTTCCTGCAACGTCAGGTTTCTTTAAGACCTTCTGGATGGGCAGGTCAGTCATCACCAGTATTGTGAAGCTGTGGAAGTAGTGGCACAACCTCCTCGCCGAAAACACCACAGCCAGCGCAGCCTTCTCCAGGGCCTGATATCTCGTTTCTGGGCCCTGCAACACCTTGCTCACAAAATAGATAGGCTTCTGAGCCTGATCTTGGTCCTGGGCGAGCACCGCACTCACCGCCCTCTCAGTCACAGCAAAATACAATCTGAGAGGGATTCCCGGCAGTGGTTTGCACAGAACCGGCGGGCTCGCCAGATATTCTTTTAGCTTGACGAACGCTTCCTCGCATTCTTTCGTCCAAGCGAACTTGTTATTGCGCCGCAGACATTGGAAATAGGGATGTCCCTTTTCTCCGCTCGCTGACACGAAGCGAGATAGGGCTGCCATCCGACCTGTCAGCTGCTGGACCTCTTTCACTGTAGCCGGGCTTCTCATCGCCAAAATGGCGGCACACTTGTCCGGGTTGGCCTCTATTCCTCTTTCAGTCAAGAGAAAACCCAAGAACTTTCCAGCCTCCACGCCGAAAATGCATTTCTCCGGGTTGAGCTTCAACTTAAATTTGGCGATCGTCGTGAACAATTCTTCCAAGTCTGCTACGTGCTTGCTCTTCTCCTGCGAGGTCACGACCATGTCATCGATGTAGGCTTGCACGTTCCTTCCCAGCATCGGTGCAAGTACTCGATCCATCAACCTCTGGTACGTGGCCCCCGCGTTCTTCAGCCCGAACGGCATCACCTTATAGCAGTAGCACGACCTCTCCGTCATGAAGGCTGTTTTTTCTTCATCCATGGGATGCATCTTGATCTGATTATAGCCCGAGAAGGCGTCCAGGAAACTCAGCAGCTTGCACCCTGCAGCACTATCGACCAGGGCGTCAATGCTTGGCAAAGGATACGAATCCTTTGGGCAAGCTTTATTCAGATCGGTGAAATCGACGCACATGCGCCATTTCCCGTTGCTCTTCTTCACCAGCACGACATTTGCCAACCACTCAGAGTACTGGACTTCCCTGATGTGGCCTGCAGCGAGGAGTTTCTGGGTCTCGTCCTTGATCGCCTTCCTCCTCTCTTCATTAAATTTCCTTCTTCTTTGCCGCACCGGTCTCACCATGTTGTCCATCGCCAGATGATGGCACAAGAAGTCGGGATCGATCCCGGGCATGTCCGAAGCGGACCAGGCAAACGCGTCCAGATGCCGTTCAATCACCTTGGCGATCTGGTCCTGGAGATCGACCTCCAGAGATCTTCCGAGCTTGAAAACTTTCCCCCCGATCTCCTTCTCGAGCCACTGCTCGACGGGCTTGGGCCTTGACTCTCTGGCGATCACCGCTTTGGCGATTCCGAGTTCCCTTGCTTCCTCCGGGCGATTCCGCGCCTCTTCTTCCTCCAGGCCAGCATTCCTCTCCCCCAGCTCAGCATCTACCATCTCTACGTCCCTTCCGGCGGCCTCCTCCATTATCGGCGGTCTGGGCTTCACACCGGGAGGTGGGGTGGTTGTGACATAGCTCACTGATCTTTTATTTTTCAGGCTATTTTCATAGCACTTTTTCGCTTCCTTCTGATCAGACTTTATCGTGATCACCACCCCTTCCATGGACGGCAGCTTCACCTTCATGTGCCGAGTCGATGGAATTGCGCCTATCCTGTTAAGAGTGGGCCTTCCCAGCAGGATGTTATATGCTGAAGGGGCGTTTACGATGAGGTACTTGATTTTCTTTGTCCTCGACCCAGCCTCATCGGTAAACGTGGTTCTCAGCTCAATGTACCCCCTGACCTCCACCTAGTCGCCAGCGAACCCATACAAGCACCCTCCATAGGGCCTTAGCTGGTCAAGGGGCAATTCCAGCTGCGTGAAAGTCGGCCAGAACATCACGTCTGCCGAACTTCCTTGGTCCACCAGAACTCGGTGAACCTTCCTCCCCGCCGTGATCAACGAAATAACAATGGGATCGTTGTCATGAGGCACAACGTCCCGAAGATCCTGCTTGGTGAACGTAATGTCCACTTCGGGCGAGTGATCTTCAAACGCGTCCACTGACATCACCGATCGCGCGTACTTTTTCCTTTGCGATGCAGTGCATCCACCACCTGAGAAACCCCCTGCAATGGTGTGGATCTCCCCATGGATAGGCATCTCGTGTTGCTGGGCTTCTCCACCTGCCGGCTGGGAACTCGACGCTCCTCCGGTCCTTCTGTCCAGCAGATAGTCGTTTAGGAACCCGCTCTTAACCAGATCGTCGAGCTGGTATCCTAAAGACAAACACGAGTCCAGGTTGTGGCCAAAGCACTGGTGAAACTCGCACCAGACGTCCGGCTTCGACCCCAGCACCTTGTCGCCCACCTTCTCGGGCGCCTTCAACCTAGCAGATATGTTAGGGATAGCAATCAGGTCCGCTAGTCCCATGACGAATTTGTGCTTGGGCGGGCGATTGTATTCCCGGCGTGCTGGTTGTTGGCGTGCCGGCGGTTGGCGCGCTTGGCTTCTTCCCTTATTTCTCCTATCGTAAGGATAGCGAGTCCTTCGGTCCTTTCTGGCCGCCGCCGCCGTTTCCAGCACCCTCTGTAGCTGGATCCTGGTCTGGGCGCGTGGCCTGGCGGGAGCCACGCTGCCTCTCTTCTCGGCGACCTCACTCTCGTCGGCGATGTGGGCCACCGCAAGTCGCCTGACTTCAGCGAACGTCGCTGGATGAGCCCTGATCAAGGCTTCGCAGAATGGCCCTGGCTGCACGCCCTTCTTGAAGGCATACACCAGCATTTCTTCATCCTTGGCCGGCGATCTGACCATCTGTGCTCCGAAGCGATTGAGGTAGTCTCTGAGGGACTCCTCATGGTACTGCCTTATATCAAACAGATCATAGGACACCCTGGGCGGTGCCTTGTTCACAATATACTGCTCGACAAAGATTTTCGAGAATTGTTGAAAATTAGTTATGTGGCCATTAGGCAGGCTCACAAACCACTCCATCGTCGTTCCCTGGAGCGTGCTCACGAACATCTTACAATAGACGGCGTCCGACCCTCCTGACAGCATCATCTGTGTGTGGAACGTGGTCAGATGAGCCTCTGGATCCTCCACGCCAGTAAAAACAGCTTTAACCGGGACCACGCTCGTGGGGATTGGCGTGTCGGTAATCGCCTGAATGAAAGGCATTGGGAAAACACGAGGCGGCGTCGACGGTGCCACCTCTTCAGCAGAAGAACGAACCTGCTGCTCCTGAAGAGCTCGACGTAGCTCCTCAGCTACCTTGCTGAGCTCCTCGTTCCTGGCGCGAGAGGCGACCAGGTCTTCATGTATCCGTGCCTGCTAGGCGCGCGAGGCTTCTAGAGTGGCCTGCAATGAGCGCATCATTTCCGCCATCTGCGCCATGGTCATGGCGGCGTCGCCTTCAGCTGCGACGGGAGCCACGGGACTGGAACGATTGCTTCTCATCTTTCTCATTAACTTCAGCGAACCACAGAAATACAGCAAATGACACTTCAACCACTATCGAATCAGCGATCAACCGGAGAAAACTCGAGAAACTGCGCAAGAACTTCAAGAACACCGCAAACCTTCGAAGAAGATCGCAACTTCACCAAAAACCACCGTTTCCCCGCGAACCAAACAACCAAACGAAAGAACTCGAATCCACCAACGGTTTAAAACACAAACTTCACCGAACGAAACTCAAAGAAACCAAGAACGACGGTTGCACCAGCACACAACCGCGCAGAAAACCTCGAAAACTTCCACGAACTCACGCTGTGGATGGGAGCACGTTTTACACGGCCCCACGGTGGGCGCCTGATGATCCTGCCTGTTGACCGGAGCGCTGGAGAATGCCTCGTCAAAGGATCGACGTGCGCGCCGCTTCTCACCTCTGTTCCTCCTCTGGATCTATCTCAAGAACCTGCAAAGAAACGATACGGCGCCGCTGCGACCGATCGCACTCCGACGCTCAAGTCAGTGACGGTATCACCAAATACTAAGAACTGGAACCGTGCAAATCTCTCTCACAAACAGCTCTGTCACTCGCAAGCGTAAAGTGTATGAACTGAACGTGCGTACCTTAGAAAATCCGTTAGGAACTCTTATATACCTGATGGTTTTCTCTCTCCTGGCAGTTACAGACTTGGACACGTGGCTCGTATCCAACTGTACACGTGCCATCATCTGGAGGCTCCCTGACTTGGCGCTGCTTCTACTCTCATTTTGGCTAAGTTACCTATGCATGGTACTGCCCAGTGCATAGCTAAATCAGGAGTGCGATCTCTACTGAAACTGGCGAGGTAGGGCCTTCATACACCTTCCCTGTGGTCTCGCTGGCCGCCTTCATAATCTGCTTCTCCTTTATCTTCGGCGATGTGCTTGTTCTGGCGATCTCCGACTGCCTGGTCGCCTGAGTCTGCATCTGGCGACTTCATCCCCAACCTGGCGATCGCCTATTCTGGTAAGCTGGAGATCGGAACACGCCAACTTAACTATCGGCGACTACACGTGCCTCCCGACTTCCTTCCCAACTGTCAACTTGGCGCCTTGTCAATACGCGTATACTGTAACAGGATGCCACGTCATCGCACCCGACCACTAGGGCGGTACAGTTGTATTTCCAGGGGTATAACCAAGTCCATTCTTATTGAAAACAGCATTCTGTGATCCAAGGAGAGACTCAAGGTTTTCTCTTCCCTTGGTGAAATTGGAAAGGGTTTTCAGCAAATATTCCACTTGTTTTTCCAATCTTTTGCAGTTTTCACAGTTTTTAATAGAGGCATGCAAGCAAGTCAGTTCAAGGCTTACCAAATCTGTTTTGGCCTTATGCAATTCTTCCTCAAGTGTTTTTACTTTAGGTGCAAGCACATTATTTACCTTTTGCAGCTTATTGCATATTACAGCTAGCCTATTGGCTTCATCATGTGTTTCCTTGAAGGCAACAAGCAAATCATCATAGTTATCAGAATCAGCAGAAAAATTACTTACTGATTCAGAGCTTGACTCCTCATCCTTCATCATGAAACACAGATTGTTCTCCTCATCTTCTGTTGAAGAGCTGCTAGTTGAGGATACTTCATTTTCCTCCCATGAGATGTAGGCTCTTCTTCCTTTGTTCCTTTCAAATTTCTTGCTGGCAGATTTGTCCTTAATTTGATTGTCTGGACAATCTGTTTTGATATGCCCTGTTTTGCCACATCCAAAACAAGTATATTTAGAGGAATTTAAATCATTGGGTTTAGGATACCTTCTTTTCTGCTGGCTCCTATTTTTGCTTTTCTTCCTCAGGAATTTGCTGAATCTTTTGGTAAGAAGGCTGATTGTATCATCATCTTCAGCATCTTCTTTTTCTTCCTTGATCTCATCCAATTCAGTTGCTTTCAGTGCAAGACCTTTGGGTTTTCTCTCTGTTGTTTCCTGCTCTTTAAGTCTTTTAAGCTCTAGCTCATGCTCCATCAGCTTTCCAAACAGTGCAGCAGTTTCCAATTTTGACAGATGACGGCTTTCAGAGATAGCTGTCACCTTTGGTTGCCAGCTTCTGTCGAGGCACTTCAATATCTTTGTGTTGAGCTCCTCTCTGTCAAATTCTTTTCCCAAGCCAGTGAGGTGATTCACAATGTGGGTGAATCTCTTCTGCACATCAGCAATGCTCTCCTCGGGTTGCATTCTGAACAGCTCATATTCTTGGATGAGTGCATGTTTCCTTGACCTTTTCACATCTTCAGTACCCTCATGAGTCACTTCTAAGACTTCCCACATCTCCTTAGCTGACTTACATTGAGATATCCTGAAGAACTCATCCATTGTCAATGCAGAGGTTATGATGTTCTTGGCCACAAGATCATGTTGAGCCTTCCTCCTTTCGGTCTCATTCCATTCTGATCTTGGCTTTTCCACTTGTTCATCCTTGACAACCTGCATTGGCACATAAGGTCCATTGACCACAGCTTCCCAAATTAATGCATCAATGGATTCCATGAAAATCCTCATTCTAACTTTCCAAAATGCATAATTCATTCCATTAAACATAGGTGGTCTATTAACAGCAGAACCTTCAGCAAAAAGCACATTGAACTCAGACATTATTACAAACAAACTTGATTAAAATACAAGTCCTAGCTCTTGATACCAATTGTTGGGTTTAATAGTGCCAAAGTTCAAGAGGGGGGGTGAATTGACCTTTTAAAACTTTCTCGCAGAAACAGTGTTTTACACAGTTTTACAGAAAATAAATCGATTTATGTAAAAATGAACAGATTTATTTCAGCACTGTTTTTGTTTGAAAAGCTTTTAATTCAGCAAGGTTAATCACAAGATTATGCAGTGCGAATTTCCAACAGCACACACACAAATATCAGATTTGAAAAGCAGTGAAACACAAAACAGCAAGCTTCAATTTCAAGCAAGTGATTAAGGTTCAATTGATAGCATGCTAGTTAATTGAGTGACCTTTGCAAACAAGCTGTTCCAGTGGCTTTTAACAGACTATGAGTGTTCTTCTTGATGTCAAGAAATTTTCCAGAAATTAAGAACAATGAATCACAAAACAGCAAGCTTCAACTTTAAGCAATTTGTTTAAGGTTCAATCAATAGCATTTACAGTTTCTTGAGCAGCCTATCACAGTCAATCTGTTCCAATGGTTTTTAGCAGATTATATATGTTCTTATCAGATTCAAACACTTTTTCAGAAATCAAGAACAGTATGCACAGTGCCCAGAAAGAACAGATTTATTTTCAATTGAACAGATTTATTTCTTTGCTGTTTTATCAATTATGCAGAAACGAAATTGCAGAGAGAGAGAGAGAATGAACACAAGCAATTATACTGGTTCACTCAACCTGAGCTACATCCAGTCTTCACCAACAACAGGTGGAATTCACTAACACACAGTACAATCAAGTACACTTCCCACTGTTCTTGAAACCTACAAGAACTTAGGTACTCTTGCTGAAAAAACCTATTTCAGCACTCACACACACACATTCACTCTCCAAGAACACCTATCAAGAAGAGGATTCAACCAAACTATTACAAGTAATAAGAAGTGAAACGACTACACCTGATTGAGGTAACAAAGATCAGCCTTAAACCAGTAGGCAAGATTGCTAGAACAGTAGCTGCACCTCACACCAAGCTTTTGGAACCAAACCAAGAACAAGCACTTTGTGATTTTTCAAATCTTTGAAGAACAAATGCTAATCCTTGAAAACACTCAACTCTCTACTGTCAAAACTTGTTTTTTGCAAATGTATGAACTGTTTGAATTGTTATTGAACTCAGAAACAAGTTTGCATTTTATAGAAAGCCAGCTTATAACAGAATTTTGAAAAGCAGTTAAAGCTGTTATAAAATGAACAGATTGAAAATAAAATGAACTGATTTATTTTCAAAAGCAGTTAGAGAATTTGTTAAGTGAGGAGACTTAGTCAACCATTCTGGTGCTGAGATAAAACTGAAAAACATTTAAGCATGACATGGCACCAGAGGCAAAAAGAATCTATTCATTTACAGATGAACAGATTTATTTTTCAAAACGAAAACAGAGAAAGTTTAACAATTTAAAACTCAGTCGTTTTGAAAAGAAGAAGACTTAGTCAAAATACCTGATGCACAAAACCTAATTTTTACAAGACTTTAGCCAAGGCATCAGTGAAGAAAATGAATCTGTTTATTTAGAAAAGAACATATTTATTTTTATGCAGTAAAACGTGTTTTTGTGTAAAACATGTGAAAAACAGTTTAAGAAAACTTATGCTTGTTCTTAACACATGGCCAGTGATTATGAGGTGAGTTACTCAGCAAAAAGCTACTCTTAGACAACCTCTAAGCACTAACTAAGACATACTTAAAGCAAAGCAAAATACAAGAGAAATGTACATATAAGACTTCATCAAACACTACATATAGGTCTTCATCAAACACAATCTTGAAGGGGCAGCAACCATCTTCAACAGGCATCACCTTCGAGTTGTATCATCGCTCAACCCTTCTCTTCACGGCTTCAGCCTTCAACCTCGCCTCTTCCCTGACCTCATCCAGCAGATCCAGGTTCAGCCTTCTCTCTTCATTCGAGTCTTCTTCTACGATGTTCTGGAATCTCGGCGAGCTCTCCTGGATCTCCACTGGAATCATGGCATCACACCCATAGACCAAACTGAACGGGGTCTCATGGGTTCCTGACTGCTCGGTGGTGTGGTACGCCCAAACTATACGGGGCACCTCCTCAGCCCAACTTCCCTTGGCTTTCTCAAGCCTTCTCTTCAAACCTCTCAACAACACCCGATTAGCTGACTCCACCTGGCCATTTGTCTGAGGGTGCTCGACGGATGCAAACACTTGTTGAATTCCCACTCCTTCGCAAAGCTTCTTCAACAGGTGGCTTGCAAACTGCGTCCCATTATCCGACACCAGGCGTTTAGGCACTCCAAACCGGCACACGATGTTTTTCCACGAAACCTTCGATCTTGTGTGCGGTGATCTGGGCCACTGGTTCTGCTTCAATCCACTTGGTGAAATACTCAATCGCCACCACCAAGTACTTCATCTGCCTAATCGCCAGCGGGAAAGGTCCCAGGATGTCGATTCCCCAAGTATGAAACGGCCAAGGGCTATAGATCGACTTCAACTCCTCGGGAGGTGCCTTGTGCCAATCGGCGTGCTGTTGGCATTGTTTGCAGCACTGGGCATACTTCTTGCAATCTTCTCTCATCGATGGCTAGTAGTAGCCTGCACGGAGAGTCCTCGCGGCCAGAGCTCGACCCCCAACGTGGCTTCCGCATATACCCTCGTGGAGCTCTGCCATGATTCTCGTGCACTTCTCGCCGTGTACGCATTCCAGGAGTGGGTGAGTGAACCCAAACCTGTACAGATCGCCATCAATCAATGTGTACTTGCTGGAATTTTTCTTTACCTTCCTAGCTTCTGTCGGATCCAGTGGGAGGAGGCCATCTGCCAGGCACCGCTTGTACTGTGTTATCCAAGTGTCTGGCTCATGGGAGGCGCAGACCTGCATCACATTCACCTTCTCCCCTCGACATGCTCTAATTCTCGGCGATCTCAGAGTTTCTTGCGTCAAGGACTTATGGCTTCTCGCTGCTTTCTCCGTCGACTTGCTTATCTGAAGGACCAGGTGATTTGCTACAAATGCCCTTGGCGTCCTCAGAGTTTCTTGAATCACCGTCCTCTGCCTACCCCCCTTGCCTGAGCTGGCGAGCTTAGCCAGCAAGTCAGCTCGGGCATTCTGCTCTCTGGGCACATGTACTACTTCAAAGGAGGCAAAGGAACTCTTCAATTCCTGCACATACGCCAAGTAAGCCGCCATTTGTGGATCTTTAGCCTGGAACTCGCCCGTTACTTGCCCCGTGACCAGCAGCGAGTCACTCTTAGCCATCAGCACCCTAGCTCCCATCTCCTTGGCCAGCAAAATTCTGGCGATCAGCGCCTCATACTCTGCTTGATTGTTACTGGCCTTGAAGGCAAATCTCAAAGATTGTTCGATCAGCACGCCGTTGGGTCCCTCCAATATGACTCCAGCACCGCTGCCCTGCTGGTTCGACGATCCATCCACTGAAAGTACCCAACGGAAATCGTCCCCTTCAACTCGCGTTGCCTCAGATGAGAGCTCGACCACGAAATCTGCAAAGATTTGCCCCTTAATCGGGCCTCGGGGCTCATATTTGATATCAAACTCTGACAACTCTACGGCCCACTTCACCATCCTTCCCGCAACGTCAGGCTTCTTCAAGACCTTCTGGATGGGCAGATCGGTCATCACCAGTATGGTGAAACTATGGAAGTAGTGGCGCAACCTCCTCGCTGAAAATACCACAGCTAGCGCAGCCTTCTCCAGGGCCTGATATCTCGTTTCGGGGCCCTGCAACACCTTGATCACAAAATAGATAGGCTTCTGAGCCTGATCTTGATCCTGGGCGAGCACCGCACTTACCGCCCTCTCAGTTACAGCAAAATACAACCTGAGAGGGATTCCCACCAGCGGTTTGCACAGAACCGGCGGGCTCGCCAGATACTCCTTCAGTTTGACGAAAACTTCCTCGCACTCTTTCGTCCAAACAAACTTATTATTGCGCCGCAGACATTGAAAATAGGGATGCCCCTTTTCTCCGCTAGCTGACACGAAGCGAGATAGGGCTGCAATCCGACCTGTTAGCTGCTGGACTTCCTTCACCGTAGCTGGGCTCCTCATCGCCAAGATGGCGACGCACTTCTCTGGGTTGGCTTCTATTCCTCTTTCAGTCAAGAGGAAACCCAAAAACTTTCCGGCCTCCACGCCGAAAATGCATTTCTCCGGATTCAGCTTCAATCTGAACTTGGCGATCGTCGTGAACAACTCTTCCAAGTCTGCAACGTGCTTGCTTTTTTCCGGCGAGGTCACGACCATGTCATCGACGTACGCTTGCACGTTCCTTCCCAGCATTGGTGCAAGTACTCGATCCATCAGCCTCTGGTACGTGGCCCCCGCGTTCTTCAGCCCAAACGGCATCACCTTATAGCACTAGCACGATCTCTCCGTCATGAAGGTTGTCTTCTCTTCATCCATGGGATGCATCTTGATCTGATTATATCCTGAGAAGGCATCCAGGAAACTCAGCAACTTACACCCTGCAGCACTATCGACCAGGGCATCTATGCTTGGTAAAGGATATGAATCCTTTGGGCAAGCTTTGTTCAGGTCGGTGAAGTCGACGCACATGCGCCATTTCCCGTTACTCTTCTTCACCAGCACGACATTTGCCAACCATTCAGGGTACTGGACTTCCCTGATGTGGCCTGCGGCGAGGAGTTTCTGCGTTTCGTCCCTAATCGCCTGCCTCCTCTCCTCGTTGAACTTTCTTCTCCTTTGTCGCACCGGTCTCACCAAATTGTCCATCGCCAGATGATGGCACAAGAAGTCGGGATCAATCCCGGGCATGTCCGAAGCGGACCATGCAAACGCGTCCAGATGCCGCTCAATCACCTTGGCGATCTGGTCCTGGAGCTCGACCTCCAGAGATCTTCCCAGCTTGAAGATCTTTCCTCCGATCTCCTTTTCGAGCCACTGCTCGACAGGTTTAGGCCTGGATTCTCTGGCGATCACCGCCCTGGCGATTCCCTGCTCCCTTGCTTCCTCAGGGCGATTCCGCGCCTCTTCCTCCTCTAGGCCAGCATTCCTCTCCCCTAGCTCAGCGTCTACCATCTCTACATCTCTTCCGGCGGCCTCCTCTGTTACCGTCGATCTGGGCTTCACACCGGGAGGTGGGGTGGTTGTTACATAACTCACTGATCTTTTGTTTTTCAGGCTATTCTCATAGCACCTTTTCGCTTCTTTCTGATCAGACTTGATCGTGATCACCACCCCTTCCATGGACGGCAACTTTACCTTCATGTGCCGAGTCGACGGAATGGCGCCTATCCTGTTAAGCGTGGGCCTTCCCAACAGGATGTTATATGCTGAAGGAGCGTTCACAATGAGGTACTTGATTTTCTCCGTCCTCGACCCAGCCTCATCTGTAAACGTGGTTCTCAGCTCAATGTACCCCCTGACCTCCACCTGGTCGCCAGCGAACCCATATAGACACCCTCCATAGGGCCTTAGCTGGTCGAGGGGCAACTCCAGCTGCGTGAAAGTCGGCCAGAACATCACGTCTGCCGAGCTTCCTTGGTCCACCAGAACTCTGTGGACCTTCCTTCCCGCTGTAACCAACGAAATAACTATGGGATCGTTGTCATGAGGCACAACGTCCCGAAGATCCTACTTGGTGAACGTAATGTCCACTTCCGGCGAGTGATCTTCAAACATATCCACCGTCATCACCGATCGCGCGTACTTCTTTCTCTGCGATGCGGTGCATCCACCACCCGAGAAGCCCCCTGCAATGGTGTGGATCTCCCCGTGGATAGGCATCTCGTGCTGCTGGGCTTCTCCACCTGCTGGCTGGGAACTCGACGCTCCCCCCGTCCTCCTGTCCAGCAGATAGTCATTTAGGAACCCGCTCTTAACCAGATCGTCGAGCTGATATCCCAAAGACAAACATGAGTCCAAAGTGTGGCCAAAACATTGGTGGAACTCGCACCAGGCATCTGGCTTTGACCCCAGCACCTTGTCGCCCACCTTCTCAGGCGCTTTCAACCTAGCAGATATGTTAGGAATGGCGATCAGGTCCGCTAGCCCCATGACAAATTTGTGCTTAGGCGGGCGATTGTATTCCCGGCGTGCTGGTTGCTGGCGCCCCTGGCTCCTCCCCTTGTTCCTCCTGTCGTAAGGATGGCGAGTCCTTTGGTCCTTCCTGGCCGCCGCTGCTGTCTCCAGCACCCTCTGCGGCTGGATCCTGGTCTGGGCACGCGGCCTGGCGGGAGCCACGCTTCCTCTCTTCTCGGCGACTTCATTCTCGTCGGCGATGTGAGCCACCGCAAGTCGCCTAACTTCAGCAAACGTCGCGGGGTGAGCCCTGATCAAGGCCTCGCAGAATGGTCCTGGCTGCACGCCCTTCTTGAATGCATAGACCAGCATTTCTTCATCCTTGGCCGGCGATCTGACCATCTGCGCTCCAAAGCGATTCAGGTAGTCTCTGAGGGACTCTCCCTGGTACTGCCTTATATCAAACAGATCATAAGACACCCTGGGTGGTGCCTTATTCACGATGTACTGCTCAACAAAGATCTTCGAGAATTGTTGAAAATTGGTTATGTGGCCGTTAGGCAGGCTCACAAACCACTCCATCGCCGTTCCCTGGAGCGTGCTCACGAACATCTTGCAGTAGACGGCATCTGACCCTCCCGACAGCATCATCTGCGTATGGAACGTGGTCAGATGAGCCTCTGGATCCTCCACGCCGGTAAAGACAGCCTTAACCGGAACCACGCTCGTGGGAATAGGCGTGTCAGTAATCGCCTGAACAAAAGGCATTGGGAAAACACGAGGTGGCGTCGACGGCGCCACCTCTTCAGCAGAAGAACGCCCTTGCTGCTCCTGAAGAGCTTGACGCAGCTCCTCAGTCACCTTGCTGAGCTCCTCGTTCCTGGCGCGAGAGGCGACCAGGTCCTCATGCATTCTCGCCTGCTCTACGCGTGAGGCTTCCACAGTTGCCTGCAACGAACGCATCATCTCTGCCATCTGCGCCATGGTCATGGCGGCGGCGCCTTCGTCAACAACGGGCGCAACTGGACTTGAACGATTGCTTCTCATTTTTCTCATGAACTCAGCGAATCTCAGAAAGCAGCGAACGACACTTCAACCACGATCGAATCAGCGATCGATCGGAGAAAACAGCGCGAAACTGCGCAAGAAAATTCAAGAACACCGTAAGCCTTCAAAGAAAACCACAACTGCACCAGAAACCAACGCTTTCCCGCGGACAACCAAACGAGCGAAAGAACTCGAACTTCCACCAAACAGATTACGCGTAAACAGCAGGAAACCTCACTCCACCGATCGAAAAGCCAAACGAATGGTATAAAACGCGAATTCACCGAACGAAACTCAAGCAAACAGCGAGCGATGGTTGCACCAGCACACAACCACGCAGAAAACTTCGGAAACTTCCAAGAACTCACGCTGTGGATGAGAGCAAGTTTTACACGGCCCCACGGTGGGCGCCTGATGATCCTGCCTGTTGACCAGAACGCTGGAAACTGCCTCGTCAAAGGATCGACGTGCGCACCGCTTCGAACCTCCGTTCCTCTTCGAGATCCACCTCAAGAACCTGCAAAGAAACAGAGCGGCGCCGCTGCGGCCGATCGCACTCCAACGCTCAAGTCAGTGACGGTATCACCAAATACTAAGAGAACAAGAACCGTGCAAATCCTCTCTCACAGTCAGCTCTAACTCGCAAGCGTAAAGAGTATAAACTGAACGTGCGTACCTCAGAAAGTTTGTTGAGAACTCTTATATACCTGGTAGCTTTCTCTCTCCTGGCAGTTACAGACTTGGACACGTGGCTCGCATCCAACTGTACACGTGCCATCATCTGGAGGCTCCTTGACTTGGCGCTGCTTCTACTCTCATTTTGGCTAAGTTACTTATGCATGGTACTGCCCAGTGCATAGCGAACTTGGGAGTGCGATCTCTACTGGAACTGGTGAGTTAGGGGCCTTCATACACCTTCCCTGTGGTCTCGCCGGCCGCCTTCATAATCTGCTTCTTCTTCATCTTTGGCGATGTGCTTGCTCTGGCGATCTCCGATGACTAGGTCGCCTGAATCTACATCTGGCGACTTCATCTTTAACCTGCTGATCGCCGATTCTGGTAAGCTGGAAATCGGAACACGCCAATATAACAACTGGCGACTACACGAGCCCCCCGACTTCCTTCCCTTCTGCCAACCTGGCGCCTTGTCAACACGCCTATACTGTAGCAGGATGCCACGTCATCACACCCGACCACCAGGGCGGTACACGACCCGTCTCCGGGCATTGACCAAAGTCAAGGTCAAACATATGGCGGGACCCACCAAGGGGGGCTCCAGGGAGGAGAGTCAGAGTTGACCGCTTTGGACGTCACCAGGTGTGGGCGTTGCCAGATTCAGGCGTCGATGGTGCCACCCCCGATACCCACGGGTAGGGAAGACCGTGGAGGGGACGGCACAGTAAGAAGCCATAGTACGGGCGAGGAGGCCTCGGGCCCTGGTACCTCAGAATAAGTAATAAAGATAGGAGAAAGGTGGCTTCAAGGCCATATTCCCAGTAGGCAGTAACCTGACTCGTGAAGTACCCACGCCACCTCTCGAGAGTCCCTGGGACAGATACGACCCGGGAGAGGGCCACGCCCCAAGGGTAATCCACGTGCATGGTGCGAGAGGAAGGCAGATACACTCCCCGGGGCGAGTGATTAGAGGTTGGGGCGCATGAGTTGGCACCCAGATAGTCACCCCTTGCGCCAGATGCACTTCGAGGAAGGAAGACTTACACACTGGAATTTCCCTAAGTGGGGTTACAGCGTCGTAAGGCCTTCCACGTGGAGTTGCGCTTAAGTCAGAAAGGCCATGTGGCAGTAAGCACTGAAACCCAAGGTATTTAAGCTTTTCGGAAAGCTTAGTGAGGTACGTTTACACACACACTCTAATCATTTGCATGCTTACTCACTGTACGCACGGGTGATTGGAGAGAGAGGAAAGTTAGTTACAATTCAGTTACGCACCTTCAAAGCATCACAGTTAGGGTGCTCCGATACGGAGGTGTTTGGTGTTTTCTGCTTACTGACTTGATCGTCGGACTGCAAACGGCCGCGAGGGCACCCTTTGTTCTCTCTGTTTCAGGTACTCACGGCGGTGTAGGGTGAAGATCTGGAACCAAGACGAAGGTGTCCTTGTTACGCGGGTCATAGCTACGCACGAAGCATGCTCTGGTCAACCGGCAGGAACAGTTTTTGAAAAGGATTTGGAAAAGCTTGTTGTCAAACCAATTCAATCGGTTGTTTCGAAAATCAACTGATTGATTTTTGAAAATCCTTTACAGAATTTTGTTAAGTCGATTTAATCTGTTTTAAATTATTTTAACTGAGTTTTGATCTTTCATTAATTGCTTTTAACAATTGTTTGGAGTATAAATAAGTGGACGTACGCTTCTGGTTCATAAAATTTCAAATCAACACTTTCAAATTAGTTTTCCAAGATTACTTCAAGCTTTGGATACCTTCTAATAGTGGAATAGGATTGTGCTGTAATCAAGATTATTTTGATCTTTGATCATTATCGGGTGTATTCCATTCTCTTTCATATGATTTTTGTAATTCTGTAAAGATTGGTGTTGTGCCGATTCTGAGGGTGTTCTGAATTTTGTGGTGTTTAGCCTAAGGTGGTGTGTGTTCTTGAAGGGTTCAAGATCACCACTTTGGTGGGTGTTGTAATCAAGGTGTTGATTGGTTAGTGTATTCTCAGTAGTTAGTTGAGGACTGGATGTAGCTCTTAGTAAAGAGAGAACTAGTATAAAAAAATTTGTGTTGATCTTTCTATCCCTTATCTCATTTAAATTTGTTCTGCTTTGGTTTTTAATAATTGTTGATAAAAACAACTGATTGTTTCGCAAAAACAATCGGTTGATTTTCTGGAATCATATTAAAAACATATTTATTTTTGGATGAACTAATTTCTCCTTCATTGATTTCTCATTGGCTTTCAATCTACCTTCAAATATTTGCGAAAATCTTTCATAAACAATTCCCCCCCTCCCCCTCTTATTTAAGGCCGACAATTCTAGCACCCATGTTGTCCAAGGCTCAAGAAATTATCCCTTAATACACTTTGTGATAACCTGTGAAGCAACTCTAGATAGAACAAACCTAATTGCCAAGAATAATCATGCAAAGGTATGATGCAATGAAAAAAAGTTATATAACATAAACAATGAAGTAAATTCAAATTAAATATTACCATCAACCATAAGGTTCAATCATTAGTCAATCATGAAAACCAGGGTCAACTTCTCTAACTAAATCAGCATGAGTAGTATATGGTGATGGAATTGCAAGACTTGAGGATGAGACTTATGTAAGTGTGTGAGCATCAGAGAGAGATAATAATGCAAGTGCTTTGGATGCAGATAGTCTAGGTGGGAAAAAACTGAGGTTGGGGATGCAACAGTAGTAGGTGTAGGGGATGGTGTGGGTGTCATAACAACTATAGAAGGGAGAGATATGAATGTCATAGTGTTATAATAGGTGGTTTGAAACAAGAGGGGAGGTGAATTGTTTTCAAATATTTTCGCAAATACTGGTCTTAGATTGAAAACTCAATTAAATCAACTAATTGATTTACCCGTTCAAGTGATTATCAAAAGCATAACAAGTATATAACCAAAATATAAACCAATTGTTTCGAGAATTCAATTCATTTATTTACACACATAACACTTTAAAACAAAATAATATGATAGATATCTAATGCACAAAGAGAATTATACTAGTTCACTCTTAACCAAGAGCTACATGCAGTCCTCGGAACACCACTGAGAATTCACTAAAGCAATCAAACAAGATTACAAGAACAACTGTACCGTCCCGTATCAGGGTGTTGACTAAGTCAAGGTCAAAGTCAACGACTGGAGAGTCAAAGTCAACACAAGGCGTCGCCTAGGCAGAGAGACGCCAAGTGCCAGCATCGCCAAGAGGAAGCGTCGCCAGGGCATGGCGTCGCCTAGGTGATGGCGTCGCCCAACCAGGGCGTCGCCAGCTCAAAACAGTACTAAAGCAAAGGCGATCACCGTGTGGTTCCCCAATACCCATGGGCAGGAAAGACCATGGAGGGAGCAACGCCGTGGGGAGGCCTCAGGTCCCGATAACCCGGGGCAGTGATAAAGAGAAAGAAAAGGTGGCTTCAAGGCCATAGTAATAACACCAGTGTAGGGCAGCCTGACTCGTGAAGTACTCCTGCCGCCCCCGAGACGCCTTTGGGACAGATACGACTCAAGAGGAAGGTCACGCCCAGGGTAGCAGGGCGCAGGGTGCGAGAGGGAGGCAGATACGCTCTCAAAGTAAGTGACTAGATAATTGGGGGCATGAGTTGGCACCCAAAAAGTCACCCCTAGCACAGTAGCACTCCCAAGCAGGAGGACTCACACGTAGAAACGCCCCCAGATGGGGTCATGGCGTCGTGAGGCCCTCCACGTGTACGACAGCCATGTCGGAATAGAAACACCCTCCAGTCAGGTACCAGGTAATTAAAGTCATTCAATTCAGTTTCTGTTTTGAACATTCAGGTACTATAATAGCTCCCAAGCGTTTCAACGTCTTAAATGCGCTACGTTTCCTAAATCAGATACGCTGATTGAGTGCGTTACATTTTGCAATTAAAGGCGCGTTAAGGCGCTTTAAATGCTTGGGCAGTTTAAATAGCGCGGGGAATGTTGGAAACAGGGTTCGAACTTTTGGCAAATTTACCAGAGAACTCTCTAGTTGCTTGCTCGTGCTTAAGGTTACGTACAAGGGACTGGGGAAAGATTTTTGCCTGAGGGAGAAAAGACACACACAGATACACAGTTCTTTTATCACCTTCAAAGTGCCATACGTGGTGCTCAGAGACGTAGGTGGGCAGTTTTGGTGTTTCTTGCTGGCTGACTTGAGCGTCGGAGTGCAAACGGCCGCTAGGGCGCCTCTTTGTCCTCTTTTTTGCAGGAATCCACAGGTAACCAGTGGGAAGGAGTCCCTAGTTGACGGTTGAAGTCGCGCACGAAGACGTCCCGGTCAACCGGACGGAACATTTGGCGCCCACCGTGGGGCCGATATAAAACATCAGTCCTATCACAAGTTCGAGAAAATCTACTAAGTCGCAGTAACGTTAGAAGAGGTTGGAGTGACAATGGCCCCCACCAGACGAAGGACAGCACGCGCAGCCCCAGCAGAACTATCCATGCATCAAGTCCTGGAGATAATGAGGGGGCTGCAGCAGGACATGGCGGAGTCGAAAATGGAGCAGAAACGCATGCAGGCAGATCTCGACGCCTCGCATGAGCGAAACGAAGAGCTCCACCGCGTAAATGAGGAGTTGCGCCAGGGCCTGAGAAATGACCGGAGGCGGCCTGGACATGACGAGATGGAGAACCATTCCCCACCGAGGGAGTTTTCCACTCCCTTCTCACAGGAGATCCTACACGCAGTGATCCCGAACACGTTCGCGGGGCCCAAGGTGATCTTCACTGGGATGGAGGACCCAGAGACGCACCTTGCGGCATTTCACACGCAGATGGTCCTGGTAGGCGGTTCTGACGCTGCCAAGTGCAAGCTCTTCATGAGCACCCTGACCGGGATGGCTATGGACTGGTTCATCAGCCTTCCAGATGGTCATATCACATCTTTCCGCCAACTGTCACGATTGTTCAGGGAACAATACTTAGCAAACAAGGCCCCGCCACCAGTTTCCTACGACTTGTTTGACGTGAAGCAATATCAAGGGGAGACCCTTAAGGAGTACATCAATCGATTCGGGGCCCAGGTCGTGAAGGTCGGGACGACAGAGGAGCCTATGATCGTGTACGCATTTGTGAAAGGTGTATGCCCCGGTCCCTTTGGAGAATCCATCATCCGCAACCGCCCTAGGACTTTCGCTGAACTACGGCGTAGGGCGGTAGAACATATTGCTTCTGAAGGGGAGGTGTGTGTGAAGCGCACCAGTGTCGTACCCTCACGCCCGAGGGGACCGGCGCGAGATCAACCCGTCAGGGTCAATGAGACCACGACGGGAAGGAAGAAGCCAGAGGCGAAACGCCCCTACGAGGCCAGAAAGCCCCAGCCCCGGGGTCCGGCGGGAGGCGATCGCCCGGCCAGAGAAAGAGCGAGACCAGCGAGATACAACTTCGTGGTTGAGTTGAAGAATTTGATCGCCGTGCCTAACATAGCTGAGAGGCTGAGGCGACCGGCGAAGACCGACAAGGTGTTAGGGCCTCGTAAAGATTCTTGGTGCGAATTCCACGAGGCTTTCGGGCACCACATTGATAATTGTCTGTCGTTGGGCTACCAGCTAGACGAGCTGGTGAGGACTGGGTTTTTAAAGGATTATGTCGCGGAGCCCACGACGACCGCCACCTTGTCGTCGCCGCAGGCGGAAGAACCAGCACACGAGATGCCTGTGCTTGGCGAGGTCCACACCATTGCTGGAGGTTTTTCCGGCGGAGGGCCCACCGCCTCCCATGGGAGTCGGATCTCGTGCTCACGATAAGAGACCTCCGAGATGTGGTACCCCACGACAACGACCCCGTTGTCATCTCAGTCGTCACAGCCGGAAGGAAGGTCCACAGAGTGCTTGTTGACCAAGGAAGTTCGGCAGACGTCATGTTTCTGTCGACCTTTAATAAGTTACGGTTGTCCCCCGATCTGTTGAGTCCCTATACGGGATGCCTGTATGGGTTCGGGGATAACCAGGTGGAAGTCCGGGGTTACCTGGAGTTGAGGACTACGTTCACAGACGGAGAGGCCTCCCGTACCGAAAGCATCCTGTACCTTGTCGTGAACGCCAACTCTGCCTACAATATTTTGCTGGGCAGACCGGCATTAAACCGTCTGAAAGCGGTGTCCTCCACCCGTCACATGAAGATGGAGCTGCCGGACCTCAGTGGCCAGGTGATAGTCATCAGGTCAGACCAGGAAGAGGCAAGGAAATGCTATGAGAACAGCCTGAAAACGAAGAGAGGTGTGTTCATGGTGTATGAACGTCCGCCCAGCGCGGACACGGCGATGGTTGAGGCGGCGCCCGCTGGATCGACGCCTGACGAGGCCCTACCAGCGAAGGCGACGCCCGAAGCTGACGCACCAATGGAGGAAAGCCCTGAGGACGCGGCGCCCGTAGAAGAGGCGGCGCCCGTCGAGGATGATAGCAGGGAATAGCCAACAGCTAACGCCGTAGAAAGGGAGATTGGTGGCAAGACATTCAAGCTAGGAAGTTCGCTGAGCCCAGAAGAACAGGAAGGGGTGGCAGAAGTGATTTCACGCCACCTGGATGCCTTCGCATGGTCCGCCTCGGATATGCCCGGCATCGATCCCGATTTTCTGTGTGACCACCTCAGCATGGACGCCACGGTCTGCCCCGTGCGTCAGAGAAGGAGAAAGTTCAATGAGGAACGGCAGCAGGTGGTGAAAGACGAAACGCAGAAGCTGTTGAGTGCTGGCCACATCAGGGAGATTCAGTACCCTGAGTGGCTTGCCAACGTCGTTTTGGTGAAAAAGGCAAACGGAAAGTGGAAGATGTGTGTTGACTTCACGGACCTGAATAAGGCATGCCCGAAGGACTCGTACCCGCTGCCCAGCATCGACGCCTTGGTAGACAGTGCGTCCGGCAGCAAGGTATAATCAGAGTATAATCAGATCAAGATGCACCCTAGAGATGAGAACAAAACTGCATTCATGACTGAGACTTGCAGTTACTGCTATAAGGTGATGCCCTTTCGGCTGAAAAACGCGGGCGCCACGTACCCGAGGTTAATGGACAAGGTCCTGGCGCCCATGCTCGGGAGGAATGTGTACGCCTATGTCGACGACATGGTGGTGGCGTCGCAGGATAGGGCGCAGCATGTGACTGATCTGGAGGAGTTGTTCGTCACAATATCCAAGTACCGCCTCAAGTTAAACCCTGAAAAGTGTGTTTTCGGGGTAGAGGCCGGTAAGTTCTTGGGTTTTATGCTCACAGAAAGGGGGATAGAGGCGAACCCCGACAAATGCGCGGCGATTATTGCCATGCGAAGCCCGACGTCGGTGAAGGAGGTACAACAGCTGACAGGGCGGATGGCGGCGCTCTCAAGGTTTGTTTCCGCCGGGGGAGAGAAGGGGCATCCATATTTCCAGTGCCTCAAGAGAAACAGTCGCTTTGCATGGACTGATGAGTGCGAAGCGACCTTCATTAAGCTGTAGGAGTACCTGGCGACGCCACCGGTCCTTTGCAAACCGGTAGCGGGCGTGCCCCTCCGGTTATATTTTACTGTAACGGAGCGAGCCATTAGTTCTGTGTTGGTCCAGGAGCAGGACCAGAGTCAGAAGCCCATCTATTTTGTAAGCAAGGCACTCCAGGGGGCTGAGACGAGGTATCAAGCGCTGGAGAAAGCGGTGCTAGCGGTAGTGTTCTCCGCCAGGAGGCTCCGTCATTATTTCCATAGCTTTACAGTGGTGGTGATGACGAACCTCCCTATACAGAAGGTGCTGCAGAAGCCTGATGTGGCGGGAAGAATGGTGCGCTGGGCGGTGGAACTATCAGAATTCGACATCCAATATGAGCCCAGAGGGTCCATCAAAGGGCAGGTGTACGCAGATTTTATAGCGGAACTTTCGCCCAGAGGTGAGCAAGAGGTGGAAGTGAGTTCGTAGTGGCTGCTCTCGGTTGATGGCTCTTCCAACCAACAAGGGAGCGGTGCGGGAATAGTCTTGGAGGGACCCGATGGCATACTGATCGAGCAGGTCCTGCGCTTCGCCTTCAAGGCAAGTAACAATCAAGCAGAATATGAAGCCTTGATAGCAGGAATGCTCCTGGCCAAGGAGATGGGCGCGCAGAACCTCCTGGTGAAGAGCGACTCCCAACTGATCACGGGGCAGGTGTCGGGTGAGTTCCAGGCGAAGGACCCGCAGATGGCGGCGTATTTGAAATATGTCCAGTTGTTGAAGGGGGCGTTCAACGCTCTTGAGCTGATACATGTCCCGAGGGAGCAGAATGCCAGAGCTGACCTGCTTGCAAAGCTGGCCAGCTCAGGCAAGGGGGGTAAACAGAGGACAGTGATCCAGGAGACTCTCAAAGCTCCGCGTAGATTCGTGGAAGACAACAGGGTGGATGTCCTCCAGATTTATACATCAAGGGGAAGGCCGAGGAGTCATTGCTCTTTGACCCAAGATACGCAGAGGGCGCCCCGCATCAGCATGTACGCGGGCGTGCCTGAGGAAGAGCAGATGCAGGTATGCGTTGTGTCCAAGGGAGACACCTGGATGACGCCCTATAAGCGATACCTGGCGGATGGGGCTCTTACAGTGGACCCTGAAGAGGGTAAAAAAGTCAAAAGAAATGCCGCAAGATATACTTTGGTGGATGGGGTGCTGTTCAGGCACGGTTTCACTCACCCTATCCTAACATGCGTCAGTGGCGATGAGTGCACCAGGATAATGGCGGAGCTACACGAAGGCATCTGCGGAAGCCACGTAGGGGGAAGATCCTTAGCCTCCAAGGTAATACGCGCAGGTTTCTTCTGGCCAACAGTGAAAGAGGACTGCGCACGGCACGCCCAGCGGTGTAGGCAATGCCAAAAGCACGCCGACTGGCACAAGGCACCGCCAGAAGAATTGCGATCCATATACAGCCCGTGGCCTTTCCATACATGGGGAATCGACATCCTGGGCCCCTTCCCACTGGCGATCAGGCAGATGAAGTATTTGATCGTTGCCATCGAATACTTCACCAAATGGATAGAGGCAGAGCCCGTTGCACAGATCACTGCGCACAAGGTACAGCATTTCGTGTGGAAGAATATTGTGTGCCGTTTTGGCGTACCTAGGCGCCTGATATCTGATAACGGGACCCAGTTTGCCAGTCAGCAGTTGAGAAATCTATGTGCTGAAGTAGGAATCAAACAGGTGTTCGCATCGGTTGAACACCCCCAGACCAATGGACAAGTGGAGTCGGCAAACAGAGTTCTGCTGAGGGGGTTAAAAAGAAGGTTAGAGAAAGCCAAAGGGGCGTGGGCGGAAGAGGTACCAAGGATCGTATGGGCGTATCACACCACGCCCCAATCTTCTACCATGGAGACGCCTTTCAGTTTGGTTTACGGGTCGGACGCGATGATTCCAGTAGAAATACATGAAAGCTCACCTCGTTTTCAAAACTTTGTGGTGGAGGAGTCCAATGAAGAGAGGCGGGTAAACCTGGATCTGCTAGACGAGGCCAGGGAAGAAGCTAGAATAAAAGCTGAAGCGATAAAGAGAAGAGTAGAGCGGCAATATAGCTCTAAGGTAAAGCCGCGACAGTTTCAGGTTGGCGACCTAGTGATGAGGAAAGCTCACCCATACGAGTTGGAGAATAAGCTGTCTCCCAAGTGGACCGGACCCTTCAGAGTTACTGAGGCTAAGGGCAACGGTTCGTACAACCTGGAGACTTTAGATGGAGGTCCTATCCCGCGCAGTTGGAATGCAGCCAACTTAAAATTTTATTTTAGTTGACTTATGTAAGCAGTATGTAACAATTTAGTTGAAGGGGACGCTCTTTTTCCCTCTCGGGGGTTTTTTAATGAGGTCACCCTAATAAAAGGAAAAACCAGTTTGAGAAAAAGAAGTGCCTTGGTTTTCAGCCTTTTATCTTTCTCCGTTTGAAGTAATGTGATGCGCCGCCAAGAAAGAAGGCGTCGCCAAGAAAGAAGGCGTCACCTAGATAGGGGCGTCGCCCCTGTGAAGGCGTCGCCCAAGTGAAGGCATGCACCGTTGGAAGAACAGGGCGAAAGAAAAGCGCGCAGTACGTGAAGCATATGCAAAGTAAAGTAGCGTTGCAAAAAATCAAGTATGATATTGAAAAGTTGTTGTTACAAGCAATGTTCAATACAATGGGAGTAGTACAAACGGAGCAAACGCTACAAATCATGCAAAACACGAACAAGCCATTTCTCAGTGGTCATCAGAGTCAGCACTGGAGGAAGGCGAAGCCCCTTTCCCAGCCCGCAGAGCTCGAGTAAGTCGTGTCCTCCTTTCTTGGTTTATTTTCGAACCTGCACCAAGGGAGAAGACGTGTTAGAGACACCATGAAGCAAGACATACACAGTTAGAAAGCAATGAAGGCCGAGTTTTCTAAGGCAGTGGTTCTTACATATGTACTTCTCAAGAGTCCCAGCGTTGAACTCCAGGCTGATCACAGTGGCAGAGTCAAAACCTCCCGCCTCAGCAAGAATCCGGCAAGCTATTTGATCACTTGGAGCCAGCTTCTTGAGGGGTTTGGTTTTGAGGGCTCTCTCCTCTCTCACCCAGTACAGCGGAAACCCATCCAGAGCGTCGGGAACAAGGTCAGTACGGCAGATCTTGAAGAACCGGCCTTTCCACCCGGTGAACGAGCTTTGGAAGGGTGTGAAGAGAACTCTCCCGGGTACATTACTGAGAGTTACCCAGAGGTTGTGTCTCTGCCTCTTCACCTCAAAGAAGTGAAGAAAGAGGTCAACCGAGGGTGCACAACCCAAAAACCCGAAGAGAATGTCGAAGGCTTTGACAAAGGCCCAGCTGTTGGGATATAACTGGGCCGGAGCAACGTTGATCTCCGTCAGCAGTTCCTTCTCGAACCAGGAAAAGGGTAAGCGCACTCCGATGGTCTTGAACACCACCTGGTAAAAGTAAAAGAAAGGGATCCCTTCGTTGGCCCGTTCGTCTCCACATACTGGCTCCCCTAGAGTGCAAGGGAGCACAGCGATGTCGTCGTCATGCCTCCTCGCGAAGGCCCGGTGGTCATAGGAACACGAATCCCCTTTGTGCTCCCTTATGGCCCTGGTAGAGAGTAAGCATGAACACTCGTCAAGAAGTTCACTCGAAGCCCAAGGGTACAAGTCCTTGGGAGTGACCCTGGAGGAAGCAGCGTGAGAAGACATTCTTTAACAAGATCAGGGATTGTCAAGAGTGTAGGGACTGCCAGAAATGCAAGAGTTGAACGAGGGGAGCGAAGGCTGGAACAACCCTTCGTGAGAAAAGAAAGGGTGCAAGAAGGAAGGGTGCAAGAAGAAAGAACGCAAGTAGGTTATGAAGAGTGAGAAAATGATGAGGATAGTTCCAGAGTTTGAAGAGTTAAATAAAGCGGTTAGAGCGCCAAACGACGCGAATGGATGCACCGCACGATTGATACACGTGGCAGAAGATGAAAGGATGACGCTGGCACCACTGGTTAAAATCAGAGAACGTCGTATCAACAGAGTATCCAGTGGTACGATGCGCCGTCGAAAGTGGGTCAGGGACGCAGCAGGAGTCAGGACTCAGTGAAATGACTGAATGTCCCATCATCCATACAAGCAGCGCCACGTGGATCAAGTCGAATGACGGAACGTCCCATCAGCCATACAAGAAGCGCCACGTGGATGGCACGGACAAAACCTTGAGCTCTTCGCTGTCATCAGGCGTCGACCAAGGCAAGAATCAAAGTCAATGTCGAAGTAAAGGTAACGCCCGAGGCGTCGCCCGGAAGGACGTGAAGGGCGACGCCTGCGTGAGACGTCGCGGGCGTCGCCAACCCAAATACCAACAGGGCCGCCTCCCCGATACCCACAGGTAGGAAAGACTGTGGAGGGAGACGACATCAAAGAAGGCAAAGTTAGTTACTGGCGTCGCCTCCCCGATACCCACAGGAAGGAAAGACTGTGGAGGGAAATAAGACCGCCAAACGCCAGCGAATCGCTGGCGGGGCGTTCCCCGATACCTATGGGAAGGAAAGACCATGGAGGGAACAGACCCCCCCCCCCCCAGAGCACTCGGCGTTTTAGACACCCGGGGACGATACGGTGCTGCTGTAGCAGGCCTCTCCTTAGGCGTGGGCGCCGAGCGTTAAGGATCAAGGAAAGGATCGTTTCGGTGTCAGAGACATCCCATGGACGATACGGCTTCACTAGGTGAGCCTCTCCATGGGCGTGAGGGTTGGCACGTGACCTTTCCCGGGCATACAAGGCCGCCCAACGAAGTGAAAGAAACAGGCAAAACGCAAATAAAATAACCGAAGCGCGCGAAGGCAAAGAATGAGAGTAAAAACGCACAGGCAGGATTCTATATCGCGAAGGCACAAAAGCAATCATACGAACATCCAGATTTGTAACAAGAGTACGGATGATTCAAAGAATTACAAGTCTTAACAGAGAAAGTCAAAAGCAAAGGTAAAGTATAAAGGAATTAAACTTGAAGGTAAAGGTGGCGGGTGAGAGACAGCGGCTCAGTCATCCAAGTCCATCGGCACGACCTTCCCGTCGACGACGTGGTGTGTGGGGTCGCAGTTCGAAATATTTATGCCCGGATTCTCGCAGGACGCCTGAGTCAGAGCCTCTTGGAACCCCTCCTCGAAAGTACCCGCCATCTCCTGGATAAGGGCCTTTTTGTCCTTCTCTAGCTCCTCGATGGCGGCGTCCCCCGAGGCTACCTGCTTCTCCAAAGCCTCCTTCTCCACACGAAGCCGACTGACCTCGGCCTGTAGTTTGTCGTGGTCAGCTTGGAGAAGGTCCATAGCGTTGGCTTGGGAGGCCATTTCCCCCTCCATCCGCTCCATCTTGGCAGCCTGCTCACAGCAACGGTCCTTCAGGTCCTTTTGAACTTCTGCATCAGCTTTGACCAATTCCTGAAGGCCCGTTATCTGAACTTGGAGGGCGACTTCCCGAGTATAAAAGCCAGCCTGGAGCTCCAATGCCTCTGCCAGTTGCCTCTCAGCTTCTGCTTTGGACTCTTGTGTTTGCTTCAGAGAGTTTCGGTAAGCTTCGTTTTGGCGTCCCAGGGTCCTCATTTCCTCCTCCAGAGTAGACGCCTTTGTTTCCAAGGCCTGGAGAGTTTGAGCTTGCAGGACCGCGTTTCTGGCCTGGGAGCGCCGTTCAAGGGCCACCGCCAAGAAGGCCCCCAAGTAGAAGGGCATGCCTTCCTTCCTGTCGGTACCCTCTGGCATAGTCCCGCCACTGAAGCCCCTCATCAGATGCATGATTGGAGGAGGGATGGCGATGAAATCGGGGGCGGCAGCAACGGGAGCAGGGGAAGCAATGGTTTCTGCCGGCGGCGGAGGCGGGGCAGATTCGGCGCCTTCGCCCCCTTCCTCTTGGAGTGTCGTGGGAGGAAGTGAGGTCGCACTTGGGGGGTTGTCCATGAAGGAGTTCCCTCCCTGGGGCGACGCCTCTACCAAAAGAGGAACCCGCGCAGATTTCCTTCTCTTGAAGGGTGCCACGCCCTCAGAGTCCTCATCATCTGATAGAATCTCCAAGACCCGTTTCCCTTTGTCAAGGGGGGTTGGAGCCGGTGACGAGGCCGCGGCTAGGGGAACGGCGGCGATAGGCGGAGGAGAGTTGGGAGTTGGAAGCGCCTCGGGGCTATGTGGAGATGACGGAGATGAACTAGAGGGAGCTTCAGCAGTGACCGGAGGTGGCGGTGACAGGGTTGGTGGGGGGATCGGAACAGCAGCAGGAACGGAGGAGGCGCTCGCCTTGGCGGCACGAGCCTCCTTCATTGCTCTCGCCAGCATCATCCTTTTAGAAGCGTCCATAACCGATCCTACATCAAAACAGGCCAAGCAGCAGAAATTAGTACCAAAGCAGCTATGCAAATTTACAATACACGCAGAGGCGTGAGACGCAAGCAACATGACACAATATAAAGCGAGCAGAATATTTTGGGGAAACAACATCCGGTAGCGGGGTGTTCACAACAAGAAGGATGAGGAGAGAGTCCCCTTACCAAAGTAGGTGGTCAAGGCGTGAGCATTGTACTCGCTAGCAACCAGCTTCAAGGTATCAAAAACGATCCCCAACCCGGCCAAGGCTTTGTTCATCTCCCTGTCGGCGGGAGATAGCTCTTCCAAGGTTTTGGCCCTGAGCAGTTTAGGGCGCTCCGTCCAGTAAAGGGGGAAGCCATCCAAGGCTGTGGGGTCGTGCTTGGCGCTGCACACCCTAAAGAACTTCCCTTTCCAGTTCTTGTAAGAGTTTTGGAAGAGGGAGAGGAGGATCCTGCCCGCGATCCCGGAAAAGCTTACCCAGAAGCTTTTCCCCTGCTTTTTCACCTCAAAGAAATGCAGGAAGACGTCTACAGAAGGGAGGATGCCCAGGTGTCCGCAAAGAATTTGAAAACCCCTCACGAATGCCCAGCTGTTGGGATGGAGCTGGGCGGGGGCGGTATTGATTTCAGTGAGGAGTTCCCGTTCAAAGGGGGTGAAGGGAAGACGCACTCCTACGCGTTTGAACACGGTCTGGTACATGAAGAAGAAGGGTTTCCCCTTTCTAGGTCTGTCATCCAAACAGACAGGTTCCCCAGGCCTGCCGGGACGGACGGATATGTGGGCGTCGTGTGTGCGGCAGAAAACGTTAAAGTTGTACAAATGGGGATCCCCACGATGAGCTTCCAGGTCCTGGAAGGAAGTCAGGCTGGTACATTCGCTCAGGAGCTCGTCGGGGGCCCATGGGTAGAAGGCTTTGTAGTTGGACTTGGGGGTCTTGGGGGAGGAATCAGGCTCCGCGTTCGTGCGCATCATGGTGTAAATAAATAGCTGGAGAAAGAAGAGAGGAAAAAGGGTTTAGCAAGTGTAGCCATGGCAGGAAGGGGAGTGAACCCCAGGAAACATCACCCACGCGAGAAAACCCAGAGAAGGAAGGAGAAGTGGAGGAACGCAGTAATGCATGAATAACAACAGTCCCAGGCAGTTCAATAAATCATACAATGCGACGAGAGGGAAGGGTCGTGAGTATTCGAAAATCATACCTTTGCTATCGAAGGGAAGATGGAAGAGGAGCACAGGAAGGGAAGAATAGCAGTCGCGGAGAAAAGGGATTTGAAGAAGACGAACAGTGCGAGGATACAGAGGGAATGAATGTAACAGTAGGGTGAGCGCGGGGTTTGGAGTAACTTAAACGTTACATTTCGCAACTCAAGAGGCGCTAGCTAAGGGCCGTGAGATCGTACCACGTGTCAAAGGATCAATCGCCCCAGGGAAACGCAAGGGTCTCTAGAGGCTGGCCGTGCGATGGGCCACGTGGCGCGCGATCAAGGGTAGTCCCAAAAGGTGTTATTATCACCATCTCAGAGGAGGTCCAATCAGTCAGAAAGAGCGCTCCTAGGGTTCAGAGAGCGTCACGTCAAAAATTCGAGAATTGTTGAGTCAGCAGGGAATGACACATCATCAGGATGGCACGTGGACGGCGTGGGCGAGGCTTTAGTCTTTGCGCTGAAGACAAGTCTTTGGCTTAAGACTGGGGGGCTTGTGTACCGTCCCGTATCAGGGTGTTGACTAAGTCAAGGTCAAAGTCAACGACTGGAGAGTCAAAGTCAACACAAGGCGTCGCCTAGGCGGAGAGACGCCAAGTGCCAGCATCGCCAAGAGGAAGCGTCGCCAGGGCATGGCGTCGCCTAGGTGATGGCGTCACCCAACCAGGGCGTCGCCAGCTCAAAACAATACTAAAGCAAAGGCGATCACCGTGTGGTTCCCCGATACTCATGGGCAGGAAAGACCATGGAGGGAGCAACGCCGTGGGGAGGCCTCAGGTCCCGATAACCCGGGGCAGTGATAAAGAGAAGGAAAAGGTGGCTTCAAGGCCATAGTAATAACACCAGTGTAGGGCAGCCTGACTCGTGAAGTACTCCTGCCGCCCCCGAGACGCCTTTGGGACAGATACGACTCAAGAGGAAGGTCACGCCCAAGGTAGCAGGGCGCAGGGTGCGAGAGGGAGGCAGATACGCTCTCAAAGTAAGTGACTAGATAATTGGGGGCATGAGTTGGCACCCAAAAAGTCACCCCTAGCACAGTAGCACTCCCAAGCAGGAGGACTCACACGTAGAAACGCCCCCAGATGGGGTCATGGCGTCGTGAGGCCCTCCACGTGTACGACAGCCATGTCGGAATAGAAACACCCTCCAGTCAGGTACCAGGTAATTAAAGTCATTCAATTCAGTTTCTGTTTCGAACATTCAGGTACTATAATAGCTCCCAAGCGTTTCAACGTCTTAAATGCGCTACGTTTCCTAAATCAGATACGCTGATTGAGTGCGTTACATTTTGCAATTAAAGGCGCGTTAAGGCGCTTTAAATGCTTGGGCAGTTTAAATAGCGCGGGGAATGTTGGAAACAGGGTTCGAACTTTTGGCAAATTTACCAGAGAACTCTCTAGTTGCTTGCTCGTGCTTAAGGTTACGTACAAGGGACTGGGGAAAGATTTTTGCCTGAGGGAGAAAAGACACACACAGATACACAGTTCTTTTATCACCTTCAAAGTGCCATACGCGGTGCTCAGAGACGTAGGTGAGCAGTTTTGGTGTTTCTTGCTGGCTGACTTGAGCGTCGGAGTGCAAACGGCCGCTAGGGCGCCTCTTTGTCCTCTTTTTTGCAGGAATCCACAGGTAACCAGTGGGAAGGAGTCCCTAGCTGACGGTTGAGGTCGCGCACGAAGACGTCCCGGTCAACCGGACGGAACAACAACCAAGAGTGTTGATTTTGAACTCTTCAAGAACACACAAAATTTTTAATGACACATAGAAATCAAAAGCCCTATCTAAATCTTCTTACAACATAAAATAGTAAAAGAATGAAGTTCCAATACACCTAAGTTTAATACAAATGAAGAACAACAGAATTGATAACCCATAAACCTACTTCACATCAAAACAATGATCCAAGATTCAAATGTAATCTCCAAGAATGATTTTAAAATAGTTTGGTTTTCTCTCTCAAAAAGTGTTATGTTAAATTATTAGAATTTTTTTTATATAAGCTGAGAAAGATTATTAAAAAAGTTTCATGATTTAATGAAATCAATTAAAAACATTTCGATAAACATTTGTTAAAATTATTTAATTGATATTTGAAACTAACTAACTATTTTCTATAACAGATAAAATGACCATATAAAAAACCGATTCATTTATCAAAATAGTTAGTTGATTTTACTTAACAGAAAAGACAAAAGAAAACAAATCATTTTTAAAATCCTTTAAAAACCTTTATGTGTTTTCAACTGGTTGATACGATAAATCAATTTGTTAAAATACTTGATTTAGTTATCACACTTGAATATAAGTAATTCAACTTACTAGTATATTAATCAACTAATTAAAATAAACACAGATTTGGAAAATAAAACAATTAAAGGATAGTTCAAATCGGGTTTACTTATATCATTATGAGATGCAAATTACAAGAAAAAATCTACCTAACTAGACACACACACAACAACAGGTCTTCAAGATACATTTGAAAATCATCAAAGCTTCCTTGTTCAAAAATCTCCCCCTATTTGATGAAGACAAATCTCTAGTGTTGTGTTGTAGATTTTGACGCAAGAAGATCCTGCCAAACAGAAGGATAGACCAAGCAATCCGCAAAAATACAAGCATTGCAGGATGACCATACATAGATTATGTAGAACTAAACTTTCAGAACTATAGCTTCTACAAAAATAAACCATACACAAAATAATTATGAAAAATTAAGAAAAATAGTTTAAAATATTACAAACCAACATCCCAAATATTCTTCCCCTTTTGTCTTCAATAAATAGACAAAGGAGGGTGTAAAGTTCATAAAATAAACGAATAAAAATAAAAAGACAGATATAAAACTACATAATATAAATTGTTAAGATATAAACCACATAACTATTATGATACAATTTTAAATCTACCTTCAATACTGGAAATCTGCAAGTTGACTCTGAACAACCTCAATTTGTTCATTCAGATGTTGAAAAACCCCATTTTGATCAAAGAACCATTGTTGATCTCATATTTACTTGGATCACCATGAGATGCAAATTTACAATACAAAATTTACCTAGCTAAACACAAACAGCAACAAATCTTTAAGACAAATTTGGAAATCATCAAAGCTTTCTTGATCAACAAACTCAACCCAACTCGGCAAGAGATGGGCTCAACTTGATGTGTACCTAACTAAACTTAGTTCGAGGTGGACTCAACTTTACTTGACCTATTGTTTATAGAACTCTACTTGCCCAACATGGGTTCGACTCTACTTGACCCTTTGTAGGCCCAACTCGACCTGAATCGACAAGGGACCAACTCAACGCAATTCGATGTGGATCCAACATGACTCGGCCTGGTAACTCGACATGTTCAGATGTGGTCCTTACTTGACTCATTTCAAAGTGTGCCTAAGTTGAATCGGACTAATGTAAGCCCGACTCGATTAAGCTTATGGTGGATCCGACTTGACTCAACCTGATATGTGTCCAATGTGGACCCAACTCTCTCCTAACATGGGCCTAACTTGACTTTACTTGGTCGAACGTGAACCCTACTGAATTGGTCTAAGGTGCGCTCGAAACAATTTGACCTAAGGTACACCCAACATGACTCAACCTGACATTAGCTCAACTAGACTTAACATTACATTTGACCCAATATGGCCCAACTCGACTTGGTCTGTGTACTGGACAGAGTGCTCGGATGCTCGGTGCAAGTGCTCGGATGCTCGGTGCATAGGTGTGAGTAGGTCAGGTCGGTTGTTGGGCCCAAAGGGTGGGTCACGAGTTTGACCCAGTTATGTTGGTAAGCCCATTAGATACTGATCCTGCCGACAACTCGAGCGTGGAGGAATTGCCTTGTCGCTTGCTTGACCCGCCTATGGCAACAGTGCTATCTGCAAGAACACTCTTAGAACCTCCTCCTCTGGGAACTCCGAACGCAACCTGCAAACACACAGACGGCGCCTCTAGCGGTCGTTTGCACTCCGACGCCCAAGTTAGATCACAGAATCACTAGAAAAATAATGTGTGTAAAATAGTGTGTGTGTGTGTGTGTGTATTTCTCTCTGATTCCCTTTTTATCTCCTTCTGTGTCTGTGCCTAACAGAATTCTGCTACGCTGTTCTCTGCGTGTGTCAGAATTCTGTTATGCTTTTGTACGAAAACGTACCACAGTCAGGGTCGTGGGTGTCTGGGTTTTCTGTTTGTACCTTTCACGACACGGAGTGCACCTTTATCTGGGTCGCGCCCCTCTCAGACAGTGACACGTGGAGGCATGCAACTCACATCTAACCGTGCACGCGCCACCACCTGAAGGGCTCTAGCGCATCTCTTTGTGCGCCTAAGTTATTCCCTTGCGGAGTAACTTAGCGCGTTTCTTCCATCTGGGTGAAATCGCACATTCCCAGGAGAACGCCAGGTGTGGCTGGACTAGGCACATTCACCAAGCATTGCTCTCTGCATACACGATTTCCCCTTCACGATGCCATGCACGTAATGGGTTGAGAGAGTAACCAATCACTGACCGGTTTACTAACTCCCTCAGGCCACTCTCGTGCACGACTATACCGACGAGGAGCTCTTCTTTCTCTGAGGTATGATCATGCGAGGTCCATGCGTAACGCTCTCGCTGGGAATCTCAGTCCCAGTTTAACTGCGTGTAACACGAAACCCCGATGACCATGCACCCGATGACTGATCGGTGCTCTATTGCTTCTCGCGTTCTCCCCCGGGTGTTTATCTTGGAACTGATCTGTCGGTGGCCACTCGGTTACTGACCACCGATCTCCATACCGAGGGATCTCCTCCATGATTACTCTGCCACCTGATCCACGTGTCCCCCGTTTATCTTGGAACTGATCTGTCGGTGGCCACTCGGTTACTGACCACCGATCTCCATACCGGGGAATCTCCTTCATGATTACTCTGCCACCTGATCCACGTGTCCCCCAGCGAGTGGTCCATGTGGTTATCTGCTGCTGACGTCATCGACTACCGATGACCGATCGGATCAGATACTAATTAAAATAATATTTTTGTTATATATTAAAATAAGGTTATTAGCAGAATATGTTTCTTAACCTAACAGATAAGTGTTTGTGGTTGTTAATATACGTAAATACATGCATACAGTTGTTGGTTGAAAAGATAAAGTTGTTAACTAAGAGAAGCACTGTAAGTAAGGGTGCCCATGTAAAACAAAATATTTTCCTATTGTTAGCACCTGAAGTGGTGCCCCGTTAGCAGGTGGTTTTACTATTATTATTTTATGCTTTCAATAGAAATAAGGTTCTCATGACAGAAAATTGTTATGAGAGTAGTTATAAAAGGGGCTTGAGCCCCCCGATAAAGGTACGTTGTTTTTTAGACTGAGACTAAATACTTATTTGATTTTAGCAAGCTCTCACTAACTTGATCGTCGGAGTGTGATCAACAGGTAGAGCTCCCTCCTCTTGAAATTAGACTCTAATAAACCCAACAAACATGACCAAGGTATGACCTGACTTGGCAACATGGATCCAACCCAAGTTGGTCTGACACAAGTGATAGTTGTCGTTTTGCTGTCAAATTAATACGATTCTAGCGAAGACTTGTCTAACACTAGATAGATGATAGTATAATTGTGGCTAGATGACCCCAAGTCATCTCCCAACGAATCCAATAGTGATTCAGTTAACCGAATTCAAAATCTATCTATAAGCAATGAAGTTAGTAATAACAATAATAATAAAAGGGGGGTTAATATAGTTATGCAGAAAATATAAAAGAGATTGAAATAGAAAATAAAAAGCGGTTGATCCCCAAGTTCTTCCACCATTGAATTCTTCACAGGTTCTCTAAAGATTAATCTTTTCTCAATCCTCCAACAGAGCTAAATCAGATTGAACATGCGCCGATCTGATTCAACTGAAACTCACCAGTAAAACATGCGTCTACTAGTTTAATTCAATACCCACTTTGTTCCATGCGTATACTCCATGGGAATGCTTTTCTCCTCTATCTTGAATCATGCGCCCAAGAAATTAATTAGAACAATGCGAACTAACTAAGAAACCAAAGTTTAAGATAAAGAAGACTCTCAATCATGCGTTCAAGTACAACCTCTCACAAAAACTAGTTTTCCAGAAGATTAGACAATAAAAACAACTGCTATAAAGAATTGACAATTGAAACTTTTATTGACAAAACCTCAGAACTCAATAGGGAATTACAAAAGAATCAACCAAAAAGGTTTAGCCTTCCATGCGGAGGCAAAACAAAAGAATTACAAAGAAGAAAAGAAACTAAGAAAACCCTATGAAGCTCTCTCTTCTACTTGATGCTTGTGTCCTTTTATAGGCTTTTCTGCTCCAAGGATCTTGGGAAAATATTGCAGTTTAGATTTTGTAAACAGTTTCCACTTTCCATAATTCTTAGTGTAAGTATTATGAAAATTCAACTCCTCTTTTTATTTCAAGATATCATTTTTTTCATATAGTAGACAGTCAATCCAATGTATTAGAGGATCCACTCTTATTTTTTATTTTTATTTTTTTTGCTTTGCTTTTTTTTTTGTTTTTTGTATTCCTTTTTTTCTATCCCTTTTCTTTTTTCTTTCTTTAAAACTGAAGAGGTAAACTATGAAAATAAGATATACCCCCACACTTATTCAAAAACCTATTCCCCAAATAATTTCAAATCTCCTTCATCTTCTAAGGTAGGGACAAACATGGCTTTTCTGTTTTGAGGCTTGTAATGAGGGTTAAAAATAAAAAAAAAAAGGCTATAGGCTCAAGGGGCTAACAAATGAATTATCATAAAGGTAGGCTAATATGGCTAGTGGGTTAATTTAAACAAAGAATGCCTCAATCATATCAATTCATGCACGTAAATCACAGTTGTAAAACAAAGAATCAAACTAAGTTCTAGAGTATAAGTAAACATGAGTGAAAACACACTAAAAAAAAATAAATGATATATTAATTAAGGCTCAAAAACTCACTAGGGACATTCTATCAAAAGATTCAACCCAAAAATTCTCATAACCAACTTATTTATCAATTTTTAAGAAAATTCAAACAACAAAGATCAAGAAACCAAGATTTGCTAGAATTAAAAACATGCCAGCCATTAGATAATCCTAAAAAGCTTATTTATTTTAATAGAAGCAAAAAGAAATTCAAACAAATAAGAGAAAAACAAAAAACACAAAAATAAATCAACAAAAGATAAATCCTAAACTACGATTCTCCTCCCCCACACTTAAATCACACATTGTCCTCAATGTAAAATCAATAAATAAATGTGTACAATAAAAGTGCGAGAAGAAGTACTCCCTCATTCAGCTTGAGGGAAGTGGCTGTTGCAGCTGTTTCAACCATCCCCTCTACAGTACAAGCCAAGACTCTTCATCCAAAGTGGTGTAGAAATACTATCAGCTGGAGCGTCTAACCAAAGCATGCAGTACGTTGGTAAACTATGTAACAAAAACATTATAATGAAGAAGCCTTGAAATAGTGGATGGAACTGGGGTAGGTCTGGAGGGCGTGTGAAATGGTACAGTTTCTTCCATGAATGGATGATGGTATTGTCCAGAGTATAGATGGAAGATGTAAATTTATTCAATATAGACGATCTAATATGGTTAACTGTTTGGGGATTGTCTAAGGGTGGTGGTCTAAGGCTAGATAGTCTAGCTAGGGTAGACGGTCTAGTTGGGGTGGGAGATGGAATGAAATGTAAGTTAGGAGGTGGTGGTGGCTGTAAAGGCTGCTTTCAAACGTTCCAATTATGATAGAAGGTGTAGCCAATGGAGATGATGGAATGAGTGATATGGGTTTCACCTTAAATAGTGGAGGTTGTATTCTTTATAGCTTTAAGGATGTAAGAATAATATCATGTTTTTCTCTTCTAGCAGTGTCTACCTGAAATATGGGTAACATCTGCTCTTCCTCTTCTTGTATTTCCTCCAAAACTTTGTCAGAGCCATTAAGTGCACAATCTTTTTCAGTAGATTCGAAAAGTATAGCAGCATCAACAATTTTTGTATCAAGACCTACATCACAAGGGTTAGTGCATTCTAAGAACTCATTTATCTCAGCCTCTGTACATTTAACTGGATTAGAGAAGTTAAAATCTCCTAGAAACTCAAACACATTTTCATCCTCAGTGTTTACGTGATGCACTAAATGATCTTCACATGTCACAACTTTTAATCCCTCATGATTTATCAATGATTTCTCCTCCATAAGTTGGACAATAGCATTCAATGGTGTAGCAATCTTAGGTTCAGCCAACTCAGCTTCATGCAAATCATTCAGATTAACTTTAAAAACAGTTGATATGCCCCACTTCTTTTCGAGAGTGTCTATGGCAGAGGTAGGTGCTTCAAGGTTAGACATTCCATCAATGCCTGGATCAAGAGTTATATCTGGATCATGAGGTGATTTCATCTCTTGAACATAATCTGCAACCTCTCCACTCATTTGATCGATTTTATCTCTTCTTGCTACAACATCAGCCTCCTTTTGCATTAGAATTTTTTTAGCCTTCCATTCTTGATCATATTTCATGTTCATCTCCTCCATCCGCCTCACCAACTCCTCTAAAGTTGGTTCTTCCTTTTGAATTGCAATTTTGTTGGCCGCCCATTCTTGATCATATTTCATGTTGATCTCCCTCATTTGCCTTGGTTCTTCCTTTTGAATTGGATATTTTTCAGCCGCCCATTCTTGAAATTTTGTGTTAATGTCCGTCATTTTCCTCATCAACTCCTCTAAAGTTGGTTCTTCAAGATTACGAGGAGTATTATCAGTTTGCACAAATGGTTGAAAAGATGTTTGACTTTCATCAAAATAGTTTTGTTGATAATATGGTTGTTGTTGAGGTTGCTCATAAGACTGTTAACAATATGGATTATAATGTTGAGGCTGCTGAAAGTGAGGCTCACATTGTTACAGAGGCTGTTCATATTGCTGATAATATGAATTATAATGTTGAGGTGATTGAAAGTAGGGTTCACATTGCTGCAAAGGCTGCTCACATTGTTGATAATATGAATTATAATGTGAGGCTGTTGAAAGTAGGGTTCACATTGCTGTAAAAGTTGTTTATAAAACTATGAAGATTGCTGCAAATATGGCTCACAATGAATATCATAATTGTAAATTTGTTCAGCTAATTTTCGTTCCATTTTAGAATTGAAAACAGGGAGATATGTAATGGACACCAACACCTATTAGACGCCTTAAAGCAAACTCTTTTTTTTTAAATTGAAAAGCAAACCAAGTAAACTCCCAAGAAAGAGAGGTGAGTCACAAGTGGACAAACTTAGAAACCAAGTCTTTCCTAGCCAGAGTCTTCCCTGAATTGCTTTCAATATTAAAAAATCAAAGAGTAGTAACTGAAGTGTCTACCCTAAATGCAAGATCCTATTAAAAAAAAACTAATGCAAATGCTACACTTAATGCTTAAAAAAATAGTTAGAGAAAAAAAATTATGTAAAAAAAAAAATAAATAAATAAAATATAGAAAATAAAAACTGTAAACAAAAACCAAAATAGAAATAAATAAAGATGACAAAACAAAATAAAAAAAATAACTAAAAACAGAAAAGATATAAAATAAAGGCAAAATAAGATAAAAATAAAAGATATAAAAGAATAAAATCAAAAACAAAATAAAGATAAAAGATATAGGAGATAAAATAAAATAAAAACAAATCAAAACAAAATAAAGATAAAAGATATAAAGAAAGAAAATAAAACAAATCAAAACAAAATAAAGATAAAAATATAAAGAAAGAAAATAAAAACAAATCAAAATAAAATAAAATAAGAGATATCCTAAATATTAGATTTTTTTCGTTTTTTTATTGCTATACTAAATAAAGAAAAATTAATAGGAATAAAACACAGGTTAAATATGCAGAAAATAAAATTAGGAAAAAAAAATTATGCAGATAAAAAGAAGAACCTGATAACCAAAATCAAATTGGATTTCCCGGCAACGGCGCCAAATTTGATAGTTGTCGTTTTGTTGTCAAATTAATATGATTCTAGGGTAGACTTGTCTAACACTAGATATATGATAGTATAATTGTGGTCAGATGACCCAAAGTCGTCTCCCAACGAATCCAATAGTGATTCAGTTAATCGAATTTAAAATCTATCTATAAGCAATGAAAAGTTAGTAATAACAATAATAATAAAAAGGGGGTTAAGATAGTTATGCAGAAAATATAAAAGAGATTGAAATAGAAAATAAAAAGCGGTTGATCCCCAAGTTCTTCCACCATTGAATTCTTCACAGGTTCTCAAAAGATTAATCTTTTCTCAATCCTCCAACAGAGCTAAATCAGATTGAACATGCGTCAATCTGATTCAACTGAAACTCACCAGTAAAACATGCGTCTACTAGTTTAATCAATACTCACTTTGTTCCATGCGTATACTCCATGGGAATGATTTTCTCCTCTCTCTTGAATCATGCGCCCAAGAAATTAATTAGAACAATGCGAACTAACTAAGAAACCAAAGTTTAAGATAAGGAAGACTCTCAATCATGCGTTCAAGTACAACCTCTCACAAAAACTAGTTTTCCAGAAGATTAGACAATAAAAACAACTGCTATAAAGAATTGACAAATGAAACTTTTATTGACAAAACCTCAGAACTCAATAGGGAATTACAAAAGAATCAACCAAAAAGGTTTAGCCTTCCATGCGGAGGCAAAACAAAAGAATTACAAAGAAGAAAAGAAACTAAGAAAACCCTATGAAGCTCTCTCTTCTACTTGATGCTTGTGTCCTTTTATAGGCTTTTCTGCTCCAAGGATCTTGGGAAAATATTGCAGTTTAGATTTTGTAAACAGTTTCCACTTTCCATAATTCTTTTTATTTTGCAGAAGATTTGCTTCCAATTATGTTTCTGGGATCTTGTAGCTTTTATTTTCTCTTTCTTCTCCTCAGAATTTGTTTTCTGTTTTGATTCAAAGAAGCAACTTGTACTTTTGCATATTTGGCCCATTCACAAAGGTAGATTCTTCGTCCGGATAATTTACTCTAAAAACAAAAAATTAACAAAAATAATAATTAAGGCCCAAATAAACCCAATTACAAGAATATTAATTAAAACAATAGATTTATTTATTATTATAGTCCAATAATCTATGATTAAGGCTATTGTGTGTGAATAAATATATGTTCATCAACCCAAGTTGGTCTTACACGAGCCATCTTAGTCTGATCTTACTTGCCCGATATTGGACTCAAATTGACCTGGACTCAATGTAAGCCTAACTCATCCTGACATAGATTTGATTCGTCTCGGTGTGAGCTGGACTCGACCTGACTTGGGCTTATGTTGACCAACTTGAGATGATGTCAGCCTGACTTAACTTAACCTAAGTCCAACTCGTCTTTGTTGATACTAAGTTTGTATTTGGATTGTATAAATAATTTTCATGTGTATAAATATTTTTTATAAGTATTTTGTTCATTTTCATTTTTAAATAAGTTTTTCAATTTAAAAAATGGTCCATAGGTTGACTTTAACCCATAGGACTTTTGGTGACATTTTGGCCATATTGGCTTTCTCTTGTATGGGTTATTTTGGCCATGTGGGATTTTTGCCTTCACCGTATGTAAGGACCAAGCCCTATAGGCTGGGCCAAATGGACAGGTCTAGGAACACTTTTAACATTTTAGTTTTGTTCACTTGAGAAAAAATGATTTTACAATTTGATTCTGTTTGATTTGGACAACTTGAGCACTCATAGATTAGAAAAACATTATGTTATAATAGAGTTTATACATATAATAATAGGGTGGTCCTCAATATGAGTAATAACAATAATATTTATTAAATGAGGTAGGGGATTGGAAAGATAGAGTGAGGAAGCTACTTGTAAAAAGCTAGAAGTCAATACTTTTGAGAAAAACTTATAAAAACAACATAAATCAAAATTCCTCAATAAAGTAAAATCATTTTTAGACAATGCCTTTATTGGTTTTGTGATTAAATTTGAAACTATATTCAAAAAAATTATGTGAAATATGAATACTTCTAAGCATTATTTTATGGAAAGAATACAAAACATTATAGTAAATATAAATGTTATTTGTATTCATGCTTTAATCTTCTTTATTTCCTTCATAAATAAGTTGAGAAAGTTGTTTTTTTTTTTTATATTGTAATTTCTAAATTGATATTTTTCTTGATCCTATCTTAGACAAAGTTGAGCGAAAACCTCCTACCCCATCACAATTGTTTTGTAATATACACAAATGGAAGAAGGACAACACATGGGTTGATTAAAGATCAACACATGTTGATGTTAGTCATAAATAACATGTCAATTTGTCCAACATTACTATCTTTTTTATATTTTTTTCAATTTATTACCACTTTTCTATGTTCACAAATAAAATTTAATTAAGCACGGGAAGAAGCATCCCAATAAACATATATTATACAAATGTTTCCACTAATGAATTACAACTTTAATAAGTATAAAGTTGTTGGAATTAATAAAGGAAGGATATAAGGTCTTGGATTTGAGTTAACCAAAACAATTGAGAGAAAATCTTATGACTCTACATCTTCATCTATCCAGGTCATAAAGGAAGGTCATGAAGGATGAGACTGAAAAATTTAATAAAACAACAAAATAATAATGCTTCTTTACATAGAGAAAATGGAATTTCAACATTCTCAAAGTGAAACTTTTAGTGTACTTAATTACTAATTTGATTACATATTGTAGTCGTAGATTTAGTGACTAAATAAAACAAAAGAGTAATAATTCTTTTCCGTCACAAAATTAGTTACTATTTTAATAGTAACCAAATTTTTGTCAATATTTTATATTTTATATTTTCCTTAGTAACCACATTTTTGTCAATATTTCATATTTTTCTTATTAACCAATTTTTTGGACACTAATTCATATTTTTCTTGATGCAACTGAGGCCTTTATATTGTTTAAAGAAGGACAGGAACATTAAAAATGCATATACATGAAAGATCAATATATATTTATATACAATATTATTATAACATTTCATGTTTCAAATTAATTATAGTTTTAGTTTGAAAAGAAATTTTAAATTTATTTTTTAGTTTTTAGTTTTAAATATTAATTATTTTATTTTAAAATTATGACAAATAAAAGTCATGCCAAGTTACTATATATGAGAGTAAGGTTATTTTATGGAATTATTTCAATAAATAATATATGTATTGTTATTTTTAATTTTCGAGAGAATTATAGTTAATCTCTAATATTTTAAAAGGGGACACTTTTTTGAAAGTTTAAATAATGCAAGTGTTTAAAATTAGCAAAGTATGTCTGTAATTAGAACTTTTGACTATTCATTGATTTTATGTTTGAGTAATTCCACTAGCTGCTTAGCGAATATATGAGAAAGACCTTTAACCACCTTAATTATCACCATTAAAGTTTAGAAAGACAAACATTTCTAATCATACACTAAAAAATAACTAATTTTAAAAACAAAAATAATTAATTATAATAATTAAATTAAAAATCATTTTAAAGACTAAAAAATTGTTAATTTCTAAATTAGTTTCTATTATTGATAATAATTTTTAAATTGATATTTAATTAGTTACTAAATTTCTTTTATCAAATTTAAAATTTAAATAATTGGTAGTTAAAACCTTGATAGCTAATTAAATTCAATTTAAAAACTATTTATCAATAATAAAAATTAATTTAAAAATTAATAATTTTTTTAATCTTTAAAATAGTTTTTAATTTATTAACTATAATAATTAATTATTTTTAATTTTATAGGTTTTTAATTAATGATTTTGTTGTAGTGTATACCATTTTAAGACTGGTTATTAAGATGATGAATTTCTGGAATTAATCTAATCAATTATATATTACCAATCGAGTACGTTTCTTTTTAATGACTTTCAACATAAAGAGACGTGATAAATGATGATGAACCCTAAAATGAGCACCCAGACAAAGTGGTGAGAAACCCAATTTAAAGTAGATATAGGAGTAAATAACATTACAACATATTAAAACCTCTTCAATACAAATAAAATATCTCATTTGAAGATTAGAGGGGCATATAAGTGGAGCCCTCGTCACCTTTTGTCTTATTCTTGTAGTATTCAGGATATATACTCATTCTATACTGAGTAGTTTCCAGTGCCTTCTTCTTCAAAACTTGATACTGCAAGTGCAATCAAGAAATAAATCATAATAATGAATCTCAAATCAAAATATCTAACTTTATATTACATTAATGTAGTATATTATGATGAATTAATCTCACTTCAAACACAACTTATTTCCATCGCAGATTCAAATTTATAAAAGAAAATTTATAATTGAATTTAGAATTTCTTTTTATGGATAACTATATAATGATACATCTACTTTCTCATTTATTGCATCTGTCTTCTTCCATATTTTTCTATTTCTTTTCATATCACATATTTTATAGTTTTCTTTCAAACTCCCCTTTCATATCAAAACCGGTTAGAAATTTAATTTTGGTCTGATTTTGTTTAGTTTTGTTACATTTTATCTTTAAATAACCTTTAAATCATTGAAAATGAAAAAAAAAATGTTACAAAACATTTTTACAATTTTTATGCAATAATAATTTAATAATTGTTCTAGTGACAGTTACTTAAAAATTAAAACCAGAACTAAATTTATTTTCTCTTAATCTGTTTGAAAATTATTTGAGATCAACGTACTTTTATCTATCAACTACTTTTTACTTCACAATAAGTTTATTCTTTTTCAGTTTACTAAAAAAATAGATAAGATTCAACTAAGTGTATCAGGTTTATGTTTGAAAAATAAAAATACTAAAAAAATATAATAATTTATTTATAAACTAATTTTAATTTATGTATAGAATAAAAATTTAGAAAACTATATAAAAAAGTTTGAACGATAAATTTTGTTTTTCTCTTACGTAGCGCAGTTGGTGGAGGTACTGATCTTGTAGGGGATGCTGACGCCACACTTGCCCGGGAGTATGCCTGCGTTGTTAGCATTGAATCCAGGGATGGCACCGGCGGCGGATTTCAGGCAGTTGCAGACCGCCTGGCGGTCTGGGGTGGTCTTTGCGGCGGCGTTGAGGGACCTCACTCCGGAGCAGCATGACGCTGGCACCGGCCCACCTTTCGTGAGGAAAGGGATGCATGAAGCCAGGGAACTTGTGACCTGGCCGCAGGAGATGGCGGCATGTGCAGTGGGTGCCGTCAGCACCACCAAGCACAGCACGGCAACGACGCACGCAGAGTTGAGGGTGGCCATGGAAACAACTCAAGGGATGGCGAATTGAAGAAATGGGATTTGGTTTAGGGTTTGGGAGGACTTGATTGAGTTGTTGGTTGAGTTGGTGAGTGAGAAGGTTGCAGGGTGTGGGGTTTATATAGAAGAAGGAAAGGGAGAAGGAAGTAAAAGTGAAGTGAGTGAAGCGGACTATATGACCCTAACTGTTAACTGTTTTTGATTTAAATGATCACCCACTAATGTCTACACACCAATGTTATTTGATATAGTGACACAATGTAGTATTTAAAAAAAATATGATCCCTAAAATAAATATTAGAATTGTTCTTGCCATAGTTGACCTAGGATGAATGCAGCTTTTTCAACGTCTCTCTTAACTATTTCTAGTATGATTCTGTTGGGACAGATGACGCCCTACCTGTTGATGACACTCCGACGATCAAGTCAGCTAGAATTCACCGAAAAGTAACAGTTTAGTAAGATGTGCTAAAAACAGCGTACATTTTCTTGGAGACCTATTCTCCTTTTTATCACTGCTCATGCAACATGCAACCACTCTCTGTGGAGTTCAGCGATAACTGAAAATAATTACATTAAACTTTTATTGGTAACTGAAAACTGTCTGCCACGGGCACCAATGATCTTCAGGTGCTATCCGCAAACTCACTTTCTGTTACCCAAGCGGCACCTTATATTACTAGGGTTAATAGCAACTAGCCACGTGCAACAGATATGCAACATAAACATGCAACAGATACGTAACAATAAAATATTGCCACATATTAATAATAATAACAAAATTATATCTACCACCCAAATATAACTTTTAAGGGGTGCATTAGTGGAATTACTTTGAATACCTCTCATGCGATCTAGGCCCATCCTGACCAAGGTCGTTGGCCCAGGGTTGCTTAGGCCCAAGCACCGAGTAGGTCCCTTACGACGTAAAAGAACCAAGCAGGCCTCGTGGTACAAAAGAATCGAGCATACGAAGATACTATCGAGAACCGGGCACTGATTAGTACACAAGCACCTCAGGCTCGAGCTGAGCTTGGCTGAGCGAAGAGTCTTCCGAGCACCGTTGATCGTTGACGTGACGGTTTCTCAGAGGTAGGTGAGCGCGATTTTTGAAGCAAAGTTTTACTGTTCACAGTCCCCACTTGTACACGTGTTCCAGTGCTAATGGTAACGAAACTCAACCGTTTAGAATTCCTTTTCCAAAAATTCTAAAACCCCTAAAACTTCATCTTCCATTATTCATTATTTAGAGCTTTTTCTCTTACTCCCTTGCCTCGTTCAACAATCTTCCACCCATTTCTTCGAGCTTTCCTTGATCAATCACGAAAGGTACTCTTTTTTTCCCCTCCCAATTATTCATCCTTTGTCTGCTTTGCCTGAGATTACTCTATTTTCATCTATGTCTGGTTTATGCTCAACACTGCCTGTTAGCGTGTAATCATATGATCCCCGAAATACATAGCTAGGTTTTATTTTCCTTTTCTTTTGTTCGAATTCAAACTTATTTTTGCATTGTGTTGGGTTTGAACTGTTTTGCTTCTACGTGTGACTGTGCCTAGTCGCGAGCCCTTATGGATTATAAAACCTTGTATCCCTGGGCTCCCCCGAACCTCCTTTCTGAAACCTCCTCATACACCTCTCATGAAAAAATAGTGGCCCTTAGGAAAAAAAATATGCCTCTTTGGTAGGAAAGTGATAGAGATCAAATAAGAGAGGATTCTACCAATGGAGGAAGAGGTCATTCACCCACACATTTGAAGTTCTTCTTTCTAGTCTTCTCAAAAATTAAAGAAGAATTAAATAAAGAGAGGACCAAGCTTAAAGCCAAAGAAGACTACAAGCTTTCAAGAATGAGCTTCAATTAATATCTCTCTTTATAGTTTCTTTCAATTTGTAAATAATGCTTAAATATAGTTTTAGGAAAGGTGCTAAAAGGGAAACCTAAAGATAGCTCTTATGTCAAATCATCTTTAGATATTAGTTTTAGAACTTTCTAGTAGATTGACCCTTTATCACTCACTTTAGGCGCTAGAAAGTGAGAGATGTGCAAGGGACCTTTTGGATAGCTTCTTGTGTAAGCTTCATGTACTTCATGACCGGTCCTCTTCCTATATAAGGAGGGCTTGGGTCCTTCTAAATAGAGAGAATTGATTTGATAACTACCGAAACTCTCCCAAATTGGTGATTGAGTGAGTGAGATTTGTCTTCTCCTCTTCTAGTCTTATCTTGAGTGCATCTTGGAACCTCAAGTGGCGACATCTACACTCATCTTGAAGCCTAACATCCTTCAAGTGGCGTGTTCATCTCCAAGAACTCCAACCACATAAGTTTCCTTCTCTTTTCCATCTTATTCATCCATTTCCATGTCCTTATAAACTCTATAAACATGTCTTAGGCTTTTCTTGCACTTTTGTTCGGATCTTTTGGTTCTTATCTTGTTTTAATCGGTTCATCTCATTTCTTTACTGCTTTAATCGGTTCAAATGTTTTCTTTCATGGTTTTGTTCGGTTCAATTGATTTCTAGTTAGTTTTAATCGCTTCCTTTGCTTTCTTGTGCATTTCAATCGGTTCATTTGTCAAAAAATGGGTTTCTACATGAGTTTGTCTTGGTTACTTGTGTTTTGGTCAGTTCTTGAATATTAAGAACATTGATCCAATTCTTGAAAAGTGCCTAATCATATTCCAACTCAATTTGATTCCATATAATGACTATGAAACATCTCTATCTTGTTATTGGAATCATATCAGGAAGACGATTGGATTTTCCTAGACCCATGCTCACCCGATGAACCCGTATGTTGTGATGAAGCCACGTCCCCGGGTAAGCCTTTTCGTTACGTTTACGCCACTGGTTTTCAAAGAATACACCTCTGTCTTCCCCTGTTAGTTTTTGAGAAAGAACTTTTGACCGAGCTGAACGTAGCCCCAACCCAATTGCACCCTAAGAGTTGGGCATTTGTCCGTGCTTTTGCATTCTTTGCAATCAGCTCAGCGTCCTTCCTTTTCTCGATGTGTTTCTTTACCTCTTCGAGGTGAATAAGCTACAGCATCAGCTCTGGGTTTCAGTAAACAGCATCCCTGGAAGGGGAATCCTTACCCTCTTCCAATCCTCTTACAAAAACTTCAAAGACCATTTTCTGAACATCCGAGCTAACCAAAAACACCCTGATCTCTTGGACGAGTTTCCTTTATACTAGACCGAGAATCCCAACTCGAAGCTTACCTGGTGTTTAGAGAAGTTAGCCCTTGCCGATCACAAGCTTCCCTATTGTCTTTGATACGGTCTATCTGTTGGCCCACGAGTATGACCCGAACTCTCTAAAGAGTTACACTGGTATACCTTTTTCCTCTAACTTCAGAGATTAGGATTTATTACTTGTGAAGCATAACATATTCTTGCTTTAGTCTTTCCTGCAGATAGCATGTTGGCCCGCTTGAACAAAGAGGACCTGCTGAGGCTGCCCGCAAAGGCAAAGATGGTCAGTCGTGCTCCATCGAAGGTGGTGGTTGTGCCCACCTCCTCTGAAGATGATGAAGACACCGCTTCGGGCTTCGTCTTTACTAGAAAGTGTGGGAGGGCTCAAGCCACTAGCCCGAGGCCCACACCCTCCCGAGGCCAGGTGGCCTCAAACGTTGCGCCTCCATCACAACCTCTGCATACCCCTGTTGCCATGCCATGCCCTCTTGAGGTGGGTGTGGAGAGTTCAAGGCGAAAAGACCTTTGGGACCAGGGTGTTGAAGTTACCTCCCTCCTAGAGGATGCTCTCTTGCGCCCTGAGGACGAGGAGAGAATGGATGCCCATAGCAGCCAACATCTGCTGTAAGAGGTTGTGAAGCAGTTCGGATAGGCTCTAGCCACAAGCTGTGTGGTCGTGAAGAAAATGCAGCGTCAAGAGGTTGCCATCGAACAAGACAAACAGGACTCCCAACAGAGAATGGCGAACCTGGAACAGGAAATCCAAAAACTCTGAGCCCTTCACCTGAAAATCAGCAACTCTTGGAGGCCAAGACTAAGGAGGTCGTTAAGCAGGTGTCTCGCCTAGCCGAGCAAGACGAGCGTTTGTCACGATTGCAACAAGAGCTTGTCCAGAAGGATAAGTTCTTTGCTGATGAGGTCGAAGTCTATAAGGGTGAGGCTGCTTAAGCTCTCTTGGTGGGCTTTGAGGTTGTTGTTGAGCAAGCCTCCAGCCTCCACCCGAGCTTGGACTTCTCTTAGCTAGCACCAAACAAAAAGGTCGTGGACGGGCAACTAGTAGAGGAGTAGGAATTTTAATCTTATTATGTTAATGTAACTATAAACTATATCCTACTTTATCTTTATTACCATTAAGGAACCATTTTATTTGATCATGTGTCGTATATAACAAACCTTTCGAACTTTGCCCATGCATGCCTTATTTAACTTTAACTAGTTCAAATAGCTTACGATAACGTGTACCTATCTGAGTATATTACTCAATCAATTGCGTTGTCAGTGCCGACTCTTCTCGACATGGGACAATAAGCATAATCAAAGTTTAACGAAACTAACCTTTGGTTGAACTATTCACCATAGTCTCTACGGGCTAGCGTTCAAAGTAGTGCGTTCAAAAGCGTCTTACATCGAATCCAACAAGTGTCGCCTTGCCTGGCACGTGCTCAAACGATTGAGCTATACAGCCAAATATCATTCTCACAGAGCACTTGCACTTGAGTGATTGGAAACTCCTGAGTTGTCCTACACTAATCGCATCATTCACTTGTGCCACCAGCTCCTCCCACTTAGTGTCTATACTCAAGTTTTTCTTACACATCGGACTAGCTCATCCTTCACCTACCCCACAGAGCGCCTAGACCCGGGTGATTTCTTTCACTCCGGGCTAGCCCGTCTTACCTCGCGCTAGGTTAGGTGACCTATTTGTGCAACTTTACTCATCCTACAGAGCACCTAGTCCCGAGTGATCACTTTCACACCGGGTTGGCCTAACTCGTGCTTGTCCGGATGAGGCATCTACGCAACTTTTACCCACAGTGCGACTTCACAAGGAAGGTCGATTTATCTGCCAATGGTAATTAATCGCTCACACGACCCTTTCTCAGAGAACCTCTCCGAGAGGGGTCATCGCACTGTGCATCACAATCGAACAACAGGGATTAAGAGAAAACAACAATGCATCATAAACAACTTATTTATTAGGTGACCTCGTTAAAAAACCCTCTTTAAGGGAAAAACAGTGTCACCCTGTAGCACCATTTTGTTTAACAACAATTAACTAAAATTAGCAGCGTTCCACGTTTGTTGGATGGGTCCTCCTCCAAGGTTTCTAACTTATATGCACCATTCCTGACCACTTTTCCCACACGAAACGACCCTGTCCATTTTGGAGACAACTTATCCTCCAATTGGTAGGGATGAACTTTCCGCATTACCAAGTCGGATACCTGGAACTGTCTGTTAGGATTGATGGCTAGAACAAGAGGGGGGGGGGGGCTGAATTGTTTATAAAAGATTTTCACAAATACTTTCCTTAGAATGAATCTTTAACAATCAACTTAGAAAAGCAATTCAAAAAGTCAATCAAATGGACAAACAAAAACAGATATCAGAATTATAATTGGTTAAAATGACGATTTAACCGGTTGTTTATGACAGCGGAAAAAATCAAACAGTTATGGAGAGAAGAGATAGAAAGAATTACACACGAGGTTTATACTGGTTCACTCAATTCCAGAGATACATCTAGTCCTCAGTCAAACCACTGAGTATTTCACTATGTTACCAATCACATATTACAAACACACACCACAAAGAGGTGACTTTGAATCCCACAAAGCCTACTCATCCTCTTTGCACACAGCCAACGCCTCAAGCCAGAATCACACTGACTTTACAGGATTTTACAATAGTTTTTACAAAGTGTAATATAAACAATTACAAGAAGCTAAACAAGGGTAGAAAACACTTGGATCAGTTCTTGAATCACAGCAAAGCCCAAAAGCAATCTTGCTAAACTTGGAAAAACACCTTTTCACAAATAGTTGGTAATCTCTCTAATCAATCTCAAATCAGAGTATAAAACTTCTCTTGTTCATCAATCCTAAATGTTTGAAAGAGGACAATTTTTATAAACCTTGACAAGCTACCATTGAAAGCATATTTGAACAACTGAATCAGTTAAAACAGGTTTTCAAAAAACTATTATGAAAACTTACATTTAATCGGTTAAAACTGCGATTTAACTGGTTGAATGGTTTTGGTAGTTATACAACTGATTCAAAAACACAGTTTCAAAACTTCTTTGCCAGCTAAGTGACAAACAACCGATTGTCTCGAAACTTTAATCGGTTGTTTTTCCCTTTGCATGGAAAAACACTTTAATCTTTAAAACAGATTGAAATAAGCTTTGTTTGAGAAACAAGATTGATCTTACAAAGATTCTAAACCCCATAACAAAAATTAAACCTAAAACACACACAACTTCAGGCTTCATGAGGATTTGATACATTAAAGCTTCACATCTTTAACACTGTCGAGGTCTGACCTTGGTTCTTTATCTCAGTTCAACTCTTCTTTTCAATGCTTCTGATTTTATACGCGCCTGTTCGCGGACTTCCTCTAGCAAATCCAAGTTCATTCTCCTCCCCTCATCAGACTCTTCAGCGACAAAGTTCTGGAACCGGGGAGAGCTCTCGTGAATTTCAACGGGAATCATATTGTCCGTTCCATACACCGAACTGAACGGTGTTTCTTTGGTGCTGGATTGTGGCGTGGTGTGATAAGCCCAAAGAATCCGGGGAACCTCCTCCGTCCAAGCTCCCTTGATTTTCTCTAACCTTCTTTTCAAGCCTTTGAGCAAGACTTTATTGGCTGATTCCATATTGCCATTTGTCTGAAGATGCTCTACTGAGGCAAATACTGTTTTATGCCGAGTTCCGAGCATAACTTGCCTAACTGTTGATTGCCGAACTGCGTTCCGTTGTCTGACACCAGACATCTGGGAACCCCAAAGCGACATACTATGTTCTTCCACACGAAGTGCTGTACTTTGTGTGCGGTGATTTGGGCAACAAGCTCAGCTTCAATCCACTTGGTGAAGTATTCGATGACCACCACAAGGTACTTCATTTGTCGTATGGCATCCATTTGGTGTGTGGTGCCAGTCGGCGTGTTTCTGGCACTGCTCACACCGCTGTACGTAACTCCCGCAGTCTTATTTCATCGTCGGCCAATAATACCCAGCACGTATGATTTTTAACACCAGCGCTCGACCCCCAACATGGCTTCAACAGATGCCCTCATGTAGCTCGCTCATCACACGGGCGCACTGCTTGCCGTAAATGCAAATAAGAACAGGGCGAGTGTACCCATGGCGAAATAGATTACCATCAATCATCGTGTATTTCCTCGAATTTCTTTTCACCACTTTTCTCTCTGCAGGTTCATCAGGAAGTAGGCCGTCAGCTAGATATCACTGGTAAGGGGTGATCCAAGTGTCAGCAGCTCTCCCCGAGGAGACGGTCACCACCTCCTCCCCGAGCACCGCGCATGCTCCAACCCGTGGTACCTTTAACGTTTCTCGAGTCAGCAAATGGTGGCTCCTCCCTACTCGGGTGTTTACCAACAAGACTTCCCTAGTCGACCCTTCTTCCCTAAACCTTAAAATAAATATTAGACAATAATTTGAATTGTTCTTGTCGGTTGACTGCACTGCCAGTTGACCTAGGATGAACGCAACTTCTTCAACGTCTCTCTTAACTGCTTCTAGTATGGTTCTGTTGGGACAGAGGGTGCCCTACCTGTTGATGACACTCCGACGATCAAGTCAGTTAGGGCTCACCGAAAAGTAACAGTTTAGTAAGATGTGCGAAAAACAGCGTACCTTTTCTTTGAGACTACTCATGCAACATGCAACCACTATCTCTTGAGCTCAACGAATCTTAACTGAAAATAATTACATTAAACTTTTATTGGTAACGGAAAACTGCTTGCCACGGGCACCAATGATCTTCATGTGCTATCCGCAAGCCCACTTTCTGTTACCCAAGCGGCTCCCTATATTACTAGGATTAATAGCAACTAGCCACGTGCAACAGATATGCGACAGAAACATGCAACAGATACGTAACAGTAAAATATTGCCACATATTAATAATAATAACAAAATTATATCTACCACCCAAATATAACTTTTAAGGGGTGCACTAGTGGAATTACTTTGGCTACCTCTCATGCGATCTAGGCCCATCCTGACCAAGGTCGTTGGCCCAGGTTTGCTTAGGTCCAAGCATCGAGCAGGTCCCTTACTGCATAAAAGAACCGAACAGACCTTGTGGTAAAAAAAAACCGAGCATACGAAGATACTATTGAGAACCCGACACTAGTGAGTATATATTAAAACAATAAAAATAAGTATGGAAAACCAAATGTTTTGTAAACATTGTGGGAAGAGTATGGAAACCAAATGCTTTGTAAATTTGCTGTTCAATTACCTATCAACTTATATTTAACTTCTCTCTCACTTTTGTTTTCACTTTTTTTTTTTCTCTTTGTAGTTTTTTTTTATATTTCCTCTTTATTTTCTCAGCATTTTTCTCTTTTATTTATCCTTTTCATCCATTTCTATACACCTAAAAATAAGTTTAATCTATTTTTCCTTATTTATTTGAACTTCATCAAGAAAAAGGAATTTTATTATATTTCAAATCAGATGAAAGAAATGGAGGAAGATTTTTTTTATTCGTTTTCACTTCCTTTAATTTAGGCAATATAAAATTTTATTTAATTCTCATTAATTTCTTTCTTAATTATTGTATTTTCTTTCTTCTATCTCTTTCTATTATAAATCTCTTCTCATGAACAAATTGCTATAGTCTTTTTTTCATGATTTTTCAATAAAAAGTATTACTTTTTTTATTTTAAATTTACAATTTTTTAAAATTATAATATACTATGTTCAATAATACATACAAGAAAATATAATTTTAATTGGGGTTTATTATGGAGGTTACTGTAATCTCTACTAAGCACTCTCTTAGATTTTTTTTAAAATCCCCAGTACGTATTAACCACATAGTAGAGGTTTTTGAAACCCCAAAAAATATTAATCATTAAAAAATGAGTCACATTTTTAATTTTATTATTTTAAAAGAAAAAACTCCAGCTGTAAGATCTTCTAAAAAGAAATTTTTTTTACACACATTACTCTTCATTAAGAAACTCACAATGCACGTGAAGCTGAAACACTGAAGAAGAATTTTTTTAAAATCTTTGTCATCACCAATTTCTCAGTCACTAGTAAATTCCTTTTTGGTTCTCGCACAAGAACTTCAAATCCCTAATCAAAACTTGAATCAAATCTTTTTCAAAATAGTTTTTTAATATCTTTTTTTTTGTCTTCAAATATGGAAGGTAACCAAGTTTTATAACTCTTCAAACTAGCCATTTTAGGAAGTTAAACACGAGTCAAAACAGTTTGAAATCAAATGAAAACAAGTTTAACAACTTTTTGAAAAACTGTTAAAAGAAATTCAAAAATCAATCGATTGAAATGTTGTTTTTACCGGTTGAATTGGTTTAAACAGTTAGTTAACCAAGTCAAAAACAATTTGAAAACCCTCCAAACAGACTGGGTGCAAAACAACGGACTAAACCGAGAAATCAATCGATTGTTTTTCACTTAATTTAGAAAAACACTTTTCATTTTCAAAACCAGATTGATTCAGTTGTGCTTTGGATTAAGAATGAATTTTACAAATTCTGAACTACCTAGAACTAAGCCCCAAACACAGCAGCACAGGCATCAAGTTCTCTTCACAAATTTGGAGACATCAAAGCTTCATTTTCAACACTTTTCATTTCAATTTTTCAAATTATATTTCTCATCAATTTAATGCTCTTTTATGGCGAATTAAATTAAGCAAGTTGTAGTAGATCCATTAAATTTTGTTGCTCATTTATCCTGCTTGTTCTCTGCACATTCACACGCAGCAACATAATGGTAATCATGCCAGTGACATTCCCCATTTCCACTGCAGTAATAATATGCATTTTTTTGCTTATATATTCCTCATTTCAATTGTAACTCTATAATGAAACTCTTAAAATATGCAGTATCTAGCAGGGGCAGAAGAAGTCTTAGGAGCTCCTGACAATTGATCTATTGATTCATCAATCAATATGGAAATTGAAAACTCTATTCAAGCCTAAGGTTAATTCAAACATTTTTTCTAAAATATCTTTGACCTTTTTTGTGTGTGTTTTCCACTCCAATGACATACTGTAAATAACAATTGTACCCCTAATCCTCATGCATGAAAATTTACTCTATATCTGTTCATCAATTTGCTAGGAGCTCTAGATGCCAAAATTTATCTAAGAAAATTGACATTTGGTTTTACTCTGGAAGCTTTCTGAATAAGGTACGTTATAATATGATTTTGTTATGAAAGTATTTCATAGTAGATGTAGTGGTGATTTTTAGTTTGTGAATACTTTAATATGTTGAATGTGCTAACACTTTAAAATAAATTCTAATACTATTACTGGAGCAACTTTGACTTGTAAAAAAAGAAATGGAACAGTATCAGATATGAAACTCGTGGGTCAAGTTTTGTGGTAGACCATCGTACCATCCTTCTCATCATATCTGAACCGCTTTAATGTTGTAAACTTTTTTCTTCTTATATACATCATCTCCCTCTTTTAATCTTAATTCAAATATAAATATAAAAGTTACTGTTAATTTTGTTTCAACTGAACTTAATTTTATAACTAAAGTCAGTGTATGAGTAGAAGTTTTCTTTCTTGAATTTTCCATTTCCAAGAATCAATGTAGGACACATTCTTCATAAAATGTAAATTTTGATCAGACCACTGCAATGTTTTTTCACTATTGCCATTATCGAATATATCATTAATTGTTTTAACAAGGCTTTTTAAGAGTTTAATATTCATATCAACAATCACTCCCAAATTTTATCCTATCAACTAATGAAAAAAATCATTTTTTTAAGTGTTATAATGTAACATTCCTGTATTTTTCCACATCTAAAAATTAAAATCTGTATAAAATATTAAAAAAAATATATAAACATAATACAATTATGTCCACCACTCTTTCTTAAAATGTTACGAAACATATATCTACATAAAATTAAAACAAATATTCAAAATTCATCATTCAGCTTCTCACTGAGGAAGAGCTCAATCACCTGTAACATCATCTGCTCCCGTGTAAATACACGATCATCACAGATAGAGAAACAACACAAACAAATAACAGGGTAATCTAGCTATATAAAACAAAATTCTATATAATTTCAATTTGAAATTAATAAACATAAATCATTAAGTTTCATACAATTTCTCAAATCATCAAGTGTTTATAAAAATTCAATATTCATCTTTCACATGTCAGACTTCCACGGACTCATATCACCTAGACACTTGACTCTACTTCCGGAAGACTCGTGTATTGAAATTAGAATTCTGAGACTTGCACCTGTCATACTACTCGTTGTGAATCCACACAACCATGCACATAAACATCTCAATATCTCATCATCTCGTATGACAGGGTAAATTCATATGACCTGAAAGACCAAATTATATTTCAAACTCCAAACAAAGTCATATGAACCTCCATCGACTCTCATCAACTGAATAACTTCATCTATGTAATTCCATTATATCAGTAGAGTCAGGATGTCTCATTACGGGCCTGACAGATCAATACAACCTAACAACAATCTCAACACGGTATTTCCTTTCCTGAAAATTACCAGAGTGCACCCAATACTTTTGGATTGATCGAAAATATTTTAGTTTGATCTAAATGACACTAGAGTGCACCCAGTACTTTTAGATTGATCGAAAATAATTTAGTTTGATCTAAATGACACCAGAGTGCACCCAGTACTTTTGGATTGATCGAAAATAATTTAGTTTGATCTAAATGACACCAGGGTGCACCCAAAAATAACAAGTTCATGCTATAGCTGAAAATTTCTCTCAATCAACATCAAACAACCAATAATCTACAACATTACAATTTTATGACAGCAACCATATACCAAATTTCACATTCAAATCTCAGTCAATTTCTAATATACTTAAAACAAGCAATTCTGGAAGAAAGTTTGAGACTGGTGACCACATCACCCCCACATGCAGATCTTCTAGCCTAGTGTTCTATTGGAAATTAAGGTTAGCTTCCCTTACCTGAAATTTAGTCGATGCTCACTAAGAGCTCCAAATCTACCAAGAACTTAAAGGTAACATAACCTGCATCACAGAGTCCTAATAAAATATCTAACTATATCACTAGGACCCTAAGCTAACAGAGATTAACCCTGAAGCTAAAATGATCACATGCAAAGCAAAAACAAAAACAACCTAACAAGTTCAAAATTTGACTTAAAGAGAAGAGCAAAAGTGAACTTACTCTATCAGAGATTCTAATCGGACAGTCTTGTAGTATTCACTACCAGGAGTCTGATGGTGGACTTCAATCGTCGAACTGATGAGCGAGGAAGTCAAAATCTTAGAGAAAAGGGAGAGGAAAGGAAAAAGAACTTTCTAGAGAGATGGTGGTTCTTTTTAAAATGAAAACTGAATAACTGAAATTCTATTTATATGCTCTTTTAAATTTAATAATAAACTATTCAGGTGTCATTTTAATTGTACCACTTCTACTCTAATACTATTTTTTCTCAATCCTTACAATAAATATTTATATATATACACACTTTAGTTTTTACATAAACTATAAATTATAAAACTTTACTCTATACATAAATTAAATTCAGTTTATAAAAAAATAAATATTTTTTTTAGCAGTTTAACTTTTTCTTTTGATCCTATAAATTTATTTCTTCTTTTTCTAGTTCCTAATTTTTTTATTGTGTATTTCATCTTTGTTATATTGACTCTGTTTGACATGTCATTATTTAATGAAAAAACATGTGATAAAATTTTATTCCAACACCAAATATTTTATTTAAAAAATATTTCAAGGAAAATTTCAGAGAATGAATTTTTTTTTCACAAAATAAATGAAAAAATATATATTTTTAGGAGATTTTAAGATACCAAAAGAAAATTCATATTTTAGGGATAAAAACATAGTTAAATCTAAATAAACAAAATTATTAATTTTTGTTTTCAATAATCATTTATATAAAAAAAAGTTTATCTAAAAATGATTTTATTATAATATTTAACAAAATTATTATAAAAATCAACCACGTTATATCACACAATTTATAATTTAATGATGACGCATAAAGAAAGTTCCTTGGAAGATTTTTTTTATAATTAGTCTGTCTATCTTCAAATATACCATCTTTTCTTGAGCTGGACACTACTTTTAGAGTTAGCCTTTTTTTTTCTAGATTTCTAATAATTAACTCTAACACTTCCACAATGATGAGGTTACCCTAACTAGTTTGTTGTATAATTTTTGTATTTTTTATGGTGTGTTCCAGAGTGCTGTTATAACCAATAACTAATAACTCCTGCAAAATAATTAAATCGAGGAAACATATATGCATTAATTTCTCTTTTCGACCGTTTATTGTGAAGGAGAATGATGACTAAAAAACAAGAATATGAAGCTAAAATCCATAACAATTTTTTTTTAATTTTTTTTTTTACTTTTATCATTATGTATCACCTATTAAACAAATAAGATGAAATTAACAAGATGATTATAATGAATTTATATACATTATCAAAATACAACCAATTAAAAAAATAACAAATAAAATTAATGGGGTAATGAAATTGCTGAAAGTAATTTAGAAATCGTTAGAAGTAACAAATATTTAGAAACAGTTGGAAATAATGGGTTTTCAAATCGGTAGAAAATAATGGGGATTTTCAAAACCGTCGGAAATAATGGATGCTTTTAGAACTACTGTAAATAACGGGGGTTTTCAAAACCACCAAAAATAGCGAGGGTTTCCAAAACCGTCGAAAATAATAAGGGTTTCCAAAACCGTCGAAAATAGCGACGCTGGATCTTCCCGGGAAAAAAGTAAATCGTAGATAATACACTTATAACCCCTATTAAAAATCATTTTTCTTGTAGTGATAGTAGTATAGTTGAAAAAAAATAAAATAAGAAAGTAAAAGAAAATATTTTCAAAAATAAAAAAGATGATTTAGTATAAAATGAGTAATTTTGTATAAATATGTCAATTTCAATAATAATAATAATACTATTACTATTATTATTATTATTATTTATATTGTTTTCTTCAATTACATTGTGTTTGGATCTAGGTAAGTACTCTTCACTCGAATATGAAGGAGATTATTAGACAGTGAACCTCATTTGGATAAACTAATGTGCGAGGTAGTGGGGGTAGGGATTTGCGGGAGAAGGAGATTTGTGGTGCTTGGTCAAGGTGTGAAGAAAGGAGGAGAAAAACAACTAATGTGTGAGGATAAGACTAAATTACCCTTGCCTTTTTCATTGTGCATGGTTGAACGTTGTAGAGATTTTTCAAGCATTCATGCATATATATTCTTGAACGTTTATGGTTTATGGAATCATTTGATTATTGCTAAGCATTTGAAATTTCCATTAAAAATACATTAACTGATATGACCTTGGTGCTCCTTTGGTTCATGGTTTTCTTCTTCGTTCTCATTTGAGTTGGAGTAGTGGTTGGTTTCGTTCTTCATCTCTTCTTGAAGTGGTGGTGTATGAAGTGCAATTTGGTTCAATGGTCGGTGCAACTTGAGTTGGTGTTGGTGATGTGTAAAGTGAATTGTGGTGGTGTTCATGTGAAGAAAGGTATTGGTCACCCTGGTGTTTTGTGGTAACTTGTTCAGAAGAAACTTTTTCATAATCGAATATATGAGTGGCACTTCAAAATTTCATAGGATAATCAGTTATGCTACCCACATAATCAATTATGGCCTTGTTTTTTTTTTGTGTGACTTTCGTTTCCATTGGTTGGAGTGTACATGGTTGTTATGTTGTATGAAAGTTAGTTTAAACATTGAATAAACCATTTATAGTATGCAATATTATGTGTAGGTTGATTACAAACAAGTGAAGAGGAAGTTTGAGATTGAAAAGCTTCAGTTCATAGTTCAAATTTGATTAGTTGTTGTTGGTTCATTACTATCACTTCAGTTCATTATTTTATTTGTTAAAGGAATCTATTACTATATTCTTAAAACAAGTTTTGGTATTGTGTAAAGAAAGATCTTGGTCCCAAAAGTAGTTGCCCTAACGATCCTTTGTATTGTTTCTTATGAATAATATATGTTGCATGTGTCGAGTGCTATGGAAAACATTATAACAAAGTTCTTACCACAAAAAAAGTATCATTGGTAGTAGTTGATGTCATAATTGGTGCACATTGAACAAATTCAGGACATTATTTGCATGGAACTAAAAGCTTTAATTAATTTAGATCAACGATTAAGGGGATATGGGTTCGTAAAAGATGCATTTTGGTCAACAGTAGAGGATCACGTTACTAAATTTATTTGTATCTGATCCTGCCTGTTGATCAAAACGTTGGAACTTGCCTCGTCAAACTTGGATCGACGTGTGCACCGCGTCAACCTCCGTCCTTCGTCACGATCCACCTCAAGAACCTGCAAAAGAACAGAGCGGCGCCGCTGCGGCCGATCGCACTCCAACGCCCAAGTCAGTGACTGAACCACCAAATAGTACAAGAGTAACACTCAGGAACTCTCAAGGAACCGTGCAATGTTCTCTCTCACAGTATGCTCAAGAACTCGCAAGCGTAAAGAATACAATCTGAACGTGCGTACCTCAGAAGTTCGTTGGGAAACCCTTATATACCTGGTCACTTTCTCTCTCCTGGCAGTTACGCACCTGGACACGTGGCTCGCATCCAGTCGTACACGTGCCATCATCTGGAGCCTCCTTGACTTGGGCGCTGCTTCTGACTCTCTTTTGGCTAAGTTACCTATGCATGGTACTGCCCAGTGCATAGCTAACTTGGAGTGCGATCTCTACTGGGATTGGCGAGTTAGGGTGCCTTCGTACACCTTCCCTGTGGTCTCGCCGGCCGCCTTCATAATCTGCACCACCTTCATCTTCGGCGATGTGCTTGCTCCGGCGATCTCTAATCACTTGGTCGCCTGAGTTCACATCTGGCGACTTCATCTTTAACCCGGTGACCGCCGGTTCTGGTATACTGGAGATCGGAGCACGCCAACTTCATAACTGGCGATTTCACTAGCCCCCCGACTTCCTTCCCTTCTGCCAACCTGGCATCTCGTCAACACGCCTGTACTGTAGCTTGATGCCACGTCATCACTTCCGACTACCAGGGCGGTACACAAGCGAAGACTTAAGCGAAGACTTGTCCAGCGAAAAGACTAAAAGAGTCACGTCAATACCGATCTACGTGGCACTGGCGCAGAATTTCAAGCGGTTGTACTTTCTGCTCCTCTGACGCTCCACCAAACACTCCTCCCATCGCTCGACACATGGCTTCATCAACGGTTACCTTCAATTGTCGTTTGCGCTTCCCAAACTCATTTCGAAAAACCCTTAAACCCATTTCGCTCCACTGTTCCATCACTTTCTTCGTATTCTCAGACGCTCCAACTCTCTTCTGCAAAAGCTCTCAACGTTCTTCAACTTCCTGAATCACCAACCTCCTCCAACACCCTTCCGATCATAAAAAGGTACTTCCTTTCCTTCTTCTGCTGGTTTTTCCTGCATTTTAACCGATTCGCATCATCCTTTAACTGTCTGGTGCATACGTTGTGGGTTGTTTTTTCTATTTCTCCTTCTTCGTAACTTAGGGCTTTGTCTTCGTTACAACGAACCTTCGTTCGTTCGTTTTTTCACCCTTCGTTCATGATCGAGTCAGCCGCTGCGAGTCCTGATCACCTTTTCTTTTCTTCTTCCTTTGCAGCTTCCGCAATGACTCGCTCAAAGATCTCCCCAAATCCTCCTCCTTCGTCACGAAACCCCTCCTCACAAGCACACAACCCACCGCGAGCACGCGGTGCTTCTTCTTCTCAGGCTGAGAGGCCTGCACCCTCCCGCCCCAACTTGGCTCAGGCCACTCCACCCGTCGCCGGAGGAGCCTCCGTGCCTTCTCCAGATTTCAAAAAACTGTACCCATGGGCCACCCCGACTTTGTTGAAGGAAACATCTTCTGTAAACTCTGCTGGCAGTTCTGCGATTGAAGAAGGGGGACGAGCCTCACCTATCGTTCCACAAGGAGCACGACGAGAAGATGATGGTGCTGCCTTGCTCTCCCGACATGCCGGTGTGCGTTGATGATAAGGGAACACCGGCGGGTTGTTCTGCCTCATATATACCACTCTGTTCAAGAAGGTGAAACTTAGGTTTCCCTTCACTCGCTTTGAAAGGGAGCTTCTCACCGAGCTCGACATCGCCGCCGCCCAGCTCCATCCCAACAGCTGGGCGTTCGTACGAGCCTTCCAGATAATGTGCGACCACTTGGGGCTGCCAGCGTCAGTGGACGTCTTCCTCTTTCTTTTCGAAGCCAAGCACCCAGGAGATCGCCTGTGGGTAAGCTTGAACGGGATTGCTGGGAGGTCGATCCTCTCTATCTTCCAGCAATCCTACAAAGACTGGAAGGGCAAGTTCGTCCAGGTGCGCCCAAATGACAAGGATGCTTCCCTGCTCGACGGTTTCCCCTTGTATTGGGTAAACAAGGGGAACAAAGAGTCCAAAAGCAGCTTCAGGAGGCCAAGGAGTCCTGATAGCATGGGTGCCTTGGACAGGGACCTATGCTTCTTCTGGAAGAGTGTGGCAGACGCCAACATCACCTTCCTCACCACCACGCTCATCTGCTTCGAGTTCTTCGAAGATCAACTCGAAATTCGCATAGGTTAGAACTCACCTCAACGTTTAAGTTATTTCCTTGACATTATCTCTGTTAACTGTTTCTGGGCGTCTTGTGCGTTGTGCGCAAGACTTTGGTTTTATTTTCTGCACCATTTATCTGCTTTTGCTGCATACTGCCTTATGTGTTTACCCTTCCTTCTGAACTAACCCATGTATCTTTGCAATATGCAGATCGTATGTTGGGCCAAGGAAAGCTCGCTGAACTGAGGGCGCTCGCCCGATCCCATGGGTTGGCATCGAGTTCCCAAACCGTGCCAAACTCTGTGGTGGAGATCGCCGCTGCTCAGGGCAGATCGCCACCCAAAGGCCCAACTTCCTCTGAGGCCCAACCCGTCAACCAACGCCAAAAGCTTATCCTCAGGAAACCAAAGAGGAAAGCCCCCCGAGTAGTCCATGAGGAGGAAGAAGAAGACGACGAGGCGACGGAAGATGGCCTTGTCACCAAGAGGAAGAGGGTGGCGCCTTCTTCACCATCTGCTCCACCCCCTCTTCCAACATCAACACCGCCATCCACACCCGCTCCGCCTCCAACATTGCTTCCTCCACCAGCTCCCGCCTCGCCAGTCCAAGCGATTCCATTGGCATCTGCGCCTCCTGTGGTTGAGGCCGCCGAAGCCAACTTCATGGAGAATCCCCCGAGCGCCTCCACGCCTTATGTATCAGCTGGAGGGGGTCCTCCTTCAAACGCCTCAACCGCAAACGCTGCACCAGTCGGGGATGAAGGTGCTCACCACTCTCCAATTCTTATTACTGAATCCCCGACGTCGCCACCACGCCAAGAAGCACTCACTGAGCAACCAACTCAAGAAGGTGGCGGCGAAAACCAACAACAAGCCCCCCCTGCGCCTCCACAAGCGAACCTCTCTCTTGAGGTAAAAAGGGTATGGGAGCCCTTCTCAGCGAAACTGAAGATGATGGTGGAGGATTTCCCCTCCATCATATCTAAAGCTGTGGAGAGTTCTACTAGGAAGCTCCAGGATGACCTCTTCGCACTCCGAACTGAGAACAACACCATAAGGATTGAGGTGGAGAGGTTATCCTGCAATCTTACACTCGCCGAGGTCGAACACTCCCGAGTAGAAGATGCCATGAGCACCGAGCTCCGGGTGGCACGCAAGGAGGCCACCGATCTCCGCCATAAGGTACAGCTCTTGGCTCAAGAGAAGATTGAGTTGGAGAGCAAGCTAGTGCCTTATCGCGTCAAAGTGGCTGACCTGGAGGCCTTGATCAAAGCTGACGCCGCCAAGGTAAAGAAGCTCGAACAAAGGTCAGCCGATCGGGAGGTCTTCCTGGGGACGGTGGAGAAAGAAAGAGACGACACCATGGCTAAACTTGCCGAAGCCAACGAAGAAAAAGGGAAGATCGCCGCTGAACTGGGCCAGGTGCAGGCAGAATCCAAGAAGGTTGCTGAAAACCTTCTTCAAGCTCAGGAAACCAACGAAGAACTCAAGAAGCAAGCTGAAGAGCTGAAGCAGCAGAACGAGGGACTGAAGGAACAAATTGAAGAACTTAAGAAACAGATCGAAGAACTTAATCTGAGTTCTGCCCAAATTCTTGCTGCTGGATTCGAGGCCGCACGGGAACAGTTTGCCTGCTTGTTCCCCGATCTAGATCTCAGCATGGTGTCTCTCAACAACGAGGTGGTGGATGGGAAGGTTGTTCCTGCTGAAGACTGATCGATTCCCTCCATCCACTACCTTTATGCTTTCTACTTACATATAATTGTAATAAACTTTATATTTTCCTGTACATGTGCCTCGAACCGATATTTACTTTGATGATAAAGTCCTTGTATTTCTCTTGTAACTTCTTTGGCTGCTTTATCTTTGTTCGCACAATTTTCTTCAAGAAATTAACTTAGCGATTTCGTAAGCGCAATCGTGTACTTAACTGCTTCGAACCACTGACTTTCGAATAACAATCACTCTAACAACTTGTAATCTCAAGGTAATGAACCTTAGCGTAAAATCACTCTTCAAACAACGAACTTTAACTCAACCAATGGCTTAAGACACCACTAACCCGACCTGCTTCATCAAAACGGGTCTTTAACTTTCTTGCAACTGCTTGAACTTTTCCTGGTCGCCAAAGACTCTTAGCGATATCAGCTTCTTTCTGGCTTCATACCTTGGCCATTGTTCCTTTATCTGGGGGTAGAGGCGCCTTTCGGATCCTTCTCTACCTCCTTGAGCTTCAGAACAAAAGACCGGGTGGCTAAGCGCTCTCTTCGAACCTACCTTAGCCACCCTTCAAACTTCTTCCACCCTTTACACCATACCTGAACTCGTTCGAGACGAGAAGGATTTTATCTTGCCTGAACTCGCTCATAGGCGAGAAGGTTTTTAACTCGCCTGAACTCGCTCATAGGCGAGAAGGTCTTTTACTCGCCTGAACTCGCTCATAGGCGAGAAGGTCTTTTAACTCGCCTGAACTCGCTCATAGGCGAGAAGGTCTTTTAACTCGTGCCTCTACATTGCCCCAGGGGTTACATCTCCTCCCCCTCAGAAACACTGAGGACTTTCGCTGGTGCCTCTACATTGCCCCAGGGGTTACATCTTCTCGCCCCCAGAAGCACTGAGGACTTTTCACTGGTGCCTCTACATTGCCCCAGGGGTTACATCTTCTCACCCCCAGAAACACTGAGGACTTTTCACTCTTCCTCGCCTGCACTCGCTCGACGGCGAGGAGGTCTTTATCTCGCCTCAGAACGCGCGAGGGCGTTGAGGTCTTTTAACTGGTGCCTCCGATCGCCGAAAGACGATGAGGACTTAGAAACCTTTTAGAAAGCATGCAACATATCTTTAACTTGCCTTAAATCACATATAAGTGACAAGGTCTTTCTTCAAAACTTTCGGAAAACAACAAACATGCAATCTAAAACAACTTAAACTTCGAAAACTCCTCTTTATTGGGTGGCCTCGTTAAAAACCCTCCTTAGGGAAAAAAGAGTGCCCCCTTCAAACTGTTTTAACATAGACATTGTAATATAACTTCGTGTTTGTCTTTACTTACAAAGTTCTCAACTGTAATATAACTTGAGGTGCGTGGCGTTCCAAGTGCGAGGAATCGCCCCTCCTTCCAATGTCTCTAAGCGGTAGGCGCCGTTCCCGAGCGCCTCGGTTATTCTGAACGGTCCCGTCCACTTAGGCGACAACTTATTCTCCATCTCATACTGGTGGGCTTTCCTCATCACCAGGTCGCCCTCTCTGAACTGTCTCGGCATCACCTTCGAGTTATATCTTCGTTCAATCCTTCTCTTCACCGCTTCAGCTTTTAATCTCGCCTCTTCCCTGACCTCATCCAGTAGATCCAGGTTCAACCTTCTCTCCTCATTCGATTCTTCCTCTACGAAGTTCTGAAATCTCGGCGAGCTCTCCTGATTCTCTACTGGAATCATTGCATCGCACCCATAGACTAAGCTGAACGGGGTCTCATGGGTTCCTGACTGCTCGGTGGTGTGGTACGCCCAGACTATACGGGGTACCTCCTCAGCCCAGCCTCCTTTGGCTTTCTCTAACCTTCTCTTCAAACCTCTTAGCAACACCCGATTAGCTGACTCTACTTGGCCATTTGTCTGAGGGTGCTCGACGGATGCAAACACTTGCTGAATTCCCACCCCTTCGCACAGCTTCTTCAACAGGTGGCTTGCAAACTGAGTCCCATTGTCCGACACCAGGCGCTTGGGCACACCAAACCGGCACACAATGTTCTTCCACACGAAACCTTCGATCTTGTGTGCGGTGATCTGGGCCACTGGTTCTGCTTCGATCCACTTGGTGAAATACTCAATCGCCACCACCAAGTACTTCATCTGCCTGATCGCCAGCGGGAAAGGTCCCAGGATGTCGATTCCCCATGTATGAAACGGCCAAGGGCTGTAGATCGACTTCAACTCCTCGGGAGGCGCCTTGTGCCAATCGGCGTGTTGTTGGCATTGTTTGCAACACTGCGCATACCTCTTGCAATCTTCTCTCATCGTTGGCCAGTAGTAACCTGCACGGAGAGTCCTTGCGGCCAGAGCTCGACCCCCGACGTGGCTTCCGCATATCCCTTCATGGAGCTCTGCCATAATTCTCGTGCATTTCTCGCCGTGCACACATTCCAGGAGTGGGTGAGTGAACCCAAACCTGTACAACTCGCCATCTATCATTGTGTACTTGCTAGAATTTTTCTTTATCTTCCTAGCCTCTGTCGAATCCAGCGGGAGAAGGCCATCTGCCAGGCACCGCTTGTACTGTGTTATCCAGGTGTCTGGCTCATGGGTAGCGCAGACCTGCGTCATGTTCACCTTCTCTCCTCGACATGCTCTAATTCTCGGCGATCTCAATGTTTCTTGCGTCAAAGACCTGTGACTTCTTGCCGCTTTTTCCGTCGACCTGCTTATCTGAAGAACCAGGTGATCTGCTACAAATGCTCTCGGCGTCTTCAGAGTTTCTTGAATCACCGTCCTCTGCCTACCCCCCTTGCCTGAACTGGCGAGCTTAGCTAGCAAGTCAGCTCGGGCATTCTGCTCTCTGGGCACATGCACCACTTCAAAGGAGGCAAAGGAACTCTTCAATTCCTGCACATACTCTAGGTAAGCCGCCATTTGTGGATCTTTAGCCTGGAACTCGCCTGTTACTTGCCCCGTGACTAGCAGCGAGTCACTCTTAGCCATCAACACCCTGACTCCCATCTCTTTGGCCAGCAAAATCCCGGCGATCAGCGCCTCATATTCTGCTTGATTGTTGCTGGCTTTGAAGGAAAACCTCAAAGATTGTTCGATCAGCACGCTGTTGGGTCCTTCCAAGATGACTCCAGCACCGCTACCCTGCTGGTTCGACGATCCATCCACCGAGAGCACCCAACGGAAATCGTCCCCTTCAACTCGCGTCGCCTCAGATGAGAGCTCGACCACGAAATCTGCGAAAATCTGTCCCTTAATCGGGCCTCGGGGCTCCTTGACTTGGGCGCTGCTTCTGACTCTCTTTTGGCTAAGTTACCTATGCATGGTACTGCCCAGTGCATAGCTAACTTGGAGTGCGATCTCTACTGGGATTGGCGAGTTAGGGTGCCTTCGTACACCTTCCCTGTGGTCTCGTCGGCCGCCTTCATAATCTGCACCACCTTCATCTTCGGCGATGTGCTTGCTCCGGCGATCTCTAATCACTTGGTCGCCTGAGTTCACATCTGACGACTTCATCTTTAACCCGGTGACCGCCGGTTCTGGTATACTGGAGATCGGAGCACGCCAACTTCATAACTGGCGATTTCACTAGCCCCCCGACTTCCTTCCCTTCTGCCAACCTGGCATCTCGTTAACACGCCTGTACTGTAGCTTGATGCCACGTCATCACTTCCGACTACCAGGGCGGTACAGTATCATTGGACATAACATAAGGAATTAAAGTGTTTCACTCTTTTTTCATTGTTTTAAGGAAATAGTCTTTCATCACTTCTAAAATGTATTGAATGCAATTTTGATATTGAAGGGAAAATTCTTAATCAACCATCCAAGGAGTAAGGTACAACCTCATATCTTAAACAACAACCAATTTTACTCATGTTTTAAGGTAACAATGTGACAAACTAAAGTCTCACTTCATATACATAATGTATGACTTGATTATTAATTACAATAGGATTTTGTTACCATTTAGGATTATTTAGGAGTCATAAATGGAACTCATGTATATGTGAAGGTCCTAAGATCGGATGCTCCGCGTTTTCACGAAAGAAAGTATTAGCCAACTCATAATGTACTTGCAGCTTGTGATTTCGATATGAAATTCGCATATGTTCGAGTCAAGTGGGAAGGAACAACATCTGATTCAAGAATACTTAAGGCTTCACTTATACAAAAGGATCCATTGGTCATACCTAAAGGTTAGTTGAATTTGTTTTTGTGTACTTTATGTCAAGTGGTGAGTTAGTACTTACTGTTAATCAATATAGATTCAATCATTGTAGGAAAATACTACCATGGGAATGTCAAAATTTATGTTAAAACCACAAATAATAACATTGTATTTTATTATATACCTTCTGAAAGAGTACTCTTAAAGAAGTCCACAGAATCCTCAAAAGTTGTTTAATCATCATCATTTGTCACTTACGAATGTAATTGAAAGAACATTTGGTGTGTTGAAAAACTATTTCCAATTATAGCTAGTGGAATCAAACCTCATTACTCATTAGAGACAATGACGAAAATAGTTTTAGCATGTTGTATTCTTCACAACTTTATTCACGAGGTGGACAACGATTAGTCATTAGTTGATGAAGTTTATCATGAGTTGATGGAACAAGACGTAGATGCCTCACTCTACCAAGCTCACTAGGATGATTTTAGGCTAGAATCACATATTAGAGACATTAGAGATAATGAAATGTGAAGATATTATGAAAACAATTAAGATTATGTAATAATTTGTATTGTGATTCAGATTTTTGGTTGCGTTTTTGTTCACTTCTTAGGTATGTAAATACTTGCTTAGCTAATTATATATGTCTTGTCTTATTGTTATTGGATGAGTTTTGCTTGCAATAAGTAAAGCATGAATTGAGGAAAGGGTGTTGTACCAAAGTCATCTGCATGTATTCGTGAGTTCACGAAATGGACCATGGAGATGGACCTACGACTTCTATCAGCTATGGTGGATGGGGCATGATTGGGGAACAAGGTCGATAGAAATTGGATGACCCAAGCCCACAGTAACATGTTTTATGCTCTCTGTTAGTTTTTTTTGGAAGGGATATCCAAAAATAATGTAAAAAATAGACAAAAGAGCTCAAAGACAGATGGCCCAAGGTTCATGATCTATTTAGTGAACTTAGTGGATTTTCATGGAACGAATCATTAAAAAATATTTAGGATAATGATGAAGTTTGGAATAACTTGATCAAGGTAATGTATGCACCTTTTATAAATACTTCCATCATCCACAATTAAGGAGATCCTAATGTACTTGAACATGTTTATTTTCACATAAAACCCTATGCGACTAAATAGAGAGTTAATCCCATCAAGTATATACTTGATGGAGGAACTGTGGGGAGTTGATCATGACATAGGTTGTGGAGGAAGGACAACCCAACATGTTTGATACCACATCCACAACTATATTTTCACTATGGACCTTAAGGACGACATCAAATGCATCCGAAGGCTCCTGCATTCGACGATGCATCTGAGCAAGCTCTTTCATCACCATCATAAATGGACTTTTATGGCCTAGGTCTGACTCAATTTGCACCATCTAGTGGTACGTTGTCATTGCAGGGTTCAAAAAGAAAAGCCTGGATGGTTGATGCCTTGGACACGCAATTTGACAAGTTTACAACAAAGTTTTATGCATTTGTTGATGTAATAGGGATAGGAAATGCCTTCACATAAAAATTATCTTTTATTATTGAAGAAATATCCTGGCATCTGAATGAGTCGCTATGACATCTAAACAAAAAATGCAATACTCTAAATGACAAGTCTTGGCAATTGAATGCCCAAATGAACTTCTTGGTGAATAGGTCAGTCTGATGCATAACTCAGTTTTCTAGTACTCAAAAACTGACATTTGAGACATGTTAGTTGATATGACCATACATGATGACCAAATTATGAAACAATGCTATGACTTTTTGTGCCTTATCTCATCCCATGCAAAGAATTTTCTAGTCATGCCCTCACAACATTCTCTTAAAAAGTTACTCAATATTATGACTGCAATGTTTGAAACCCTCATTTTTGCTCAATTATTGCAAGACATTTTTATGTTATGGGTCATGAAAAACAATATATTGATTAATTTGAATCATTGCATCATGCAACACATGATCAAATGTAGGGACAACAACACGTCTCTTCCATATGATATTTTGATTACATGAATCATGGCTCACTATAGCGTGCACGTATCCATTAATGCATTTATTGAGCTAGGTTGGTGATAAGTGTCATTATTTAGTGAAATTTCATGTAAAAAGTTAGACATTTATTGATTTTAATTGTTGATTAAGCTATGTCTCAATCTTAATTTTTAAATTAGAATTTAATAATATGTTTTAGAGTTATGAGATTAATAAAATTATTTATTCCCAATTTTGTGTTATATCAGGAATTTAAGAAGAGATTAAGCATATGAATATATTATGAATAAAGATGTCACTTAGCCCAAGCCCAATTAGGTTAAATAAGGGCGTAAGACAGAGAAATACTCTAGATCTTCTTTTCTTGCTTTGAATGCTTGTAAAGGTCACCATGAGTGACTAATTCTTTCCTTTGGGATTAAGAGTAATCTGTTCAAATTCTGATGTATTTTGGTGGTAAATATATGTGAATTTATGTTACTCTTTGGTATTGGTATTGTCATTTTATATACTTAAAGCTTGAATTTTTAATTCATGAATTTGATTATTGATATTGTATTTTGTGCTTAAAACTTGAATTTTTATTCATGATTTAGATTCTTGGTTTTGACTGAAAAGTATTTCTGAGGATCTGACCTAAATGATAATGCTTGACATATTTGAATGCTGGGAATAAATTTGAAATGTTAATTGTTTTATAACATTTGTTCTTAATGATAAGAATGTGTTTTATAAATATGTGATCAATATTTAGGACAATTTAATAATTTTATATGCGAGAAATCAATATAAATGACTTTTATATGTGCATCAATATCAACCAGGGTTAGAATATTGTATGTTTTTATTCATCCAGAATACAGACGAGTGAGAAAGATTAACCCCATTCCAAATTTTTTCAATTGAATCATCTTAATCATTTATTTTGTTTTCCTTTAATTTCCATGCAAACTTATGTTAATATCTTTCAAATCAAATTATTGTACATATTCTTATACTTAGTGAATGATACGATTAGGATTTTAAATTATTGTTCCTTATGGGTTTGACATTCGTCTCTTAAGACAAATTATTACTTCTGACTCGGTACACTTGTCGAAAAAAGGTCAACAACTGGTCACACTATTTCATTCGAAAAATCTTGAACAAGTTGAATATCATTCAAGTAAACAGTGTCTAGCAACATCACATGGTTTACCAGGATTATAAACAAGACGATCAAGACCTAGCAATACCGAACGACCATGTTGAAGACATTGTACCTCAACCCCCAATTCCCCCTAATGCTCAAATATTTTCACAAGCATAAAGTGGTATTTAGAAATTGTGGCAAAGACTTGAATACTTTGAACATTAATATCAAGAGAGTTTTGAAAGGTTCATCAAAGAAATGATAACTCCAACAAAAGATTTGATGACTTCTATGATACTTTCAAATGATAGTTATCATCATATAATTGTTATTTTTTTTTCTAATTATTGTAATTTAATTATCTTTTTTCATCATATTGTATTATACGGTTCTATTTGTAATATTAATTATATCATGAATTTTTATGTCAATCTTAGTTTTTTTATTAAGTTTTATGAAATTCACAATTTCACTTAAATATTTTGTAATTTTATTTTTATTTTTTATTTTATCAAAATTTATTTTTAACAATTTTACATATATACACTATTAGATAATTCGTATTTTTTTTCATAGTAATAAAAATATAATCACAAATTCTATATACAAACAAATAATCATATTTTATTTTAAATTAATTTTAACCACAAAAATAAAATTATAATATTACAGTTACATAAATTAAAAATTTTTATCGATCACATTCACCGTATCATTTATAAACTTTCATAAAAATATAATCATTTTTCTTTATTTCTTATTGTATTCCCCTCGAATACTTCCTCAATCGAAATAAAGTATTAAAGTGATAAAAAAAAAAAGTCTTATCACCTTATTGGTATGGTTGGAAGTTGAATTCCATTCAATTAATGAAACAAGCACTGTCTTATCGTTTTGTCCACCTGATACAAGATCAAACATTTGATGCCAACACGTATGTGGTAGGGTATCACGATCAACAACGATCCGATGTGCCACATACTCTCCACTGAATTTAGTTGACAAAAAACAGACAAATTAACAAACCCAGAATTTAATGAACTTTCTTCTGTACAAACCATTATTCACCAACTTCTATAATTGATTCAGCAGCGTCGGTTGTTATGTCAAATTCCAGTTATTGTCGGTTTAACTTTTTCCTTTTCTGATTTCCTTTTTAAACTCTTGGATTTCTCTTCACATCTCCTTTTTCTTCTTTAATTCATATTCAAATAAGGAAGATAAATTTATTTCTGGAATTCTTCCAAAAATATTATGGTTTCAAACAAGAAATTAAAAAAATAAGGTTCCAGTTTGTCATTTAAATTTTGCTCAAGGAGAAGAATGAAAATATTTTACTCGACAGTTTTAATTATATAAAATATTTTAAATTTATTATAGTTATTTATGTTCTAACATAAGATTAATTTTTTTCCTTTTCTTATTCAAAATAATATATTTATGAAAAGATTGTAATTATTACCATAAATTATATATATATATATATATATATATATATATGTATATGTATGTATACATTCTATAACCATAAATCACCATCTTTCTAAAATGAAATGAGGAAGAAAAAGAGAAAAAAAATATAATTTTAGTTAATTATTGAGTATCTTATCTATTTATATTTATCCCTTTTATTATTTTTTTAAAACTTATTTTTTTATCTATTTTTAGCTTTCTAATTTATTTTTATTAAACATATTGTTCTCATATCTAACCAACATAATATAACTAATATTTTGGTAGTTCCCGTTATAGTAAAATGTGGGAAAACGACAAACGGAGTTATGATTCAATATGCTATCTTCTCAACTAATTTAATTTTGTATGTAATGGAATTATATTATATGCATAAATCTCTTTCAGGTCATTAAATGTCACCCTCTCAACTGCATTGTCCTTAAGTTATGTCCTTACCATTCGCAATGACTTTAGATGTCTAAAACTTGCAATAGATTGGTATTAGTCTATTTATAACGCGATAATGAGGAGGTTTGAAATCTATAAGATTGGCAAGCATTTATTATTTGTGATGATGTCGTTGTAGCTGAATTTAATGATGTATTGATATAGTACAAATATTTACATTAATAAGACATTATTATATATTAGCTCTTCTTCTTTCTTTTTATAATTTTAGATGTTATAGTCTTTTGTACTATTTTAAAGCTATTAATGTGCAAAGGGAGGAAAAAAATATATTCCAAACTCTTCAACAAACACTAATACAAAAATAAAAATTATTATCGCCGACTGACCTGGGTTGAACCTTGGTGGTGGACTCTAGGTTGACTTCTCTTTTTTCTTGCTGCGGTTTTGGGATGCTAATAATTCGCAGTGAGAGGAGCTTCACCTGCTTATTTCAATCTGACGATCAAGTCAGTGAGAATATATAACTATAAAAAAACTGTATGCAAAATAACTGTATGAATGTGACGATCAAGCCCTTTTTATAGTCTTTGTCGTCCTCTTTTTCAGAGTTTAACAAACACAAAGATATTATGTTATTATACACTTCTTTTTATGGGTACATGCAACATTATCTTTAACAACTTTTATTCACCTAGAAAACATATACGCTTAACTAATTTGGTATTTCTTTACATAGAAAACATATACGCTTAACCACATGGACCCCCGTTGCCTGGGCTGACTTATGGATACATCATTTGGCTTTATTATTTATTTTAGGCCAATCTAGGTATTTTCCCCAATTGGGCCTGACCAACTGAGCTATCACATTTGAGTTCTCGGGTCAGAGCCTCAAGCATGCCCGACCAGTACACATGTTGAAAAGGCTTACCTATACTAGCGGATGACATGACATTTCTGAAAGAGGGGTAGTTGGGACGCGATTTCCGAAACGTCTTTTGAAAAGACATTTCACCATACTAAACACGATGTTTACACGTGGCACTTTATCAACGATAAGGAGGAGGAGGAGTTCTCCAAGGTGGTTAATTCTCTCAAGGATGATGCAACCCAATCATACCTTGTTCGATTCAAAACTACTTTGGAGCAGGCGACTGTCGTCCATCCTATAGTAGAAGTCTCAGAGTTGGACCCAGGGAAGACCATAATTGATGGAAAGCTAGGGGGGACTCTTATTTCTCTTTTTTTTATGGACTGTAGTTATTGCTTACCTTTAATTGTCAAACTTATTTAATGTTTGAATTCCTTGCCAATGTTTATTTAGCATATTTGAAACTCAGGCAAACCTAGACACGTTTATTATTTTGGAATCAATAGTCATACCTATAGTGTGTGCACACATGTTTTTCCATACAAATTGACTTCACCTATTAAACATAGTGTGACTAATATAGTACAATATTGTTAGCCCACACGAGATTGTAACGTTTGAACATATGCAAAAGTTCTTTGTCAATCAAACTGACCTCACACACTGAACATAGCATGATTAATATGATCTTACTAACCTGGGTGAGATGAAACGCATAAAGCAACTAAATTAGCTCTTAACGAATAGGCTAACCTTTTGATGATTGACACCCTTCAGTTTTGGTCAAGCAACCTACCACTTCAACTTAATCTGTACCATCGTTGTCTTGACATTTCCAACATAGTTCATTTCACGAGTCATTCGAATGGTACAACGTCATAAATACTACTTGTGTCGAGTTAATGTACCTCATAGAGTGCCTACTGAGGTAATTATGTCCCGAGCTAGGTCGTCTTACCATGTGCCAGGTCGGATGATTATACTTGTTTCAAGTCAATTCACCTCACATGGCACCTATACTCGGGTAAACTCGTTTGTTTTGAGCTAGGTCATCTTACCATGTGCTATATCGGTAACTACACCTGTTTCAAGTCGATTCATCTCACAGGGCGCCTATAGTCGGGTAACTTCATTTGTTCCGAGTTAGGTCGTCTTACCATGTGCTAGATCGAATAACTACACCTGTTTCAAGTCGATTCATCTCACAAGGCGCCTATACTCGGGTAACTTCGTTTGTTCAAAGTTAGGTCGTCTTACCATGTGTTAGATCGAATAATTACACCTTTGCGAATTTCCAAGAAACAAATTTATTGCTAGGTGACCTCATTAAAAAACCCCTTTTAAGGGAAAAAGAGCATCACCGTAAACAAAAACACAAATGTTTATGGAAAAAACACAAATCTAGACATCTTAATTGAAGTAAAATTTGAGATTCGCTGCGTTCCATCTTCATGGGATGGCTCCTCCACCCAAAGTTTCCAACTTATATGCATTGTTGCTGAGTACTTCGACCACGCAAAAAAGGGGTGATCCATTTCAGGGTCAACTTGTTCTCGATTTGGTACGGGTGGGCTTTCCTCATGACCAAGTTGACAACCTTGAATTGACGAGGGTTCGTTTTTGTTTCGTGCCTTAATTCCACTCTTCTATTTAGAGCTTCCAAGTTTATACGGGCGTGGTCGCATGTCTCTTCTAGTAAATCTAAGTTTACCCTCCTTGCTTCGTTGCACTCTTTAGCGACGAAACTTTGGAATCTCTGAGAATTTTCTAATACTTTTACTGATATCATGGCGTCTGACCCATATATCAAACTGAATGACGTTTCTTTTATTGTTGATTGCAGAGTGGTGTGATAAGACCACAAAATTCTGGGGATTTCCTCTGACCAACCCCCTTTTGCCTTTTCAAGCCTTGTTTTCAGACCTCTCAATAAAACCATATTAGCTAATTCAGCTTGCCCATTCGTTTGAGGATGTTTAACCGAGGCCAAGATCTGCTTTATCCCTAGTTTCGTGCATAACTTCCCAGTTTTCGGTTGGCGAATTGGGTTACATTGTCAGATACTAGATGCATGGGAATCCCAAAACGATATACAATGTTCTTCCATAAAAAATGTTGGACTTTGTAAGCAGTTATTTGTGCAACCGGCTCAGCTTCGATCCACTTAGTGAAATATTTAATGGCGACGATGAGGTACTTCATCTGGCGTAGGGCTAGAGGAAAATGGCCCAAGATGTCTATTCCCAAAGTATGAAAATGCCATGGGCTACATATCGATCGCAAATCATCAGCTGGTGCATGACACCAATCAGCGTGCTTCTGACATTGCTCACACCTCTCAACATTCTTCTCACAATCTTCCTTTATCGTCGACCAATAGTATCCTGCTCAGATGACTTTTAAAGAGAGGGCTGGTTCACCGATATGACTGCCAAAAATGCCTTCGTGAAGCTCGCACATTATGCGTGTGCATTGGTCCCCACTTACGCAAGTGAGAAGGGGGTGAGTATAACCATAACGAAAGAAATGAACATCTATCAGGGTGTAACGACTCATGTTCCTTTTGATAACTTTGGCCTCCACGGGCTTTAAGGGGAGTAATCCATTGGCGAGATATCGTGTATACAACATTAACTAAGTATCCATGGAACTGATCTACATAACCTCAAAATTATCCTATTCGAGAAGCTCATGGGTTTTTGTCTTTGGAGTTTTCAAGGTTTCATGGATTACAAACCGATGTCTTCTTCACTATTCCGAGCTTATCTACAAGACCTCATGATGGTCACCTTCAGGAAGCCCTTCCATGGTTGTCCTTGGTGATTCCAAGGTATCTTGGATTACTGACCTTTGACGACCTCCTTTTCCCGAGCTGGCTAACTTGGACAACAGGTTTGACCGAGAAATTTGTTCTCTGGGGACATGAATAAGGTTAAAGGCAAAAAAGGTTGTTCTCAAAATCTTTACATACCTGAGGTATGAGGCTAGTTGTGGGTCTTTAGCTTGAAACTTGCCAGTGACTTGTCCTGTTACGAGCATAAAGTCACTCTCTTCTAGTAAGCGTTGAGTTCCTAACTCCTTTGCTAATAGCATTCGTGCTATCAAAGCTTCATACTCGGCTTGGTTGTTACTTGCCTTAAATGCAAAACTAAGAGCCTGTTCGATTAGTAGCCCATTTGGTCATTCTAGAATGACTCCAACCCCACTCTGTTAGAATTATATGGCTAAAACAAGAGGGGGTGAATTGTTTTTGAAAGATTTTCGCAAGAATTGAAGGTAGAGTGAAAGACTATGAAGAATTAATCAATAGAAAATTTGTCCAGCCAAATATAAAACTGTTTTTAAGCTTGATGCAGAAAATCACCCGGCTGTTTTTACGAAATAGTCGGTTGTTTTTATCAGCAGTTTAAAAAAACAGATTTAAAGCAATTTAAAGAGTGTAAGGATAGAGACATTCACACAAAATGTTTATACTGGTTCATTCAACAAATGATCTACATCCAGTCCTCAGAAACCACTAAGAATTCACTGTGTAATTAACCCTAGATTACAAGCTACTCACACCAAGAGTAATAATCTTGAACCCCTCAAGAACACACACCACTCCTTGGCAAAAACCACACCAAGAATGTTGATCTTGATCCCCTCAAGAACACACAACACTTCTTGGAAACACCAGTACAAAAATACAATTATCAAGAAAGAAGGGAATATAATACACCTGGGTAAATCACAAGATCAAAGATCAGAAATCAAGACCCAATTCTATTCCACACTTGAGATGATCCAAAAGCTATTTGAAAACTGGTTTTGATTGATCTCTTTTTCTTAGTTCATGCATAGGAGCATAAAACAACCTTTTTATCTTTCAATCAAATGGTTAAAACAGTTACAACAAAAAACCAAAAGCTGTTGGAATAATTTAAAACAGAAAAACCACTTAACAAAATTCTGTTACGGTTTTCAGAAAGACAATCGGTTGATTTTTCGAAATAACCGATTGATTTTTGTTTGACAACATTAAAATCCACTAAGTGTCAAATAATCCGTTATTTTGAAATTTCAACTTGTTGAAATTTGTTTGACAACAAAGGCAAAGACAAAGCTTTTCCAAATCATTTTAAAATCCACTAAGTGTCAAACAACATGTTGTTTTGAAATTTCAACCTGTTGAAATTTCACTTCCTTTTAGAAAACCATCTTTTCAAAATGTTAAAGATTCAAATGAACTTGGATCATCTTAAGGAGTGAATTAACAAGTTTCAAACAACTAGACACACACACAACAACAACAAGGTCTTCAAGCTTTCCACTTGGATTTGGAATATCAAAGCATTTTGTTCAACAATCTCCCCCTATTTGATGAACAAAAATGCTTGGTTTGCTTGTGATGTGCTTGTGATGTTCTGTTTGAATTTGTTAGTACCTGCAAAACATAATTTTTGCATGTACCAAAAGTAATCATATCTAGATATCATTAGCACCTCATAAGCAATTTTCACTAGGTGATTCTCATAAAGAAAACCAGCAAAATCAGGGTGAAAAACTAGTGAAAACAAGGTGCAAAATCAGATTTATGTAGCAGCTAACTAAATCATATAAACCCAATTTAAAAGCAGATATGTAGCAGAGCCTTAGCTGCATACAAACCATATAATTCTCCCCCTATTTGTCTTCACAAATAGAATAAAAGAAGGGGTAAAAAAAGAATTAAGAAAAACCAGAATACTAGTGTGTGTAGCAGTACCATTGCAGCAAAAATCTATGGTGTATCAGAGCTATGACAGTAGTAGGATTAAAGTACCATAGACCCCAAAAATTTCAACAAGGAGACAACAGTTTCTCCCCCTATCTTTTCTTCATCCAGCAGTTCCCAACAATGGAGTACTTAAAAAAAAGTTTATCTTCAAGTTGGTCTCACAAACTAAATCACATTCTCCTCACAACATATGCTATCCTCATAACTTTATGTCAACAGAGGCATGTCAGCTGGGATAAAAGCACACCCCCAACCATGTACACTCAAATCTTTTGAACCATCAACAAAATATAGTTTTGTCTAGGAAGCTGGTGTGATATTTGCTCAAGCAGAAACTGAATTGTATAGAGCCACATATATTTGATTGCAGTAATTGTAACAAAACCACTTATTCTTGGGCAATTCTTCCAACACACACAACCCAATATGCAAGCAGACAACATAATAAACCCAAACAAGATGAAGACTTCAAATGTAATCACATATACAAATATTCACAACCCAATATGCAAGCAGACAACATAATAAACCCAAACAAGAAAAAGACTCCAAATGTAATCACATATACAAATATTCATTAACCGATAACCACCAATGTGATTGCCATACATAGAAACTTTGAATTTCAGGAAAAAAAAAAGAATATACACTACCAAAAAAGGTGTATATTGTGGTAGTTATTTTTGTATAAACTAGCGTTTATAACCGCCGCAATATACGCTTGTGGCGGTTTCCTAAACCGCCAAAGAACTGGCCGCCACAAAGTTTAATGTGACAGTTTTATGCTACCTGCTGCAACACCCGCCACTTTAAACATAGTGTAAGTAGTGACGGTTTTTATATGTAAGTAATGTCAGTTATAATTGTCGCAATTTACATTCATTGAAGAAGATTCTGGCCATAATATGTTGGGTTCAATAGTGTCAGAGTTCAAGAGGGGGGGGGGGTGAATTGAACTTTTAAAAATTTCAAACAGATTCAGTTTTATCACAGGACAGAGAAAAATAATCGATTTATTTTGACATAAACAGATTTATTTTTCTGCTTACATTAACAAAACAGTAATTCAGTTATGTGATTTTATGATATTAAGTGAATTGATCAGCAAACAATGTTCACATTAATTCGAGCAGAAGGAAATCAGAGAGTTGAATTAGTATACAATCCTTGAATATAAAATCACCCACTTGAATGAATCTTGTCAATTGATTGAGTTGATTTTCACAAAACAATGTACTTCAATTATTTCCAACAGTACACACTCAGATTTCCACAAGTTATTCAGATTGGTTTTCCAAAAATCAAGAACAGTATGAACAAACCCAGAAAGAACAAATTTATTCTTAATTGAACAGATTTATTTTCTGTCAGATTAACAAACGAATCGGTAAAAGAGTGTAGAGATGCAGAGAGATTGAACACCACGAGATTATACTGGTTCACTCAAATGAGCTACATCTAGTCTCACCTTTTCCAAGGTGAAATCCACTAAAACACAGTACAAAACAATTACACAACCAATGTTCTTGAACCCTACAAGAAAAAGACACACCTAGCCGAAAAACTCTATTTCAGCACACACAACTTTTCAAGAAACTCTATCAAGAAGAGTCTTACAACCACACTTTACAAAGAAAAGAATGATGAAATGAATACACCTGGAAAGAGAATGCATAAATCTGACTAGATCAGTAGAATAGGTTGCCCAAACTGTGACAGCCCCTCCAACCAAGCTTAGAACAATAAACAAGAACAAACACACTTTCTCTTTAGAAAATTCTTTCAAGATTACGTGCTAAAACTCTGAAAACTCTCAATCTCTATTTTAAACTTGTTTTCTTAACACTTACTTTAGTAAGAAATAACTCTTTTTATATAAGAAATGATTTATAACAGACTTTTAAAAAGCTGTTTAAAAAGCTGTTAAAAAAAACAGATTGAAGTTATAATGAATAGATTTATTTTCAAAAAAGATAAAGAGAGATTTTTTGAAGAGATGAAACTCAGTCGTTTTGATATCACCAAAGGCTGAGCCAAAATACTGGATGCACAAAACAAAGTTATTAAAAACTTTTAAAGAACAAGACATCAATTTAAAAAAGAATCTATTTGTACCGCCCTGGAGGTCGGATGCGATGACGTGGCATCCTGATACAGTATAGGCGCGTTGACAAGGCGCCAGGTTGGCAGTTGGGAAGGAAGTCGGGAGGCACGTGTAGTCGCCGATAGTTAAGTTGGCGTGTTCCGATCTCTAGCTTACCAGAATAGGCGATCGCCAGGTTGAGGACAAAGTCGCCAGATGCAGACTCAGGCGACCAGGCAGTCGGAGATCGCCAGAACAAGTACATCGCCGAAGTTAAAGGAGAAGCAGGTTGTGAAGGCGGCCGGCGAGACCACAGGGAAGGTGTATGAAGGCCCTACCTCGCCAGTTTCAGTAGAGATCGCACTCCTAAGTTACGCTATGCACTGGGCAGTACCATGCATAGGTAACTTAGCCAAAATGAGGGTAGAAGCAGCGCCAAGTCAGAGAGCCTCCAGATGATGGCACGTGTACAGTCGGATGTAAGCCACGTGTCCAAGTCTGTAACTGCCAGGAGAGAGAAAATCACCAGGTATATAAGAGTTCTTAACAGATTTCCTAAGGTACGCACGTTCAGTTCATATACTTTACGCTTGCGAGTGACAGAGCTGTTTGTGAGAGAGATTTGCACGGTTCCAGTTCTTAGTATTTGGTGATACCGTCACTGACTTGAGCGTCGGAGTGCGATCGGCCGCAGCGGCGCCGTATCGTTTCTTTGCAGGTTCCTGAGATAGATCCAGAGGAGGAACGGAAGTGAGAAGCGGCGCGCACGTCGATCCTTTGACGAGGCATTCTCCAGCGCTCCGGTCAACAGGCAGGATCATCAGGCGCCCACCGTGGGGCCGTGTAAAACGTGCTCCCATCCACAGCGTGAGTTCGTGGAGGATTTCGAGGTTTTCTGCGCGGTTGTGTGCTGGTGCAACCGTCGTTCTTGGTTTCTTTGAGTTTCGTTCGGTGAAGTTTGTGTTTTAAACCGTTTGCTTGTCTTTCAATCGGTGGAGTGAGGTTTTTTTTTGTTGCTTGCGCGCAATCTGTCTGGTGGAAGTTCGAGTTCTTTGGTGGTTTTCTGCGAAGGTTTGCGATGTTCTTGAATTCTTGCACGGTTTCTTGAATCTTCTCCGATCGATCGCTGATTCGTTCGTGGTTGTAGTGTTATTTGCTGTGTTTCTGTGGTTCGTTGAAGTTAATGAGAAAGATGAGAAGTAATCGTTCCAGTCCAGTGGCTCCCGTCGCAGCTGAAGGCGACGCCGCCATGACCATGGCGCAGATGGCAGAAATGATGCGCTCATTGCAGGCCACTGTAGAAGCCTCGCGCGTCGAGCAGGCAAGGATACATGAAGACCTGGTCGCCTCTCGCGCCAGAAACGAGGAGCTCAGCAAGGTAGCTGAGGAGCTACGTCGAGCTCTTCAGGAGCAGCAGGTTCGTTCTTCCACTGAGGAGGTGGCACCGTCGACGCCGCCTCGTGTTTTCCCAATGCCTTTCATTCAGGCGATTACCGACACGCCAATTCCCACGAGCGTGGTCCCGGTTAAAGCTGTTTTTACCGGCGTGGAAGATCCAGAGGCTCATCTGACCACGTTCCACACACAGATGATGCTGTCAGGGGGGTCGGATGCTGTCTATTGTAAGATGTTCGTGAGCACTCTCCAGGGAACGGCGATGGAGTGGTTTGTGAGCCTGCCTAATGGCCACATAGCTAATTTTCAGCAATTCTCGAAAATCTTTGTCGAGCAGTATATTGTGAACAAGGCACCGCCCAGAGTGTCCTATGATCTGTTTGATATAAGGCAGTACCATGGGGAGTCCCTCAGAGACTACCTCAATCGCTTCAGAGCGCAGATGGTCAGGTCGCCGGCCAAGGATGAAGAAATGCTGGTTTATGCCTTCAAGAAGGGCGTGCAGCCAGGGCCATTCTGCGAAGCCTTGATCAGGGCTCATCCAGCGACGTTTGCTGAAGTCAGGCGACTTGCGGTGGCTCACATCGCCGACGAGAGTGAGGTCGCCGAGAAGAGAGGCAGTGTGGCTCCCGTCAGGCCACGCGCCCAGACCAGGATCCAGCCACAGAGGGTGCTGGAAACGGCAGCGGCGGCCAGAAAGGATCAAAGGACTCGCTATCCTTACGATAGGAGAAACAAGGGAAGAAGCCAAGCGCGCCAACCGCCAGCACGCCAACAACCAGCACGCCGGGAATACAATCGCCCACCTAAGCACAAATTCGTCATGGGGCTAGCGGACCTGATTGCTATCCCTAACATATCTGCTAGGTTGAAGGCGCCCGAGAAGGTGGGCGACAAGGTGCTGGGGTCGAAGCCGGACGTCTGGTGCGAGTTCCACCAGTGCTTTGGCCACAACCTGGACTCGTGTTTGTCTTTAGGGTACCAGCTCGACGACCTGGTTAAGAGCGGGTTCCTAAACGACTATCTACTGGACAGAAGGACCGGAGGGGCGTCGAGTTCCCAGCCGGCAGGGGGAGAAGCCCAGCAACACGAGATGCCTATCCATGGGGAGATCCACACCATTGCAGGGGGTTTCTCAGGTGGTGGATGCACCGCATCGCAGAGGAAAAAGTACGCGCGATCGGTAATGTCGGTGGACATGTTTGAAGATCACTCGCCCGAAGTGGACATTACGTTCACCAAGCAGGATCTTCGGGACGTTGTGCCTCACGACAACGATCCCATTGTTATTTCGTTGATCACGGCGGGGAGGAAGGTTCACCGAGTTCTGGTGGACCAAGGAAGTTCGGCAGACGTGATGTTCTGGCCGACTTTCACGCAGCTAGAGTTGCCCCTTGACCAGCTGAGGCCCTATGGAGGGTGTTTGTATGGGTTCGCTGGCGACCAGGTGGAAGTCAGGGGGTACATTGAGCTGAGAACCACGTTTACCGATGAGGCTGGGTCGAGGACGGAGAAAATCAAGTACCTCATCGTAAACGCCCCTTCAGCATATAACATCCTGCTGGGAAGGCCCACCCTTAACAGGATAGGCGCAATTCCATCGACTCGGCACATGAAGGTGAAGCTGCCGTCCATGGAAGGGGTGGTAATCACGATAAAGTCTGATCAGAAGGAAGCGAAAAAGTGCTATGAAAATAGCCTGAAAAATAAAAGATCAGTGAGCTATGTCACAACCACCCCACCGCCTGGTGTGAAGCCCAGACCGCCGGTAATGGAGGAGGCCGCCGGGAGGGACGTAGAGATGGTAGATGCTGAGCTGGGGGAGAGGAATGCTGCCCTGGAGGAAGAAGAGGCGCGGAATCGCCCGGAGGAAGCAAGGGAACTCGGAATCGCCAAGGCGGTGATCGCCAGAGAGTCCAGGCCCAAACCCGTCGAGCAGTGGCTCGAGAAGGAGATCGGGGGGAAGGTTTTCAAGCTCGGAAGATCTCTGGAGGTCGATCTCCAGGACCAGATCGCCAAGGTGATTGAACGGCATCTGGACGCGTTTGCCTGGTCTGCTTCGGACATGCCCGGGATCGATCTCGACTTCTTGTGCCATCATCTGGCGATGGACAACATGGTGAGACCGGTGCGGCAAAGAAGGAGGAAATTTAATGAAGAAAGGAGGCAGGCGATCAAGGATGAGACCCAGAAACTCCTCGCTGCAGGCCACATCAGGGAAGTCCAGTACCCTGAGTGGCTGGCAAATGTCGTGCTGGTAAAGAAGAGCAACGGGAAATGGCGCATGTGCGTCGATTTCACCGATCTGAATAAGGCTTGCCCAAAGGATTCGTATCCTTTACCAAGCATTGATGCCCTGGTTGATAGTGCTGCAGGGTGCAAGCTGCTGAGTTTCCTGGACGCCTTCTCGGGCTATAATCAGATCAAGATGCATCCCATGGATGAAGAAAAAACAGCCTTCATGACGGAGAGGTCGTGCTACTGCTATAAGGTGATGCCGTTCGGGCTGAAGAACGCGGGGGCCACGTACCAGAGGCTGATGGATCGAGTACTTGCACCGATGCTGGGAAGGAACGTGCAAGCTTACGTCGATGACATGGTCGTGACCTCGCAGGAGAAAAGCAAGCACGTTGCAGACTTGGAAGAATTGTTCACGACGATCGCCAAGTTCAAGTTGAAGCTCAACCCGGAGAAATGCATTTTCGGCGTGGAGGCTGGAAAATTTTTGGGTTTTCTCTTGACTGAAAGAGGGATAGAGGCCAACCCGGACAAGTGTGCCGCCATCTTGGCGATGAGAAGCCCGACTACAGTGAAAGAAGTCCAGCAGCTGACAGGTCGGATGGCGGCCCTATCCCGCTTCGTGTCAGCAAGCGGAGAAAAAGGACATCCCTATTTCCAGTGTCTGCGGCGCAATAACAAGTTCGCTTGGACGAAGGAGTGCGAGGAAGCTTTCTTCAAGCTGAAGGAATATTTGGCGAGCCCGCCGGTTTTGTGCAAACCGCTGGCGGGAATCCCTCTCAGGTTGTATTTCGCTGTCACCGAGAGGGCGGTAAGTGCGGTGCTCGCCTAGGACCAGGATCAGGCTCAAAAAGCCTATTTATTTCGTGAGTAAGGTGTTGCAGGGCCCAGAAACGAGATATCAGGCCCTGGAGAAGGCTGCTTTGGCTGTGGTGTTTTCGGCGAGGAGGTTGCGCCACTACTTCCACAACTTCACAATACTGGTGATGACCGACCTGCCCATCCAGAAGGTCTTGAAGAAACCTGACGTTGCAGGAAGAATGGTGAAGTGGGCAGTCGAGTTGTCAGAGTTGGACATTAAATATGAGCCTCGAGGCCCGATCAAGGGGCAAATCTTTGCAGATTTTGTAGTCGAGCTCTCTTCAGAGGCGACGCGGGTTGAAGGAGATGATTTCCGTTGGGTACTCTCGGTGGATGGATCGTCAAACCAGCAGGGTAGCGGTGCTGGTGTCATATTGGAAGGACCCAACGGCGTGCTGATCGAACAATCGCTGAGATTCGCCTTCAAAGCCAGCAACAATCAGGCAGAGTATGAGGCGCTGATCGCCGGGATTCTGCTGGCTAAAGAGATGGGAGGCAGAGTGCTGATGGCTAAGAGTGACTCGCTGCTAGTCACAGGGCAAGTAACAGGCGAGTTCCAGGCTAAAGATCCACAAATGGCGGCTTACTTGGCGTATGTGCAGGAATTGAAGAGTTCCTTTGCCTCTTTTGAAGTGGTGCATGTGCCCCGAGAACAGAATGCCCGAGCTGACTTGCTTGCTAAGCTCGCCAGTTCGGGCAAGGGGGGTAGGCAGAGGACAGTGATTCAAGAAACTTTGAAGACGCCGAGGGCATTTGTAGCAGATCACCTGGTCCTTCAGATAAGCAGGTCGACGGAGAGAGCAGCGAGAAGCCATAAGTCTTTGACACAAGAAACCCTGAGATCGCCAAGAATTAGAGCATGTCGGGGAGAGAAGGTGGACGTGATGCAGGTCTGCGCCACCCACGAGCCAGACACTTGGATAACACAATACAAGCGGTGCTTGGCAGATGGTCTCCTCCCGCTGGATCCAGCAGAAGCTAGGAAGGTAAAGAAAAATTCCAGCAAGTATACATTGATTGATGGCGATCTGTACAGGTTTGGATTCACTCACCCACTCCTGGAGTGTATACACGGCGAGAAGTGCACGAGGATTATGGCAGAGCTCCACGAAGGAATATGTGGAAGTCACGTCGGGGGTCGAGCTCTGGCCGCGAGGACTCTCCGTGCAGGCTACTATTGGCCATCCATGAGAGAAGATTGCAAGAAGTACGCCCAGTGCTGCAAACAATGCCAGCAGCACGCCGATTGGCACAAGGCGCCTCCCGAGGAGTTGAAGTCGATCTATAGCCCTTGGCCGTTTCATACTTGGGGAATCGACATCCTGGGACCTTTTCCACTGGCGATCAGGCAGATGAAGTACTTGGTGGTGGCGATTGAGTATTTCACCAAGTGGATTGAAGCAGAACCAGTGGCCCAGATCACCGCGCACAAGATCGAAGGCTTCGTATGGAAGAATATTGTGTGCCGGTTTGGGGTGCCTAAGCGCCTGGTATCAGATAATGGGACTCAGTTTGCGAGCCACCTGTTGAAGAAGCTTTGCGAAGGGGTCGGAATTCAGCAAGTGTTTGCATCCGTCGAGCACCCTCAGACGAATGGCCAGGTGGAGTCAGCCAATCGGGTGTTGCTGAGAGGTTTGAAGAGGAGGCTCGAGAAAGCCAAGGGAAGTTGGGCTGAGGAGGTACCCCGAATAGTTTGGGCGTACCACACCATCGAGCAGTCAGGAACCCATGAGACCCCGTTTAGCTTGGTCTACGGGTGTGATGCCATGATTCCAGTCGAGATTCAGGAGAGCTCGCCGAGATTCCAGAACTTTGTAGAGGAAGACTCGAATGAAGAGAGAAGACTGAACCTGGATCTGCTGGACGAAGTCAGGGAGGAGGCAAGGCTGAAGGCTGAGGCGGTGAAGAGAAGGGTCGAGCGAAGGTACAACTCAAAGGTGATGCCAAGGCAGTTTAGAGAAGGCAATCTGGTGATGAGAAAGGCCCACCAGTACGAGATGGAGAATAAGCTATCACCCAAGTGGACCGGGCCGTTCAGAATAACCGAGTCACTCGGGAACGGAGCCTATCGCTTGGAGACGTTGGAAGGGGGGGCGATCCCTCGTACCTGGAACGCCACACACCTGAAGTTGTACTATAGCTAAGAGCTTTGTAAGTAAAGACGAACACAAATATTACATTGCAATGTCTCTGTTAAAACAGTTTTAAGGGGGCACTCTTTTTTCCCTAAGGAGGGTTTTTAATGAGGCCACCCAATAAAAGAAGAGTTTTCGAAGTATAAGGTGTTTTCAGATCGCATATGTGTTATTTCCAAAAGTTTCGAAGAAAGACCTTGTCATTCGTACATGATTTGAGGCACGAAAAGATATGTCGCGTGTTTTCTAAAGTTTTAAAGCCCTCATCGTTTTTCGGCGATTAGAGGCACCAGTTAAGTTTTAAAGCCCTCATCGTTTTTCGGCGATCAGAGGCACCAGTTAAGTTTTAAAGTCCTCATCGTTTTTCGGCGATCAGAGGCACCAGTTAAGTTTTAAAGTCCTCATCGTTTTTCGGCGATCGGAGGCACCAGTTAAGTTTTAAAGTCCTCATCGTTTTTCGGCGATCGGAGGCACCAGATGGAAGACCTCAACGCCCTCGCGCGTTTTGAGGCAAGTTAAATGACCTCCTCGCCGTTGAGCGAGTGCAGGCGAGAAAGAGAAAAGTCCTCCGTGTTTCTGAGAGCGAGAAGATGTAACTCCCGGGGCAACGCAGAGGCAAGTTAAAGACCTCCTCGCCGTTGTGCGGGCGCAGGCGAGAAAGGTCCTCAGTGCATCCAGGGGGGAGGAGATGTACGTCCTGGGCAAGTTGAGGCACCGGATAAAGTCCTTATCGCCGTTGTGCGAACTAAGGCCCATCAAAGACCTCCTCGCCGTCGAGCGAGTGCAGGCGAGAGACAGAAAAGGTCCTCAGTGCATCCAGGGGGGAGGAGATGTACACCCTGGGCAAGTTGAGGCACCTGACAAAGTCCTTCTCGCCGTCGAGCGAGTTAAGGCCGTTTAAAGTCCTTCTCGCCGATGAGCGAGTTCAGGCGAGTTAAAAGACCTTCTCGCCTGTGCGCGAGTATAGGCAAGATAAAATCCTTCTCGTCTTGAACGAGTTCAGGTATGGCGAAGAGGGTGGAAGAAGCTTGAAAGGTGGCTAAGGTAGGTTCGAAGAGAACGCCTAGCCAGCCAGTCTTTGGCCCTGAGGTTCAAGGGGGCAAAGGAAGATCCCAAAGGGCGTTTCTGCCCCAGACAAAGAAACGATTGCCAAAGCGTGAGACTGGGAAAAGTTGGTGTTGCCAAGAGGTCTTGGCGATCGGGAAAAGTTCAAACACGGCGAGAAGATTGAAAGACTTGTTTGATAAAGCAGGTCGAGTGGGACGTTGTTCGAACCAATGATTGAGTTACAGTTCGTTGCTCGGAAGGTATTCTTATGATCAGGTTAGTGCCTCGGGGGTACAAGTTGTTTAAAGCGATTATTGCTTAAGTTTGAATCGGCTCGAAGCAGTTACGCCAAAGGTCATGTTTGCAAAATCGCTAAGTTAAACGCAGCGGAGTTAAACATACGAAGAAAGTAAAGCGCTCGAAAGAAGTCGGAAGAAATATCCAAATTTCGCTATTGAAATAAGTAGCAGCTGTTCAAAATACATGTGCAAGGGTTTTTACAGGGTAAGTACAATTGAATTCATAAAGAAGCAGATGGGGTAGAATTGGTTGAGCCTTCGGCGGGGACGACCTTCTCATCTACTACTTCGTTGTCTAACGACACCATGCTAAGGTCAAGATCAGGGAAGAGGCAGGCAAACTGTTCTCGAGCGGCATCAAACCCAGCAACCAGAATCTGAGCGGAGCTTAGCTTAAGTTCTTCGATTTGCTTTTGAAATCCTTCAACCTGCTGCTTAAGCTCCCTGTTTTGCTGCTCCAACTCTTCGACCTGTTTTCGGAGTTGTTTGTTGGTCTCTTGAGCTTGAAGAAGGTCGTCAGCCACCTTCTTGGATTCTGTTTGGGTTTGAGCCAACTCGGCAGCCATCTTCACCTTTTCTTTGTTTGCCTCGGAGAGATCGGCCATGGCGTCATCTCTGGCTTTCTCAACTTGCCCAAGCAGCTTCTCGCGGTCGATCGACCTTTGCTCCAGCCTCAGTACCTTATCGGCATTGGTTTGAATTTGAGCCTCCAGGTCGCTCGCCTTGGTACGTAGGGGCACGATTCTGCTTTCAAGCTCGACTTTTTCTTGGGCAAGTTCGTGGACTTTGCGGCGAAGGTCGACAGCTTCCTTGCGCGCGAGCCTAAGCTCGGTGTTTAGGGCATCCTCCACTCGAGAATGTTCCATTTCTGCGAGCGTTAGGCTGAATGCCACCTTCTCCACCTCGACCTTCATTGTGCTGTTCTCGGTCTTGAGGTTGTAGATGTCATCTTGTAGCCGCCTGGTGGAGCTCTCCACAACTCTCGTTATGATTGATGGGATGTCCTCTGCAATGGTTTTGAGTTTAGCAGTCAGAGGTTCCCACATCCTCGTCACCTCGAGGGAAAGATTTGCAGCTTGGAGAGGCGCCAGGGGGGCTTGTTGGGGGTTCTCGTCGCCGCCTTCCTTAGCAATATTTTCAGTGGTTGCTTCTTGGCGCGGCGACGCAATCGGGGACTCGGTGATTAGGATTGGAGAGGTGTGAGCGACCTCATCCCCGATTGGAACGACTCCTGCAGCTGAGGTGTTGGAAGGAGGGCCCCCTCCTGCTGATATATGTGGAGTGGAGGCGCTCGGGGGGTCCTCTAAGAAGTTTGGCTCTTGGGCCCCAGTTGCAGGTGGCGCAGTGGCCAATGGAACTGCTTGGACTGGTGGTGAAGGGGCTTGTGGTGCTGGTGGTGAAGAAGGAGGAGCGGGTGTTGATGGTGGTGTTGAAGATGGAAGAGGAGGCGGGGCAGGTGGAGAAGATGGTGCCACCCTTTTCCTTTTCGTGACAAGGCCATCCTCTGTGACCTCGTCGTCCTCTTCCTCATCCTCTTGGACAACTTGGGGGGCTTTCCGCTTTGGCCTCTTAAGGACCAGCTTCTTTCGTTGGGTGGGCGCCTTAGGCGGTGAACGCCCCTGGATGATGGCCTTCTCGACCGCTGAGTTGGGAATCGTCTGGGAGCCGGTCGCCAACCCATGATTGCGGGCGAGCGCCTTTAAATCGGCGAGCATGTTTTTACCCAACATAGTGTCTGCATGAAACGAAAGTGCATAAGTTAGCTCAAAGGAGAAAGGGGTAAATGTACAAGACAATAAGACAGCAAAGCAGGCATATGCAGAAGAGATAAAACCAAAGTCTTGTGTGTATTGCACAAGACGCCCAGAAACAATATCAGAAGCAATGTTAGGATAAAGATATAGCGTCCTAACCTATTTGAAATTCCAGCTGGTCCTCAAAGAACTCGAAGGAAATCAGGGTGGGGGTCAAGAATGTTATGTGGGCATTTGCCACCCTCTTCCAGAAGAGACAAAGGTCTCTGTCCAAAGCTCCCATGCTATCAGGACTTCTGGGCCTCCTGAAGCAGCTCTTGGACTCCTTTTTCCCCTTGTCCACCCAGTACAAGGGGAAACCGTCGAGAAGGGAAGGGTCTTTGTCATTTGCGCGAACCTGGATGAACTTCCCCTTCCAATCCTTGTACGACTGCTGGAAGATGGTGAAAATGGATCTCCCAGCAATGGCGTTCAGACTGACCCACAGGCGATCGCCTGGGTGTTTGGCCTCAAACAGAAATAAAAATACGTCCACTGACGCAGGCAACCCCAGGTGGGCGCACGTTACCTCAAAAGCTCGGACAAACGCCCAGCTGTTGGGATGAAGCTGGGCGGCAGCGATATTGAGCTCGGTTAAGAGTTCCCTCTCAAATCGAGTGAGAGGGAACCTGAGTTTAACCTTCTTGAAGAGAGTTGTGTAGACGAAGCAGAAGGGCCCGTCGGCGCTCACTTTGTCATCAACACACACTGGCAGAGTGGCTGGGCAAGGCAGCACCATCATTCTCTCATCGTGCTCCTTGTGGAATGATTGGTGGGCCTCGTCCCCGTTGGTCAATCGCAGAACCGCTCCCGCGGTGTTCACTGACGACGTTTCCTTTAGGAGGGTCGAGTTAGCCCATGAGTATAACGTCTTGAAGTCTGGCAGTGGGGTGGGGGCTCCTCCAGCGTTTGGTGGAGTCGCCTGGGCCAGAGTGGTTTGAGAGGACGCGGGCCTCACAGCCTGCGAAGAGGGAGCACCACGAACTTGCGTAGAGTCGTGTGCTTGTGAAGGGGGGTTTCGCACTGACGGAGGGGGGTTCGGGGTGATCTTCGTGCGAGTCATGGTAGCAACTGCAAACGAAGGAGGAAGGAAAAATAATCAGGAGGGTTACAAAGGCTGACTCAATCATGAATGGAAGGTGAAAGACGAACGAATGTGAGTTCGTTGCGACAATCGGCAGAGCCCTAAGTCACGCAGAAGGAGAAATGGAAAAAACAGCCCACAGCGTATGCACTAGACAGTTATAGGATGATGCAAATCGGTGAAAATGCGAGAAAACCTAGCAGATGAAGGAAAGTAGTTACCTTTCGATGATCGGGAGAATGATAAAGGGAGTTGGTGATCTGGAGCGTCGAGGAACGTCGAGAGTTTTCGCAGAAAGGAGTGAAAGCGTATGCGAGTATGAGGAAAGTGATGGAACAGTAGGAGCGTAAGGGTTTAAGGGTTTTCGAAATAAGTTTGGAAGCGCTAACGGCAGATGAAGATAGCCGTTGATGAGAGCCACGCGTCGAACGATGCGCGGAGAGTTTGGTGGAGCGTCAGAGCAGCAGAAAGTACTACCGCTTGGAATTCTGCGCCCATGCCACGTAGACCGGTGTTAACGAAGGCTTTTTCAGTCTTTTCGCTGGACAAGTCTTCGCTTAAGACTGGGGGGCTTGTGTACCGCCCTGGAGGTCGGATGCGATGACGTGGCATCCTGATACAGTATAAGCGCGTTGACAAGGCGCCAGGTTGGCAGTTGGGAAGGAAGTCGGGAGGCACGTGTAGTCGCCGATAGTTAAGTTGGCGTGTTCCGATCTCTAGCTTACCAGAATAGGCGATCGCCAGGTTGAGGACAAAGTCGCCAGATGCAGACTCAGGCGACCAGGCAGTCGGAGATCGCCAGAACAAGTACATCGCCGAAGTTAAAGGAGAAGCAGGTTGTGAAGGCGGCCGGCGAGACCACAGGGAAGGTGTATGAAGGCCCTACCTCGCCAGTTTCAGTAGAGATCGCACTCCTAAGTTACGCTATGCACTGGGCAGTACCATGCATAGGTAACTTAGCCAAAATGAGGGTAGAAGCAGCGCCAAGTCAGAGAGCCTCCAGATGATGGCACGTGTACAGTCGGATGCAAGCCACGTGTCCAAGTCTGTAACTGCCAGGAGAGAGAAAATCACCAGGTATATAAGAGTTCTTAACAGATTTCCTAAGGTACGCACGTTCAGTTCATATACTTTACGCTTGCGAGTGACAGAGCTGTTTGTGAGAGAGATTTGCACGGTTCCAGTTCTTAGTATTTGGTGATACCGTCACTGACTTGAGCGTCGGAGTGCGATCGGCCGCAGCGGCGCCGTATCGTTTCTTTGCAGGTTCCTGAGATAGATCCAGAGGAGGAACGGAAGTGAGAAGCGGCGTGCACGTCGATCCTTTGACGAGGCATTCTCCAGCGCTCCGGTCAACAGGCAGGATCACTATTCATTTAAGAAAGAGCAGATTCATTTCTATGCAGTAAAGCATATTTTGGCAAAACATGTGAAAAACATTTAAGAAAACGTTGTGCTTGATCTTATAAACTTGATAAGGGTTAAGATGTGGATCACAGGAAAAAAACTCACTTTAAACACACTCTAACCTATACACAAGACTATCCAAATACTAAGGGTGGTCATGGATTGGATTTTGGAATATCCAATCCAAATCCAATCCAAATCCAATCCAAATCCAAATATGTGGATTGGATTTTAAATCCAAATCCATATTTTTTTATGAAAGTAACTTGGAATCCAAATTCAAATATTTGGATTGGATTCTAAATCCAAATCCTTATTTTTTATAAAACCAATTTGGATTTTTATAAAACCAAATCCAATCCAAATCAAATCCAAATCCATATTTTTATAAAACAAATTAATTGTATTTTAAATATAAATTTATATTTTCTAAATAACTAACATAATATTAATATAATAATAAATTAATTGGATTTTAATTAAATCTATATATTTTTAAAAAAACTAACATAATATTAATATAATAATATGTAAAAAAAAATATTATATAATAAAATAATAATTTAATAATACCAAAAATTATAACGACTATTTTTGATAAGTTTGAAACTAGTTAATTTTGTTCATATCATTCTAAAACCAATCCTGCAAGAAGAAAAATTGGAAGCATTAAAGAAAAAAAAAATACTAGAGACAGAATAAACCTCCAATTTATGTGGTCAAATAACATATTGAAATCCAATTCTTGAAGCTAACCTTGTCAACAAATAAGAACAAAAAGAATAAAAACCAGCAAAGAAATCAATAACAAAATCAAATCAGATAATTCTGTCACCTAATCATTCACAACATAATTTTCATTAAGACTACAAACCAGACCACGATCACAGATCTCACATGTTTAACAAGCAACTAATCAAATGAACCCTTCCAAGCAGCAAAATACATGCCAAAACCCACCAATGATAGATATCTGAACAGGACAATGGTTGTGAAAAGGCAGAGGATTTGGTTTGGCTGAAGAGGGAGTGAAGGAGAGGTTAGTTCCTGTTGAGGCAGATTCATCAATGATGGTGCTTGGAATGGTTGATTTACTGCCTCCATTCATTGGCAAGGTCAAATCCAAATCAGGAACCATAACTTCAGGAACTGAAACCATAATAATTATAATTAATTCCTTAAAAAAGAACAACAACAAACAAATTCAATACTTGCTATCTTTGTGCATTGCTTGTAGAATATGAGTCAACCAAGTAAAATTCTACAGTACAACCCTTCATTTGAGATGTCAAAATGAACTAAAATATATGTTCAAAAGAAATAAACTAAAACTAGAAGGCAACTCTGAGGATAATATGTTGCTGCATCCAATGTACTACCAACGTGACTAATCTACAACATACATTCAACGCATTTTAAGGACATGTATGTCTTAAAAATTACCTAGGTCAAGAAAATTACTTAACCAAGTTGCATCATTTTGCGTTGTTATCTTTCAACTTCAATTTCAGACAACAATGAGTCATTTTGTAGTGTGCCTAATACCTACTGGCATAACTTAATGTGAAGCTTTCCCATTCAATTTACAGTCTATAATATACATACAACACAACTCTGGACTTTCAAATGCCAAAAAAGAGTGTGCACAAATGCCAACTTGCATAACCAATTTGCACCAATTAATAATAAACAAAAATCAAATGCAAATATATTTCTTAACTTAAGTATCAGGATTCAGATTTTGAAACCATAATGAATAACAATATATAAATTACAAATGATAAAAGCTTTCAAAATTTAGTGAGACAATTATATTTCTTAACTTAAGTATCAGGATTCAGATTTTGATTTTTAGTTGTATTAATTTAGTTTCTTAACTTTTCTTCCTTACACTGTGACACTTTCATTCAAAATTTCTTCTACCAATTTTTTGTCTCTTAATTTTTCTGCCCCTTGCCCTTAGTACAACCCTTACCATATTCTAGAACAAAGGTCTTCCACTCTTCACTCCTTTTGACCTCATTGTCGTTCATTAGAGTCATTAGGATAAAAAACTCTCAATACTATCAAACATTACTATCAGACATTACAGTCATAGAGTGATATAAACCTGAAGTGAGGGAAGGCATTAGAGTTTGATAATTTTGACTCTCTCTCTCTCTCATTCTATACTATTCACCATTTCACATAATGAAAGCCCTGTATAGAAGGGCTCTCTTTCTTATATTCTTCATGACCTTACTCTTTTATTGGGAGAGCTTCTTCTTCTCTATTTCCTACCGAAGACCCTTCTCAACAACTACTTAGCTTCAAAGCCTCTCTCCCCAACCCATCTTTGCTCCCCAACCAAAACTCCTATTCCTTTACCAACATCACCTACAACTAAACCAGACCCACCTCACTTCCATATACCTCACCTCCATTTCTATTAGTACCAACTTCTCCATTAAGGCAGTTCATGCCCTTTTTATTATAATGTGCAACCAAATAAGTGTTCGAGGAGGACGAACCTGGCTAAGGAGGAGGTGATTGAACACGACGACGGTGGATGGACGAAAAGAAGATGCCGACGGTGATAGGATGAACTGAAGAGGTGCCGACGGTGATCAGACGAATTGAAGAGGTGACGACGGTGACTACGATGATTAGGGTTGTAGCAAAAAGGGGAATGAAATAGAAGGAAGGTGTACCGCCCTGGTAGTCGGAAGTGATGACGTGGCATCAAGCTACAGTGTAGGCGTGTTGACAAGGCGCCAGATTTGCAGAAGGGAAGGAAGTCGGGGGGCTCGTGAAGTCGCCAGTTATTAAGTTGGCGTGTTCCGATCTCCAGCATACCAGAATCGGCGATCACCGGGTTAAAGATGAAGTCGCCAGATGTAAACTCAGGCGACCTAGTGGTGCAGATTATGAAGGCGGCCGGCGAGACCACAGGGAAGGTGTACGAAGGCACCCTAACTCGCCAGTTCCAAGTAGAGATCGCACTCCCAAGTTAGCTATGCACTGGGCAGTACCATGCATAAGTAACTTAGCCAAAAAGAGAGTCAGAAGCAGCGCCCAAGTCAAGGAGGCTCCAGATGATGGCACGTGTACGACTGGATGCGAGCCACGTGTCCAGGTCTGTAACTGCCAGGAGAGAGAAAGTGACCAGGTATAAAAGGGTTTCCTAACGAACTTTCGAGGTACGCACGTTCAGATTATACTCTTTACGCTTGCGAGTTCTTGAGCATACTGTGAGAGAGAACATTGCACGGTTCCTTGAGAGTTCTTGAGTGTTATTGCTCTTAGTATTTGGTGGTTCGGTCACTGACTTGGGCGTTGGAGTGCGATCAGCCGCAGCGGCGCCGCTCTGTTCTTTTGCAGGTTCTTGAGGTGGATCTTGGCGGAGGACGGAGGTTGAAGCGGTGCACACGTTGATCCAAGTTTGACGAGGCAAGTTCCAACGTTCTGGTCAACAGGCAGGATCATCAGGCGCCCACCATGGGGCCGTGTAAAACCTGTTCCCATCCACAACGTGAGTTCTTGGAGGTTTTCGTAGTTTTCTGCGTGGTTGTGTGCTGGTGCAACCACTGTTCGCTGTTCGTTTGAGATTTGTTCGGTGATTTCGCGTTTTCCACCATTCGTTCAGGTTTTTGTTCGGTGAAGTGAGGTTTTCTGCTGTTTACGCGAGATTTGTTCGGTGAAGTTTGAGTTCTTTGGCTCGTTGTGTTATCCGTAGGAGAAGCGGTGGTTTCTGGTGGAGTTGCAGGTTTCTTTGAAGGATTCGCGGTGTTCTTGAGTTTTTGCGAAGTTTTGCGAGGTTCTGACCGATTGATCGCTGAATCAATCGTAGCTGAAGTAAGTGTTGTTCGCTGCATTCTGTGATTCGCCAAGTTTCATGAGAAAAATGAGAAGCAATCGTTCAAGTCCGGTTGCGCCCGTCGCTGCTGAAGGCGCCGCCGCCATGACCATGGCGCAGATGGCAGAGATGATGCGTTCGTTGCAGGCAACTGTGGAAGCCTCGCGCATAGAACAGGAGAGAATGCATGAGGAGCTGGTCGCCTCTCGCGCCAGGAATGATGAGCTTAGCAAGGTGACTGAGGAGCTGCGTCAAGCTCTTCAGGAGCAGCAAGGGCGTTCTATCGCTGAAGAGGTTGCGCCGTTGTCGCCACCTTGTGTTTTCCCTATGCCTTTCGCTCAGGCGATTACTGACACGCCGATTCCTGCGAGTGTGGTTCCTGTTAAGGCTGTTTTCACCGGCGTGGAGGATCCTGAGGCTCATCTCACCACGTTCCATACGCAGATGATGTTGTCAGGGGGATCAGATGCCGTGTACTGCAAGATGTTCGTGAGCACACTCCAGGGAACGGCGCTGGAATGGTTTGTGAGCCTGCCTAACGGTCACATTACCAATTTCCAACAGTTCTCGAAGATTTTCGTCGAGCAGTACATCGTGAATAAGGCACCGCCCAGGGTGTCTTATGATTTGTTTGATATAAGGCAATATCAGGGAGAGTCCCTCAGGGACTACCTAAATCGCTTTGGGGCGCAGATGGTCAGATCACCGGCCAAAGATGAAGAAATGCTGGTCTACGCATTTAAGAAGGGCGTGCTGCCGGGACCATTCTGCGAGGCATTGATCAGGGCTCACCCCGCCACGTTTGCTGAGGTTAGGCGACTTGCGGTGGCCCACATCGCCGACGAGAGCAAAGTCGCCGAGAAGAGAGGAAGCGTGGCTCCCGCTAGGCCACGCGCCCAGACTAGGATCCACCCACAAAGGGTGATGGAGACAGCGACGGCCAGAAGGGATCAGAGGACTCGCCATCCTTATGATCCAAGGAAGAACAAGGGTAGGGGCCAAGGACGCCAGCAACCAGCACGCCGGGAATACAATCGCCCGCCTAAGCACAAGTTTGTCATGGGATTGGCGGACCTGGTCGCCATTCCCAATATATCTGCTAGGTTGAAGGCGCCAGAAAAGGTGGGCGACAAGGTGCTGGGACCAAAGCCAGACGCCTGGTGTGAGTTTCACCAAGGCTTTGGCCATACAGTGGACTCGTGTTTGGCATTAGGATACCAGCTCGACGATCTGGTTAAGAGCGGGTTCTTAAACGACTATTTGCTGGATAGAAGGACGGGGGGCGCGTTGAGCTCCCAACCAGCAGGTGCTGAGGCTCAGCTGCACGAGATGCCTACGCACGGAGAAAACCACACCATTGCAGGGGGTTTCTCAGGAGGTGGATGCACTGCATCACAGAGGAAGAGGTACGCGAGGTCTGTGATGACGGTGGATATGTTTGAAGAACACTCGCCGGAAGTGGATATTACAATCACCAAGCAAGATCTCAGGGATGTTGTGCCTCATGACAACGATCCCATAGTAATTTCGTTGATACCAGCAGGAAGAAAGGTCCACAGGGTATTGGTGGACCAAGGAAGCTCGACAGACGTGATGTTCTGGCCGACTTTCACGCAGCTGGAGCTGCCCCTTGACCAGCTGAGACCCTATGGAGGGTGCTTGTATGGTTTCGCTGGTGACCAGGTGGAGGTCAGGGGGTACATAGAGTTGAGGACAACGTTTACAGATGTGGCGGGTTCAAGAACGGAAAAAATTAAATATCATGTTGTAAACGCTCCTTCAGCATACAACATCCTGTTGGGAAGACCCACGCTCAACAGGATAGGTGCCATACCGTCGACCCGGCACATGAAGGTGAACTTGCCGTCTATGGAGGGGGTGGTGATCACCATCAAATCCGATCAGAAAGAAGTAAAAAAGTGCTATGAGAATAGCCTGAAAAACAAGAGATCGGTGAGTTACGTAACGACCACCCCGCCTCCTGGTGTGAAGCCCAGATCGACGGTAACAGAAGAGACCGCCGGAAGAGACGTGGAGATGGTGGATGCTGAGCTGGGGGAGGGGAACGCTGGTCTAGAGGAGGAAGAGGCCAGGAATCGCCCTGAGGAAGCGAGAGAACTGGGAATCGCCAGGGCGGTGATCGCCAGAGAAACCAGACCAAAACCCGTCGAGCAGTGGCTCGAAAGAGAAATCGGGGGAAAGATCTTCAAGCTAGGAAGATCCCTGGAGGATGAGCTCCAGGACCAGATCGCCAAGGTGATAGAACGGCATCTGGATGCGTTTGCATGGTCCGCCTCGGACATGCCCGGGATCGATCCCGACTTCTTGTGCCATCATCTGGCGATGGACAACTTGGTAAGACCAGTGCGACAAAGAAGAAGAAAGTTCAACGAGGAGAGGAGGCAGGCGATTAGGGACGAAACACAGAAACTCCTCGCTGCAGGCCACATCAGGGAAGTCCAGTACCCTGAATGGCTGGCAAATGTCGTGCTGGTGAAGAAGAGTAATGGGAAATGGCGCATGTGCGTCGATTTCACCGATCTGAATAAAGCTTGTCCGAAGGACTCATATCCTTTGCCAAGCATTGACGCCCTAGTGGACAGTGCTGCAGGGTGTAAGTTGTTGAGCTTCCTGGATGCCTTCTCGGGGTATAATCAGATCAAGATGCATCCCATGGATGAAGAGAAGACCGCCTTCATGACCGAGAGATCGTGCTACTGCTATAAGGTGATGCCGTTTGGGCTGAAGAACGCGGGGGCCACGTACCAGAGGTTGATGGATCGAGTACTTGCACCGATGCTGGGAAGGAATGTGCAAGCGTACGTCGATGACATGGTCGTGACCTCGCCAGAGAAAAGCAAGCACGTTGCAGACTTGGAGGAGTTGTTCACGACGATCGCCAAGTTCAAATTGAAGCTGAATCCAGAGAAATGCATTTTCGGCGTGGAGGCTGGAAAGTTTTTGGGTTTCCTCTTAACTGAAAGAGGCATAGAGGCCAACCCTGATAAGTGTGCCGCCATCTTGGCGATGAGGAGCCCAGCTACGGTGAAGGAGGTTCAACAGCTAACAGATCGGATGGCAGCCCTGTCTCGCTTCGTGTCAGCTAGCAGAGAAAAGGGCCATCCCTATTTTCAGTGCCTAAGGAGGAATAACAAGTTTGCTTGGACGAAGGAGTGCGAGGAAGCCTTCGTCAAGCTGAAGGAATATCTGGCGAGCCCGCCGGTTCTGTGTAAACCGCTGGTGGGAACCCCTCTCAGGTTGTATTTTGCTGTAACTGAGAGGGCGGTGAGTGCGGTGCTCGCCCAGGATCAAGATCAGGCTCAGAAACCTATTTATTTTGTTAGTAAGGTGTTGTAGGGCCCCGAAACGAGATATCAGGCCCTGGAAAAGGCTGCGCTGGCTGTGGTATTTTCGGCGAGGAGGTTGCGCCACTATTTCCATAGCTTCACCATACTGGTGATGACTGACCTACCCATCCAGAAGGTCTTGAAGAAGCCTGACGTTGCGGGAAGGATGGTGAAGTGGGCGATAGAATTTTCAGAGTTTGATATTAAGTATGAGCCCCGAGGCCCGATCAAGGGGCAAATCTTTGCAGATTTCGTGGTCGAGCTCTCATCCGAAGCGACATGAGTTGAGGGGGACGACTTCCGTTGGGTACTCTCGGTGGATGGATCGTCAAACCAGCAGGGTAGCGGTGCTGGAGTCATCTTGGAAGGACCCAACGGCGTGCTGATCGAACAATCTTTGAGGTTTGCCTTCAAAGCCAGCAACAATCAAGCAGAATATGAGGCGCTGATCGTCGGGATTTTGCTGGCCAAAGAGATGGGAGCCAGGGTGTTGATGGCTAAGAGTGACTCGCTGCTAGTCACGGGACAAGTAACAGGCGAGTTCCAGGCTAAAGATCCACAAATGGCGGCTTACTTGGAGTATGTGCAGGAATTGAAGAGTTCCTTTGCCTCCTTTGAAGTGGTGCATGTGCCCAGAGAGCAGAATGCCCGAGCTGACTTGCTAGCCAAGCTCGCCAGTTCAGGCAAGGGGGGTAGACAGAGGACGGTGATTCAAGAAACTCTGAAGACGCCGAGGGCATTTGTAGCAGATCACCTGGTTCTTCAGATAAGCAGGTCGACGGAAAAAGCGGCAAGAAGTCACAAGTCTTTAACGCAAGAAACGTTGAGATCGCCGAGAATTAGAGCATGTCGGGGAGAGAGGGTGAACATGACGCAGGTCTGCGCTACCCATGAGCCAGATACCTGGATAACACAGTACAAGCGGTGCCTGGTAGATGGCCTTCTCCCGCTGGATCCGACAGAGGCTAGGAAGGTAAAGAAAAATTCTAGCAAGTACACATTGATTGATGGCGATCTGTACAGGTTTGGGTTCACTCACCCACTCCTGGAATGTATACATGGCGAGAAGTGCACGAGAATCATGGCAGAGCTCCACGAAGGAATATGCAGAAGCCACGTCGGGGGTCGAGCTCTGGCCGCAAGGACTCTGCGTGCAGGTTACTACTGGCCATCGATGAGAGAAGACTGCAAGAAGTACGCGCAGTGTTGCAAACAATGCCAACAGCACGCCGATTGGCACAAGGCGCCTCCGGAGGAGTTGAAGTCGATCTACAGCCCTTGGCCGTTTCATACTTGGGGAATCGACATCCTGGGACCATTCCCGCTGGCGATCAGGCAGATGAAGTACTTGGTGGTGGCGATTGAGTATTTCACCAAGTGGATCGAAGCAGAACCAGTGGCCCAGATCACCGCACACAAGATCGAAGGCTTCGTGTGGAAGAATATTGTGTGCCGGTTTGGAGTGCCCAAGCGCCTGGTGTCGGACAATGGGACCCAGTTTGCAAGCCACCTGTTGAAGAAGCTGTGCGAAGGGGTGGGAATTCAACAAGTGTTTGCATCCGTCGAGCACCCTCAGACAAATGGCCAAGTAGAGTCAGCTAATCGGGTGTTGCTGAGAGGTTTGAAGAGAAGGCTAGAGAAAGCCAAAGGAAGCTGGGCTGAGGAGGTACCCCGTATAGTCTGGGCGTACCACACCACTGAGCAGTCAGGAACCCATGAGACCCCGTTCAGCTTGGTCTATGGATGCGACGCAATGATTCCAGTGGAGATCCAGGAGAGCTCGCCGAGATTCCAGAACTTCGTAGAGGAAGACTCGAATGAGGAAAGAAGGTTGAACCTGGATCTACTGGATGAGGTCAGGGAGGAGGCGAGGTTGAAGGCTGAAGCGGTGAAGAGAAGGATTGAACGAAGATATAACTCGAAGGTGATGCCGAGACAGTTCAGAGAAAGCGACTTGGTGATGAGGAAAGCCCACCAGTACGAGATGGAGAATAAACTGTCGCCCAAGTGGACGGGACCGTTCAGAATAACCGAGGCGCTCGGGAACGACGCCTACCGCTTAGAGACATTGGAAGGAGGGGCGATTCCTCGCACTTGGAACGCCATGCACCTGAAGTTGTATTACAGTTAAGAAGCTTTGTAAGTAAAGACAAACACGAAGTTACATTACAATGTCTCTGTTAAAACAATTTGAAAGGGGCACTCTTTTTTCCCTAAGGAGGGTTTTTAATGAGGCCACCCAATAAAGAGAAGTTTTCAAAGTACAATTTGTTTTAGATTGCGTGCCTGTTGTTTTCAGAAAGTTTTGAAGAAAGACCTTGTCACTTATATGTGACTTAAGGCAAGTTAAAGATATATTGCATGCTTTCTAAAAAGTTTTCAGTCCTCATCATTTTTCGGCGATCGGAGGCATCAGTTAAAGTTTTAAGTCCTCATCGTTTTTCGGCGATCGGAGGCATCAATTAAAAGTTTTAAGTCCTCATCGTTTTTCGGCGATCGGAGGCATCAGTTAAAGTTTTAAGTCCTCATCGTTTTTCGGCGATCGGAGGCATCAGTTAAAAGTTTTAAGTCCTCATTGTTTTCGGCGATCGGAGGCACCAGTTAAAGTTTTAAGTCCTCATCGTCTTTCGGCGATCGGAGGCACAAGTTAAAGTTAAAGTCCTCATCGTCTTTCGGCGATCGGAGGCACCAGCTAAAAGACCTCAACGCCCTCGCACGTCTTGAGGCGAGTTAAAGACCTCCTCGCCGTCGAGCGAGTGCAGGCGAGGAAGAGCGAAAAGTCCTCAGTGTTTCTGGGGGCGAGAAGATGTAACCCCTGGGGCAATGTAGAGGCACCAGTGAAAAGTCCTCAGTGTTTCTGGGGGCGAGAAGATGTAACCCCCGGGGCAATGTAGGGGCAAGTAAAAGACCTTCTCGCCTATGAGCGAGTTCAGGCGAGCTAAAGACCTTCTCGCCTATGAGCGAGTTCAGGCAAGATAAAATCCTTCTCGTCTCGAACGAGTTCAGGTATGGTGTAAAGGGTGGAAGAAGTTTGGAAGGTGGCTAAGGTAGGTTCGAAGAGAGCGCCTAGCCACCTGGTCTTTGTTCTGAAGTTCAGGAAGGTAGAGAAGGATCCGAAAGGCGCCTCTACCCCAGATAAAGAACAATGGCCAAGGTATGAAGCCAGAAAGAAGCTGATGTCGCCAAGAGTCTTTGGCGACCAGAAAAAGTTCAAACAGTGGCGAGAAAGTTAAAAACCCGTTTTGATGAAGCAGATCGGATGAAGCGATGTTTTAAGCCAATAGTTGAGTTAAAGTTCGTTGCTTGAAGAGTAATTTTGCGCTAAGGTTAATTGCCTTAATATTACAAGTTGTTAAAATGGTTGTTATTTGAAGTTGAAGTGGTTCGAAGCAGTTAAGTATAAGATCGTGCCTACGAAATCGCTAAGTTATTTCTTTGAAGTAAATCACGCAAGGAAAGTTAAAGCAGAAAAGAAGTTACAGGAAGAAATACAAAGGCAATTTCATTAAGTAAATATCAGTTCGGGGTACATAAACAGAAAAAGAAAAAAGTTCATCACAAAATACAAAGAGAAAGCATAAAGGTAGTGGATGGAGGAAATTGATCAGTCTTCAGCAGGAACCACCTTTCCATCCACCACCTCGTTGTTAAGGGACACCATGCTAAGGTCCAGATCAGGGAACAAGCAGGCGAACTGTTCCCGTGCGGCCTCGAATCCAGCAGCCAGAATTTGGGCAGAACTCAGATTAAGTTCTTCAATCTGCTTCTTGAGCTCTTCTGTTTGTTCCTTCAGCCCCTTGTTCTGCTGCTCCAGCTCTTCAGCTTGCTTCTTGAGTTGTTCAATGGTTCCTTGAGCTTGAAGAAGGTCTTCAACAACCTTCTTGGATTCTGCCTGCACTTGGCCCAGTTCAGCAGCGATTTTTCCCTTCTCTGTGTTGGCTTCAGCAAGTTTCGCCATGGTGTCATCCCTTTCTTTTTCCACCTTTCCCAGGAAGATCTCCCGATCAGCTGACCTTTGCTCCAGTTTCTTCACCTTGGCGGCGTCAGTTTTTATCAAGGCCTCTAGGTTAGCCACCTTAACGCGATAAGGTACAATCTTGCTCTCCAGCTCAATTTTCTCTTGAGCCAGAAGTTGCACCTTGTGGCGTAGATCGGTGGCCTCCTTGCGCGCTAACCGGAGCTCGGTGCTCATCGCATCTTCTACTCGGGAGTGTTCAACCTCCGCGAGTGTCAGATTGAAGGACAACTTCTCCACCTCAATCCTCATAGTGCTATTCTCAGTTCGAAGGTTGAAGAGGTCGTCCTGGAGCTTCCTGGTGGAGCTCTCCACAGCTCTAGATATAATAGTGGGGAAGTCTTCTGCCATCATCTTCAGTTTAGCAGAGAAAGGCTCCCACATCCTCTTAACCTCAATGGAGAGACCTGCCTGTGGAGGCGCCGGTTGGGCCTGTTGTTGGCTCTCGCCGCCACCTTCTTTAGTTGGTTGATCAACAGGTGCTTCTTGGCGAGGTGGCGACGTCGGGGATTCAGTAATTAGAATTGGAGAGTCATGAGCAACTTCATCCCCGATTGGAGCAGCGTCTGCGGCTGAGGCATTTGAAGGAGGACCCCCTCCAGCTGTTGCACAAGGCGTGGAGGCGCTCGGGGGGTCCTCCATGAAGTTTGGCTCGGGGGCCTCGACCGCAGGTGGCGCAGATGCCAATGGAATGGCTTGGACTGGTGAAGCAGGAGCTGGTGGAGGTGGCAATGATGGAGGAGGAGCAGGCGTAGACGGCGGTGTTGATGTTGGAAGAGGGGGTGGAGCAGGTGGAGAAGAAGGTGCCACCCTCTTCCTCTTCGTGATAAGGCCATCTTCGGTTACCTCGTCGTCTTCCTCTTCCTCCTCATGGACTACTTGGGGAGCTTTCCTCTTGGGTTTCCTGAGGACAAGCTTTTTCCGTTGGTTGGCGGGTTGGGCCTCAGAGGAAGTTGGGCCCCTGGGTGGCGATCTGCCTTGAGCAGCGGCGATCTCCACCACAGAGTTTGGCACGGTTTGGGAACCCGATGCCAACCCGTGGGTTCGGGCGAGCGCCCTCAGTTCAGCGAGCTTGCCCTGGCCCAACATATTATCTGCATGGAGCAAAAATGCATGGGTTAGTTCAGAGAGAAAATAAATGCATAAGGCAATATGCAGCAAAGCAGATAAAGGGTGCAGAAAAATAAAACCAAAGTCTTGCGCACAACGCACAAGACGCCCAGAAACAGTTAACAGAAGTAGTATTAGAACAAGAACTTAAGCGTTCTAACCTATTCGAATTTCGAGTTGGTCCTCGAAGAACTCGAAGCAGATGAGGGTGGTGGTGAGGAAGGTGATGTTGGCATCCGCCACACTCTTCCAGAAGAAACAGAGATCTCTGTCCAAAGCGCCCATGCTATCAGGACTTCTGGGTCTCCTGAAGCAGCTTTTGGACTCTTTGTTCCCCTTGTTTACCCAGTACAAGGGGAAACCGTCGAGCAAGGAAGCGTCCTTGTCGTTGGAGCGTATCTGGACGAACTTGCCCTTCCAGTCTTTATAGGATTGCTGGAAGATGGAGAGGATTGACCTCCCAGCAATCCCGTTCAAGCTAACCCACAGGCGATCTCCTGGGTGCTTGGCTTCAAAAAGGAACAAGAAGACATCCACAAATGCTGGCAACCCCAGGTGGTCGCACATGACTTGGAATGCCCGCACAAACGCCCAACTGTTGGGATGAAGCTGGGCGGCGGCAATGTTGAGCTCGGTGAGAAGCTCCCTCTCAAAGCGAGTGAAGGGAAACCTGAGTTTCACCTTCTTGAACAAGGTTGTGTAGACAAAACAGAAGGGTCCACCGTTGTTTGCCTTGTCATCAGCGCAAACTGGCAGGCCAGGGGGGCAAGGTAGCACTGTCATCTTCTCGTCGTGCTCCTTGTGGAATGATTGGTGAGGCTCATCCCCCTTCGTCAGTCGCAGAACTGCCCCAGCAGTGTTCACAGAAGATGTTTCCCCCAACAGGGTCGAGTTGGCCCAGGGATATAGTTTTTTGAAGTCTGGTGGGGGGACGGAGGCTCCTCCGGTGACAGGCGGAGTAGCCTGGGCCAGGTTGGGGCGGGAAGGTGCAGGCCTCTCAGCCTGAGAAGACGAAGCGCCGCGTGCTCGCGGTGGGTCGTGTGCTTGTGAGGAAGGGTTTCGTGATGAAGGAGGAGGATTTGGGGTGATCTTTGAGCGAGTCATTGTTGAAGCTGCAAAGGAAGAAGAAAAGGAAAAATGATTAGGGTTCACAGAGGTTGACTCGATCATGGAAGAAGGGTGAAAAACGAACGAACGTAGGTTCGTTGTGACGTTGACGGAGCCCTAAGTTACGAAGAAGGAGAAATAGCAAAAACAACCCACAACGTATGCACCAGACAGTTAAAGGATGATGCGAATCGGTTAAAATGCAGGAAAAACCACCAGGAGAAGGAAAGGAAGTACCTTTTATGATCAGGAAGGCGATGGAGAATGTTGGTGATTCAGAATGTTGAAGAACGCTGAGAGCTTTTTTGCAGAAGAGAGTTGGAGCGTTTGAGGATACGAAGAAAAGTGATGGAACAGTGGAGCGAAAATGGGTTTAAGGGTTTTTCGAAATGGGTTTGGGAAGCGCAAATGTTAACTGAAGGTAACCGTTGATGAAGCCACGTGTCGAGCGATGGGTGAGGGGTTTGGTGGAGCGTCAGAGAAGCAGAAAGTACAACCGCTTGGAATTCTGCGTCAGTACCACGTAGATCGGTGTTGACGTGACTCTTTCAGTCTTTTCGCTGGACAAGTCTTCGCTTAAGACTGGGGGGCTTGTGTACCTCCCTGGTAGTCGGAAGTGATGACGTGGCATCAAGCTACAGTGTAGGCGTGTTGACAAGGCGCCAGATTTGTAGAAGGGAAGGAAGTCGGGGGGCTCGTGAAGTCGCCAGTTATTAAGTTGGCGTGTTCCGATCTCCAGCATACCAGAATCGGCGATCACCGGGTTAAAGATGAAGTCGCCAGATGTAAACTCAGGCGACCTAGTGGTGCAGATTATGAAGGCGGCCGGCGAGACCACAGGGAAGGTGTACGAAGGCACCCTAACTCGCCAGTTCCAAGTAGAGATCGCACTCCCAAGTTAGCTATGCACTGGGCAGTACCATGCATAAGTAACTTAGCCAAAAAGAGAGTCAGAAGCAGCGCCCAAGTCAAGGAGGCTCCAGATGATGGCACGTGTACGACTGGATGCGAGCCACGTGTCCAGGTCTGTAACTGCCAGGAGAGAGAAAGTGACCAGGTATAAAAGGGTTTCCTATCGAACTTTCGAGGTACGCACGTTCAGATTATACTCTTTACGCTTGCGAGTTCTTGAGCATACTGTGAGAGAGAACATTGCACGGTTCCTTGAGAGTTCTAGAGTGTTATTGCTCTTAGTATTTGGTGGTTCGGTCACTGACTTGGGCGTTGGAGTGCGATCGGCCGCAGCGGCGCCGCTCTGTTCTTTTGCAGGTTCTTGAGGTGGATCTTGGCGGAGGACGGAGGTTGAAGCAGTGCACACGTCGATCCAAGTTTGACGAGGCAAGTTCCAACGTTCTGGTCAACAAGCAGGATCAGAAGGGTATCAGAGAGAGAGAGAGAGAAAAAATTTGGATTGGAAATTTGGATTTTCCAATTTTTAAAATCCGTTTAATCAAAATGGATTTCTGATTTGAAAAATTGATAAAATATGGATTAGGAAAAAAACCAAATTTAAATAAATGGATTTTAAATGGAATAAATCAGGGCAAAATTGGAGCAATTTCATTAAATTGAATTTTTTGCCCACCCCTACCAAATACACATACAATCTTCAAAGCAGAACACACAAAATTCTTCATCAAACACATTGACTTGAAGGAGCAGTATCCATCTGCAACATAATATACGTAAGTAGTGGCGATTTTAACTGATGTAATTTTAATTTTGAATAAATAAAATTTAACCACCACTTTTTTATAATCTGTTTTATACACTTATAAAATTTAACCACCACTTTTCCATAATAAAATAAAATAATGTATAAAGTTATAATCATCCATTCATTTCATTGAAAATTAAAGCACACATAATAATGTTCAAAAGTTTATATGTAATTGAAAATTAAAACACATAAAAAGCTCATACATCCCTAATCAAGTTTAAAATTACAACACATAATTGTTCAAATGTTCATACATCCCTAATCAAGTTTAAAATTAAAACAAACATCCCTAATCAGTTTTGCTTCCAACACTTGATCCTATTACTTGATTAGGTGATGAAATACCACTTCCATAATCTGATGCCTCAAATAAATAATTTTAAGTTAATGAATTTGTATGTTTATAATTATAAAATAAAAGACACTAATAAATATTTAAATATATTAATACTTCATTGGTGGATGCATGAACCAAATTAGTTGTCATTGCAACAAAATATTATGGAACAACTTTTCTTGAAACAATATATGCAAGCAAAGTGTTCATTTGATTTTTCACAGTTACAAGCTCATTTTCCATTTGAGTTATCTTGTCCTCTCCACATTTGAAAAATACTCCACATTTGAAAAATATGCATGTACCCTACTCAATCAAATACATATAATATAGCAAATCAGAATAGTCACTCAACAATTTGTATATATTGAAGCAACTCACGATAGCCTAAACGAATGGTCTTCTAAGTACACTTCTCTATGTGGGAAACTTACTTATATTTATCACCACATTACTTTATTTCAAGAGTCCTAAATACCCTCTGCTATTTAATGCCAATATTGGTAGACACTACCTTTTGGATAGACTGAAACAAAAATTATATTTAAGCATCATCGTTTTGTAACTTTTTTGTTGTTATACTCATTATTGCTGCTATTAAAGGTTGTCAATGATTTTACTTCATACATTTTGTTAAACTTTAATAACACATGCATTAGTAACTAATGGCATAAAAAATATTCATCGCGAATTTACTTTTATAATAACTTTTATGACAATGTTTTTAAGACAACTTATAATAATTTTGTTATAAAATGACATTGGTAATCATCCCAAACTTCAATTTCTCATCACAAAATTCGTTATTATTTATAACAACAACAAAATATCTTATAATTTTTTTTAATGATTAATATATTCTAAACATTTGACTTAGTATTACGTTGATAGCATGTAAAAACCGATTAGACCAATTTCAACGTAATGCATACTTACAGTGTAAAATTACATTGGTATGTATTGTGATTTTCGTTACTTTTAGTTAATTTGAAGATTTTAAAATATATAAACAGTTATACATTAAATAATAAATAAGAGTATAAATGAATTAACATATATTTGAATTAATATTTAAAAGCATCCCTTGACCAAATAGTAACGGACTAGCTTGACTATTCAAGAGTCCTAAATATATCATAGATTGCTCAACTTCTCTTCTTTCACCCTATTTTTGTCCCACCCATGAAATCATCTCTTAATAAGGCCCTACTATAGCTCACGGGTAAGAATGCAAACACCACGTCACGCCTATTATTTTACATATTCAAAATTTTAATTCAAAATGAGTTCTACCACAAATTATTTATGTTCAAAATTCATTTTAAGATGTTCATAAAACCAGAACTTACTTTCCCAACATTCCGAATCTCCAACTAAAAACAAATAATACAACTTCTCCTTGAATTTAGTTTCACACTTAAACTACTCTGTAGCTCGTATTCAAAATTCGTCTCACTCAAGTTTAAACTAAATGAGGTTAAGTTTTAATTGTAATTTTAACTTCTTAATTGTAGAAGTATTGGTTTACCTTTTAAAAAATGTAGAAATCATTACAGTATACTTGATCTCTTTAAACAAAAAAAAAATCATTCATCTACAGGTCAAACCTCGGTCATCGGCCTGGGGAAAGACATCGAATATCGATGGACTGATAGCAATAGTGGATCACGTAAGTTGGGCCCCACATATTGCATGAGTTAACATGGGTTAACACCTCGATACCAGAAGAAACCTAAGTCACGAGAGGATTATGCATGGGGTGAGTATACATTCGGGTACGACACAAGAAAGTGTTCCTTGGAGGCGCTAAGGCCCGTTAGGGTTAGGGTTCCTAGGGAAAGATTGCATGCATGACAAGTGAATACTTAGGGCACCCACATAACAGATGATGCCGCAGCGCTGGTACGTGAGTAGGTAGCTTGGCGGCTACGCTGTTAGGTCTATGCACTCCAGAAAAGGGAAGTCTTATGCGTCATATTACGTTAAGATTGTGTGATAGCGGTGCAAGGACATCCTCGCAGGAACCCTAAGCCCACTAAGAGACGTGGGAGCATCATAGAAGTAACCCTAGATACTACCTATAAATATGGTGGTAAGAACCCTAGTAAGGTACGTCGTTTGTAAGACTGAAACTGCATATACACATTATTGTTTCTTTAGCCCTTACTGACTTGAGCGTCGGAGTGCAAACGACCGCTAGGGCGCCCTTTGTCTTTGCAGGAAAGCGTCCTTCAACCCAAGGAAGTTCGATTCTCAGGTGGAGACAAGCGGGCCAGAGACTCCCGTTTGAGTCAACCGGCAATCGAGTCAACCGACGAGAACATTTGGCGCCCACCGTGGGGCCCGATAAAACTAGGTCCCATCCGCAATCGTGTTGAGAGCCACCAGCAAAATGAGGAGCACGAGACAAGGATCTATTGCGCCCTCAGGAGGGGACAACGTCTCCATGCAACAACTCATGGAGACCATACACGCCCTTCAGGAGGCAGTAGCAGAGTCCAGAGTCGACCAGGATCATTTCCAGGTTGATCTGGCCAGATCGCAAGCAAACAATGAAGAGCTGCGCAGAACCAATGAGGAACTGCACAAGAATTTGCAGAACGTATGAGAATGTACTATGGATGAGCGAGCCCCGCCGTTGCCAGTTAAGGCTCCCTCCATGCCGTTCTCTCAGGTGATCATGGACATTGTGATACCAGCCACCCCTAGTGCTTTCATCGAGGGGTGGGGGGGGGGGGGGGGGTAGGACAAAGAGGAGAATATGCTCGGTAGCCACCCAGTCTCCAAGGGAAGAAGGGGTCACCCGAATCGAGATCGCCCAATAGAGACGACCCAAGCACACAGAGGAGGTGCTGGAGAGAGAGATTGGGGGTAAGAAGTTCAAGCTCGGCAGATCTTTGGGCCAAGAAGCGCATGACCAGATTGTCGAGGTCATAGCACGACACATGGATGCTTTCACATGGTCATCCTCAAACATGCCTGGCATCGACCCCGATTTCCTGTGCCACTGCCTCACCATGGACCCAAAGGTCCGACCTTTCCGCCAGAGACGAAGAAAGTTCAATGACGATAGGCGACAGGTCATCAGAGAGGAGACCTAGAAGCTGCTGAGCGCTGACCACATCAGGGAGATACAATACCCAGAGTGGTTGGCGAACGTAGTATTGGGAAGTGAAGGATGTGTGTGGACTTCACGGATCTTAATAAAGCCTGCCCGAAGGACTCCTACCGACTGGCCAGCATCGACGCCCTGGTAGATAGTGCCTCAGGGCGTAGACTCCTAAGCTTCCTGGATGCTTTCTCGGGGTACAACCAAATCGGTATGCATCCCAGGGACGAATGAAAGATGGTGTTCATGATGAAGCTGTCATGTTACTGTTACAAAGTGATGCCCTTCAGGCTCAAGAATGCAGGCATGACCTACCAACGACTAATGGACAGAGTACTTGCGCCCATGATAGGACGAAATGTCCAGGCGTACGTGGACGACATGGTGGTCACTTCCCAGGTGAAGGACCAATACGTCGCAGATTTGGAAGAGTTATTCACTACAATAGCTAAATACAGGTTGAAGCTGAACCCTGAAAAGTGTGTGTTTGGGGTGGAAACAATCAAGTTCTTAGGGTTCCTACTCACTGAACGTGGGATAAAAGAAAACACAGAGAAGTGCGCTGCAATCATAGGTATGCTCAACCCGATATCGGTGAAGGAAGTGCAACAACTGACAGGGCGGATGGCCGCTCTGTCCAGATTCTTGTCAGCAGGGGAGACAAGGGGCATCCCTATTTCCAATGCCTCAAGAGAAATAGCAGGTTCATCTAGACCAAGGAGTGTGAGGAATCCTTCCTCAAATTGAAGGAGTACTTGGCTACCCCAATACCATGCAAGCCACAGGGCGATCAGTTCAGTCCTAGTTCAGGAGTAGGACCAGGTACAAAGACTAATATACTTTGTGAGTAAAGTGCTCCAAGGGCCTGAGGTAAGATACCAAGCCATAGAGAAGGCAACTTTGGCAATAGTATTTTCAGCGCGAAGACTTCGCCACTACTTCCAAAGCTTCATGGTGATCGTAATGACAGACCTGCCCATTCGCGATCTTACAAAAACCTTATGTGGTAGGTAGAATGGTGCGTTGGGCAGTGGAACTATCAGAGTTCGATGTGCAGTACGAACCTAGAGGCCTTATCAAAGGCCAGGTTTACGCTGACTTTGTGGTAGAACTCTCCTCAGAAGCCACACACCAAAAAGGGGCAGATTTTAAGTGGGTCCTCTACATAGATGGGTCTTCTAACCAACAGGGGACTAGGGCTGATGTCATCTTGGGAAGACCAAACGGGATTCTGATTGAGCAAGCCCTGCGCTTTGCTTTCAAGGCCAACAATAACCAGGCGGAGTATGAGGCCCTCATAGCTGGAATGCTGCTAGCTAAGGAGATGGGGCCGAAAAGTTTGATAGCAAAGAGTGACTCTCTGCTGCTAACGGGACAAGTTACAGGAGAGTACCAGGCCAAGGACCCCCAGATGGCCGCATACCTACAGTATGTTCAGATTTTGAAAGAGACTTTCATAGTTTTCGAATTAGTACATGTCCCTCGAGAATAGAATGCACGAGCTGACTTGCTAGCAAAGCTCGTTAGTTCATGCAAGGGGGCAGACAGAAGAAGTCATACAAGAGACCTTGAGGACACCTCAAACCACCACAGATGACACGACGAAAGTCCAACAGATAAGCACCTCGGAAGGTGTCAAGAGAAGTCATTGGTCGTTGGCTCAAGAAACCCTGAAAACACCCAGAATAAGCACATACGCGTTACCAGGGGAAGAGTCAATGCAAGTTTGCCTAGTTGAAGCATGAGAGACTTGGATGACCCCCTACCGACGCTACTTGGTTGATGGGATACTTCTGCTGGAACCCATAGAGGCCAGAGTAGTCAAGAAGAATTCGAGCAGATACACCCTGATCGACGAAAATTTGTTCAGACATGGTTTCACTCACCCCACCCTGATATGTGTAAGTGGTGAGCAGTGCACGCGCATTATGGTAGAACTTTACGAATGGATATGCGGGATTCACGTCGGTGGCCGAGCTCTCTCATCGAAAGCTGTTCGTGCAGAATACTACTGGCAAATCATGAGGGAAGACTGCACGAGATATGCATATCGTTGCAAGCAGTGCCAACAACATGCTGACTGGCACAAGGCGCCCCCGGAAGAGCTGAGGTCGATCTATAGCCCATGGTCATTCCATACCTGGGGGATTGACATTCTGGGGTCGTTCCCTCTATCACTTCGACAGATGAAGTACCTCGTGGTTGCCATTGACTACTTCACAAAGTGGATAGAGGCTGAGCCAGTTGCGCAAATCACAACCCACAAAATCTAACACTTTGTGTGGAAGAATATGGTATGGCGCTTCGGAGTCCCAAAGCAGTTGGTATCCGATAATGGCACCCATTTTGCTAGCCAATAGTTGGGCAAGCTATGCACAGAGCTGGGCATAAAGCAGGTATTCACATCAGTCGAACGGGCAGGTCAAGTTTGCCAACCGAGTTCTGCTTAGAGGTCTGAAGAGAAGGCTAGATAAAGCCAAAGGGACCTGTGATGGAGGAGGGCCAAGCCAAGCGTCTAAAGATCAACCTAGGAGCGTCTAAGACCAAGCTAGGAGCGTCTAAGATCAAGCTAGGAGCGTCTAAGACCAAGCTAGGAGCGTTTAGGACAAGAAGACTTGGATCAAGCTATGAATGGGAGAATGACATATTAGTACATGTTCCGTAAAGGCCCATCAAATGTAGCGTAGTTTTAATTGGGGTGTAAATAGCATAGCCATGTGGACAAATGTTTATTTTTCTGCACATTAGAATTAAGGAAGAGTTAACCTTGATTAGCTAAAGGTTTCTAGAAGCCTTCACTAATCAAGTTCGGCCATGTGAAGGTTGGAGGACCATGTGCACCCATGTGCTCCATGTCACCCATGTGCTTCACATTTACATTTCATTTAGCTAGCATTTCATCTTCTTTTAGCTTAACATTTACGGCCTCCTTAGCCTATAAAAGGAGAAGCCTATCACTTGTATTTGCAAGATTAAATTGAGTAATGTTATGCTGCCCATTTTGTGCCATACTACCTAGTTTCTAGGTTTTAATCTTCCTTCACCATCTATCAAAGGGCTGGCCGAACCTCCCTTCTTCCATACTCTTCATGCACCTTCAAGGTCACCACAATTCCTAGGAGGACCTTGCCCATTTCATACATAAGCTTCCGCACCATATTACCAAACATCCAAGAAGATCTCCTTGAGAATGCCATCATTTGGTATCAGAGCAAAGGTTCTTCAAAGATGAGTATTTCTTGGTCATTTTCTTTTTGAGTTCTTCTTTAATCCGTGTTTTTCTTCATATTCCATATTGTCTTGCTGTTTTTTTAATTTTTGCTTTGAATTGGTGTGCTGTTTGGAAATTCCAATTGGTGCATCTTGTTCAATTGTTCTTGAGCAATCTTTGTGCAATTTTTGGTAGGATTCCATATACTTTGTGTTGCTGTTTTTATTTTAGGTATTTGAGTCCTTATTGCAATTTTATTTGGTTCATTTTATGTTCATTGAGTCTTTTAATTTCTGAATCTATATGTGTTTTGTCTAGTCATGTTCTTCCAAAATGTCATCAAATCATAGTAGTACTTTGTTTGGCTTATTTTGTTTCTTGATTTTGGTCTAAATGTTTGATTTGAATCTGCTGTGTTTTTGATCCTTTGGTGCCTTTTATTTTTAGCTTGAGTTCATATTTGTGTTTAGATCTACACAAATTCCATTTCACCAATTCCATTGTGTTTTTCTTTTGGTATATCTTGCTGTTTTCTTTCCAGATTTACAGAATCCCCTGTTTTGCATAACTCTGTGCTGGCTGTTTTTGCTTAATAAAATTATTTTCCCACATAGGAAATTTCTGATCCTCTGGATTTTGCAAGATTGAGGTGTTAAGGAAAAGACAAAAGAAGAATCAGTTCAAAAAAGTCAATAGAAAAAAAATGATAAATATTATAAAAACAGTGTGCAAATCTGGCCCTACAACTGGCGTAACTAAACACTGATTTTAGAAAATTTATTAAAAGAAAATGGTTCATGCTTTTGTTGTGAAACCAACGCCAGAATTTAGTTGAGATCTTGATTTATTGGCATATAGATTTTCAGAAGCAAATCTTAAAAGGACAGCTCAGCATAAATCAGGGAAAATCACGCTCTCTGGCCGACAACAATTATTTCAGTGGTGCTGTTTTTGATTTTTAAATCAATTCTAGTGCTATTCTTAGGATCCATTTTGTGTGCCTACCTTTCTTTGAGTACCTTTTATTTTTCTTGTCTAATATTTCTTTGGAACTCTTTCTAGTTGCCACATTTTAATTCCATTTGTGTGGTACTGTTTTTTTCCAATTAATTTGTTTCTTGCTTTAATTCTTTGGCCTCTAAATTTGGTGGTGGATTGATTCTCAATTGGTGCTTATTTAAGTGGAAATTGACGTGAGTGAGGTCTAGTTTGCTTGATAGGTGCTGGATTGGAGAATTAATTCCCTAATTCCAAGAGGAACAAAGGCAAGGGCAGAAACAAACACCTACCAAAAACATCACATACATTGGAAGGCCCAACAAAGAAGAGACAACCAAGGAAGTGCCAATAGAAAAAAAGATCAACAAAGGGAGTTCATTTATTTTCCTTGCAACTTAACTTTTGTTAATTACTTCTTTAATTACGTAATTAGACGATGAGTGTGTCTTCAAGGGCTCCAAGTGTCCAAGAAGCCTCACCTAGGGCCGATTAGTGTAGAACTATCTAGTTTAGCAATTGTTAATTGTTTTAATTGCATCTCTTTGCTTTAGATAGTTACGTTTTTAATTGTCTTGTATTGCTTAAAGCTTTGTTAATTTTTGCTTGGTTAATTAGTTAGTTTGCATTGTTTTCTTGCATTAAAATTTTGATTTCTCCAACTTAATTGTGTTTTAAGTGGTTTACCAAGAGAAAGCTTTGTGTGAAGGCATTAAGGGATAGTCTTTGGCTAAGGCAAGGCTTGGTATTTAAGTAGTCCACTGTGACTCACCTCCCTTACCTGGAAGACTACCTTCTTTGACTTCCCTAAATTTTCTCAAAGTAAAATACTTCTACACACAAAGCTCTAGTCATGTCTGTTTCTTCTCATTCTGCAAAGTCTATTGAAAGTGAAGTAAAATCTTTAAAAACTCTTTTGAAAGAAGTTTCACAAGCTGTGCAATTGATTTCATTTAGACAATTGGAGAATGAGACTAAAATCAATGAGTTGACTAAAGCCAAGGAAGAGAAGTCTCAAAAATAAAAAAAATCTCATACTCATACATCCCATTCTAAAAGTAATGAGTCTTTAGGGGAGGGTAGCCTTAGAATCAATGACTATTACCAACCACCCCCTAGAAGAAATAGGCAAAGGGAGGAAGAGAGTCCAAGGGAAGTAAGGGTAGACCTACCCCATTTCTATGGTAAGGAAGATGTAGAGGTATACCTTGATTGGGAGATGAAAGTAGAGCAACTCTTTGCTTGCCATAAGGTGAGTGAAGAAAGGAAGGTACCCTTAGCAACCCTTAGTTTCCAAAGTAATGCCATGTATTGGTGGACCTCTCTAGAGAGAGACCGACGTCTTCATAGGGAGCCTCCCATTGAATATTGGAATGACCTTAGGGGAGCCCTAAGACGTCGCCACATACCTTCTTACTACCATAGGGAGTTAATGGACAAGCTCCAAAGACTCCAAGAAAAAAACATGAGTGTGGAAGAGTATAGGCAGAAAATGGAGCTCTACATGATGAGAGCATCCATTAGAGAGGAAGAAATCACCACCATATCTAGGTTTCTAAGTGGGCTCAACCTTGAGATAAGGGATAGAGTAGAACTTCTACCCTACCAAGACTTGAATGACTTGGTTCAACTTTGCATTAAAGTTGAACAACAAAATTTGCGCAAAACTTCAAGTCAAAGGGTGGGTTCTTACTCCAACTTTTATCCCAAGAAAGACTTTAAAAGGGAAGGTAGCACATCTAGAGACAAACCCAAAGAAACTACCAAACCTTTAGTGAAAGATGCCTCCACCCCATCCATCCGTGCTAGGGACACCAAGTGTTTTAAGTGTTTTGGAAGAGGGCATGTGCAAGCGCAATGTCCAAACCAAAGGGCTTTGTTCCTAAAAGGAAAAGATGAGTACACTAGTGGTGAGGATGAACCTAGTACACAAGAAAAGGGGGAAGGAGAGAGGATAAATCCTTTGGAGGGGGACTTATTGATGATTCAAAGAATCCTCCACAATCAACCTAGTGCATCCATCGAGACACAACGAGAGAACATCTTTCATACTAGATGCAATGTTTTAGAAAATATATGCTCTTTTATAGTGGATGGTGGATCATGCTGCAATTGCTGTAGCACTAGATTGGTTGAGAAACTAAATCTACAAGTAGTTCCTCATCCAAAACCTTACAATTTACAATGGATAAATGAGAATGGAGAACTACGTGTAGACAAACAAGTGGAAATCAAGTTTTCTATAGGTAACTACAAAGATAAAGTTTTATGTGATGTAGTACCTATGGAAGCTTGCCACATCTTATTAGGTAGACCATGACAATTTGATAAGAAAACCTTGCATGATGGTCTAACTAACGAGATTTCCTTCATCCACAAGCACAAAAAGTTTGTACTTAGCCCTTTACCACATTCCCAAGTGGTAAAAGACCAAATACAAATGAAACATAAGAGGGATGAAGAGAAAATAGAAAAAGAGAAAACTTTTGGGAAACAAAAGGCGTGGGAGAAGAGTGTTCCTTCCCACAAGGTCATTCAACAAGACAAGCACATTGAAAATACCCTTGAAAACATGCTTCTTGTTGAACAACCTAGCCTTACCTCTTGTAAATGAACACTTGCAAGCATAAGCAAAAAAGAAGAGTTTTTAAAAGAAGCTTGCATAGATAAAGACTATTTCTCAAATGTGCTAGGATATCCCCAAAAGAATGTCAAGTTATCTATAAGCATCTACAAAAACAAAGTTTTGTGTGAAGTAGTGCCTAGAGCAACTTGTCATGTCTTATTGAGACAACCATTGCAAAGTGTACAAATTTTCATACACAATGGTTGTACCAACGAGACTACACATGAGAGAAAAAGTCTACATGAAGGAGAACTCATGGGCCAAATTAGAGTTGATAAAACTCTAGAGCTTTTAAAAGGAAAACTTTTGTCACGCATGAGAAAAGAGGTTCAAAGACATTACTTTAGGTACAATTCTTGTTTTCAAACTACACCTAAGGCAAAGTCTCAAGAACTCTATACTCCTTCGCCTTTTGTAAATGATCCTTGGGAAGACACACATTTCATATTAGAGCTTCCTAGGACAACAAAAGGTTTTGATTCCTTCTTCATGGATGTGGATAAACTCTTCCTAAGAAAAGTGACAAGCCTCCATGATTTATCTTCAAAAATAGTGATGGATAGAGCTCCAAAATTTGAAAAAATAGCTCTTCCTTCTATGCTTCACGAAATCATGAGGGACACCCACAATTCTTGGGATAAGAATCATTTTCCTATTGAGCATGCATACAATGGAGTAGTCCACAAGATTACTCATAGTTTTCCATTTGAAGTTGTATGTGAACATAGTCCTCTTGCTCTTTTAAAGTGGTTACCACCTCCTAAAGGAATTATGCCTAAGGGAAAAGTAACTACTATTGGAAATTTTAGAAAACAGAAGAGGATTAGAGGACATATACAACCATCAAAAGGGAGATATTGTGAGAAGTTGCCAAAAACAAAAGAAAAACAAAAATGGCAACTTCACACAATTAATTTTTCTCCAAATGCTCACACTAACTCCTTTGCTTTGTTTCAAGATTCCCATAGATTGACATTTGATCAGGGAGGACACACCTTGACGAAGCAAGAGGCTGCTATCCGAGATCAAGTCTGAAAATCTGAGGATAGATCTTCTCAAGAAGGAGGAGATGATGGACACCATCCAACCACAACCATCCCCCTAAGAAGCAAAAGCATTGGATTTGAGGACAAATCCTTTTTAAGAGGGAGGGGATGATGGAGGAGGGCCAAGCCAAGCGTCTAAAGATCAACCTAGGAGCGTCTAAGACCAAGCTAGGAGCGTCTAAGATCAAGCTAGGAGCGTCGAAGACCAAGCTAGGAGCGTCTAGGACAAGAAGACTTGGATCAAGCTATGAATGGGAGAATGACATATTAGTACATGTTCCGTAAAGGCCCATCAAGTGTAGCGTAGTTTTAATTGGGGTGTAAATAGCATAGCCATGTGGACAAATGTTTATTTTTCTACACATTAGAATTAAGGAAGAGTTAACCTTGATTAGCTAAAGGTTTCTAGAAGCCTTCACTAATCAAGTTCGGCCATGTGAAGGTTGGAGGACCATGTGCACCCATGTGCTCCATGTCACCCATGTGCTTCACATTTACATTTCATTTAGCTAGCATTTCATCTTCTTTTAGCTTAACATTTACGGCCTCCTTAGCCTATAAAAGGAGAAGCCTATCACTTGTATTTGCAAGATTAAATTGAGTAATGTTATGCTGCCCATTTTGTGCCATACTTGCTCCTTACCTAGTTTCTAGGTTTTAATCTTCCTTCACCATCTATCAAAGGGCTGGCCGAACCTCCCTTCTTCCATACTCTTCATGCACCTTCAAGGTCACCACAACTCCTAGGAGGACCTTGCCCATTTCATATATAAGCTTCCGCACCATATTACCAAACATCCAAGAAGAGCTCCTTGAGAATGCCATCAACCTGGGTAGAGGAAGTTCCTAGAATTGTGTGGACTTACCACACCACTCCCCAGTCCACTACCAAAGAGACACCCTTTAACTTGGTGTATGGTTCAGATGCGATGATTCTTGTAGAGATCCAGGAGAGCTCACCACGATTCCAGAACTTCGTGGTTAAAGAGTCCAACGAAGAGAGAAAGGTGAACCTGGATGTACTTGATGAAGTCAGGGAAGAAGCGAGGATCATGGCAAAAACCTTGATGAGAAAGGTGGAGTACAGGTACAAGTCCAAGCTGAGACCTCGACAGTTCCAGGTCACCGACCTGGTGATGCGGAAAGCCCACCCATACTAGTTAGAAAACAAGTTGTCTCCCAAGTGGACTGGTCCATTCTGCATGACAGAAGGCCCTTGGCAGAGCAATCCCTCGTACGTGGAACGCAACCAACCTTAAGTTTTATTTCAGTTAAGATTATTGCATTGTACACAGTTTTTGGGGACACTCTTTTACCCTTATAAGGGTTTTTTAACGGGGTCACCCAATAAAATTATTCAGTTGAAAAGAAATATTTTGTACAGTGCAGTAATGAACCTCTCCCTTGGTTTGATACGCCAAGATTGGGAATAGTATGGTTCTTAGTGAGCCTTCCTCTTTTGTGAGTTCACCAAGGGTGAGAATAGTATGGTTCAACCATTAAAATCCTTCCTTGACTTCATACAACAAGATGAGGTCAGTTATTAAAATCCTCCCTTGACTTATTATAGCGAGGATGAGGTCAGTTAAAGTTAAAATCCTCTTCTACCTTTGTACAAATATGACGAGGTTAGTCAAACGAACCTCTTATTTGGTTTGATACGCCAAGATTGGGAATAGTATGCTTCTTCGTGATCCTCCCTCTTGTGTGAGTTCACCAAAGTTGAGAACAGTATGGTTCAAACGTTTAAAATCCCCCTCTACCTTTGTACAGATAGGGCGAGGTCAGTAAAATGAACCTCTCCTTTAGTTTGATACGCCAAGATTGGGAATAGTATGGTTCTTCGTGAGCCTTTCTCTTGTGTGAGTTCACCAAGGCTGAGAACGAAACAGTTGCCAGTTAAAGTCCTCCCCTGCCTCTACACGGCTAGGACGAGGTCAGAAAGAAGGACCACTTCCTTGTATTGTATGGCAAGGCTACTATGGGTCCTAGTTACATGTCTCTCTTATCCTTATGTGGGAAGGTCGAGTCCAGCTAAGTGCAGACCTCCCTTGCCTTGTAAGGCAAGGTCGATAACAACTTAGTTTCCAGTCAAAGGTCTCCCTTGTCTTATAAGACGAGGTTGAGAGTGGCACGATACCTAGTTAAAGATCTCCCTTGACCTATGAGCCAAGGTCGAGAACGACGTTTCCCTTAACTTCATTTGGCAAAGGTTAGGGCGAAGTGAGAGCTTGGGTAGGCATGTCTTTTACGAAGATCAAAGTCAACAAGCAGTAAAGAAGTGTGCTATGAAAGGTTTAGGGTTTAGGGTTTAGGGTATTCTATGTGAATCTATTGTATAATGCTCTTTCTATTATCTATCCATAGGAAAGGTATTCTATGTGAATCTATTGGTTTAGTTTTCGATCGGTATGTATATATGTGCAAAATCCAGCAAGTCTTTTTGTGAAATAAAAAAACTATCTTGGATCCAAGCCTCAAAAGGGTTGATAATCAATTATAGAAAATCAATGAATTCATGATAAAAACACTTCTGCATTTTTTCATTTACATTTTTTTTTTTCAATGAAGGTATTTTAAGGGGTTGGGGGATCAAATGGTAAAGTTCTTTTGTTGGTAAATTTGAGGATTAGAAACATGACTATTGCTTTCCAATTAGCTGTTTTTGCATTAATTGCTATTTCATTTCTTTTATTGATTAGTATACCTGTTTTATTTGCTTCTCCTGATGGTTGGTCAAATAACAAAAATATTCTATTTTCTGGTACATCATTATGGATTGAATTAGTGTTTCTAGTGGGTATTCTTAATTCTCTCATTTCTTGAAGTTATTTTTATTCTAGATTCAAAACGAAATGACCCCTCCCTCAGAATTCTTTCGGATTGTCAGGCATATAAAAAAGGGAATAAATCGGTTAGTAAAAAAGAAAAAGACAACTATAACACATTACATTTTAAAGGGGAGTAAACTTATTCTATTGGAAAAATCTTATATCTTATACTTATATGGGGGTACATTGTGAAACTCAAATAAATACAATAGAAAAAATGAAATATAAAAATTTGTATTTCATTTGAATATTCTATTCATATTATATGAATAGAATATTCAAATGAAATGCTATAAATCTATTTCTACGTCGTTTAGTAATTAATTCAAAATATATACCATCGATCTGTATCTCTATAGAAATAAATAGAATTGTTTATTCTATTAAATGAATATTCATAGGAACTTTCTTTTTCCTTAAAAAAGTCAATTAAAATATTTGATAGAATGAGAATTTCAATTTAGTTCTATAGATACATAGAAAAAAATAATATATAATAATAGAAATAAGAATTTTTGATAAAGATCGGAATTCTTGATAAAAAGGAATAGTAATCTAAAAGATTTTGTTTGGGAGAAAACATATATTATATATACATTTCTTTTGAATTATCCCTAATAGAATATAAGGCCCATCTCTATACAAATAGAATCGCATAACAACTACAATGAAAATGCATATATAGTCGAATGGTAAAATTTCTCTTTGCCAAGGAGAAGACGCGGGTTTGATTCCCGCTATCCGACCTATGTATTTAATAGTCATAGTATAACAAATGCCATAGAATTTACTGCGTATAATGCCCTTCTTGAAACCTTGTTTTTATCAAATTCAAAAAGTTGCGGAGACGGGATTTGAACCCGTAACTTCAAGGTTATGAGCCTTGTGAGCTACCAAGTTGCTCTACTTTGCGATAAAAAAAAAAGAATTGATAACTAATGAAGAAAAACAAAGATTGAATGCATCCCTTTACTATATATATACAAATAGAATAAACCATTTATATATAACGGTAAAGGGACCATCCTATGATCGCTGATAATAAAATGAAAAAAAATGAAGATAATTTGGAATCCTTACCAACTGGATCTTGTTGCACCCGGCAAGAAACATGCATGAACCATTTCCTCAAGTATGTGTCCAGATAATCCAAAGTCTCGATAATTAGCTCTCGGTCTTCCGGTTGAAAAACAACGTCGATGAAGACGTATAGGTGCACTATTACGCGATAGTGATTCTAATTCTCCATGAATTTCCCATTTATCACTTAACGACGAAACTTTGCTTATTTCTTTTTCTGAGGATCGGCGAATAAAATGATATTTCTATTCCAATTTTTGTCTCTTCTTCTCCCTTTGAATCATACTTTTTCTTGCCATAACAATGGTTAATTTGCTATTAGTATCAATGATAGAAGTCAGATCCTAGATGTATAAGTGGCTTCTCTTGCCTATAGAAGGAAATGATATTCTATTCTAGAAGGAAATTAGATTCTTTCTAGATATATTGAATAAAGAATGAAATTAACCGAATTTGCCCGATGTAGAGGCAATTAAGAAGGGTGCATAAGTAAATATATAACCTACAGAAAAGTGGGCTAGTCCAACCAATCTTCCTTGCACAATGGAAAGAGCCACTGGTTTATCTCTCCATCGAATCAAATTAGCCAAAGATGTACGTTCATGAGCACATGCCAAAGTTTCAAGCAATTCCTGCCAATATCCGCGCTAGGAAATTAAGAACATAAATCCAGTGGCCCAGACAAGATGTCCAAACAAGAACATCCATGCCCAAACTGATAAACTATTCATACCAAAGGGGTTATATCCATTGATAAGTTGTGAAGAGTTCAACCATAGATAATCTCTTAACCATCCCATCAAATAGGTAGAAGATTCATTAAACTGTGAAATATTACCCTGCCATAGCGTAATGTGTTTCCAATGGCAATAAAAAGTAACCCATCCAATGGTATTTAACATCCAGAAAACTGCCAAATAAAATGCGTCCCAAGCGGAAATATCACAAGTTTTGCCTCTTCCCAGGCCATCACAAGGAAAACTATAACCAAAATCTTTTTTATCAGGCATTAACTTAGAACCACGCGCATCCAAAGCACCTATTACTAAGATCAATGTAGTTGTATTTAAACCAAGAGAAATAACATGATGAACCAAGAAGTCTCCAGGCCCTATTTTTAAGAATAGAGAATTACTATTCTCATTTACAGTGTTTAACCAACCAGGCAACCATATGCTTCGTCCCGCATTGAACGTCGGATTGTTCGTTGAAGATAAAAGTATATCAAACCCATAGGAAGTTTTCCCATGAGCAGATTGTATCCATTGGGCAAATATAGGTTCAATCAAAATTTGTTTCTTTGGAGTACCAACAACAAGCATGACATCGTTATGGACATAAAGTCCTAGAGTATGGAACCCCAGAAAGAGGCTAGCCCAACTTAAGTGGGATATGATAGCTTCTTTATGGTCTAACATTCTTGCCAAGACATTATCTTGATTCTGCTCTGGATTATAATCTCTAATAAAAAAGATAGCTCCATGACCAAAATCCCCTGTCATAATGAAGCTTGCTATATATTGATGATGAGTATATAAGGCAGCTTGAGTAGTAAAGTCTTGCGCTATAAACGCATAAGCAGGTAAAGAGTAAATGTGTTTTGCTACCAAGGAAATAATAACCCCTAAAGAGGCTAGTGCAAGACCTAATTGAAAATGAATTGAATTATTGATTATGTCATAAAGACCCTTATGTCCACGCCCCAATCTACCTCCCGGAGGAGTATGTACTTCTAAAAGATCTTTAATACTGTGACCAATCCCGAAGTTAGTTCTATACATATGGCTGGCAACTAGAAAAATAAATGCAATAGCCAAATGATGGTGTGCAATATTGGTCAACCATAAACTTTGAGTTTGCGGATGAAATCCCCCGAGAAGTGTTAGAATAGCAGTTCCTGTTCCTTAAGGGGTACGAAATATATGATTATTGGAATCGGGGTTTTGAGCATAAAGATTCCACTGACCTGTAAAAAATGGACCTAATCCTTCTGGATGCGGCAATATACCTAATAAATTATTCCATCGAACGTATTCCCCCCTGGACCCCAGAATAGCGACATGGACTAAATGTCCTTTCCAAGCCAAGTAACTTACTCCGAATAGTCCTGACAAATGATGATTGAGGCGGGATTCAGCATTTTTAAACCATGAAACACTTGGTTTCCATTTTGGTTGCAGGTGTAACCAACCCGCTATTAAAGATATAGTAGATAGAATTAATAGAAAAATAGCTCCAGTATAAACATCCCCATTAGTACGTAAACCGATTGTATACCACCATTGATAAACACCAGAATAGGCTATATTAACAGAGCCTAGAGCACGTCCTCGAGTAAAAGCTTCTACAGTTGGTTGACCAAAATGAGGATCCCAAATTGCAAGAGCAATAGGTCTTACATGTAAAGGATCCTATACCCATGGGTCAAAATTCCCTTGCCAAGCTACATGAAAGAGATTCCCGGAAGTCCACAGAAAAATGATTGCTAATTGCCTGAAATGAGAAGCAAAAATATTCTGATAAAGACGTTTCTCAGTAATATCATCATGACTTTCGAAGTCATGTGCGGTAGCAATACCAAACCAAATACGACAAGTAGTGGGGTCTTGAGCTAAGCCTTGGAAATCTTAATGCCATAATGATTTTCAAATCCTCCTAGCTATTATCCTACTGCAAAAATTCTTGCTAAGAAGAATGCCCATGTTGTGGAAATTCCACCTAGAAGGTAATGTGTTACTCCTACAGCACGTCCTTGTACAATGCTCAAGGTTCTGGGCTGAGTAGCAGGAGCAACTTTTAATTTATTATGAGCCCAAACAATGGATTCAATAAGTTCTTGCCAATAACCACACTCGCTGAATAGAAACATTAAACTAAAAGCCCATATAAAATGTGCACCCAAGAAAAAAAGACCATATGCAGATAATGAAGAACCGTAAGACTGAATTACCTAGGATGCCTGCGCCCATAAGAAATCACGGAGCCACCCATTAATGGTAATGGAACTCTGCGCAAAATTTCCTCTTGTGATATGAGTTACTATCCCTTGATCACTTATACTACCCCAAACATCTGACTGCATTTTCTAACTGAAATGGAAAATGACTACCGAAATTGAATTGTACATCTAAAATAGTCCTAAGAAGACATGATCTCAAGCGGATACTTGGCATGTACCCCCTCTTCCAGGTCCATCACAAGGGAAATGAAAACCTAGATTTGCTTTATCCGGTATCAATAGTGATCTACGAGAAAATAGAACACCCTTTAAGAGTATCAATATTGTTACATGAATTGTAAATGCATGAATATGATGGACCAAAAAATCCACAGTTCCTAATGGAATAGGTAATGTACCGACCAGGTAGTCGGGAGTGATGACGTGGCAGCAAGTGGTAATATAGGCGTGTTGAACGGAACACCTGGCTGACGGAAGGGTAGGACATCGGGAAGTTCGTGTAGTCGCCAATCGTTAAGTTGGCGTGCTCCGATCTCTAGCATATCTAAACCGGCGGTCACCAGGCTTGTGTTGTAGTCGCCGTATGCGAGCTTAGGCGACGATGTGATCAGAGATCGCCGAAAGGGGGACATCGTCGAAAGATCAGGAAAGCTTGTTCAAGGCTTTCAAAGGGCGCGAGTACGAAGGATGAAGTTATCCAATGATCATTCCCTAGCCAGAGGTTGAGGCCAGGGAACAGTTTACCAGAACATGCACGATGAGCAAGTAATGCAGATCGTAATAGCGGCAGGCGAGACCACAGAGAAGGTGTGCATGGTGACACCCCGTGCTCGCCATTAGAAGAGATCGCGCTCCGAGGCAGCTATGCACCGAGTTGCTCCTCACCTGAGTAACTTAGTCGAACATCCTGAAGAGTAGAAGTGGCGCTCAAGCAGAAGACGCTCCAGATGGTGACACGTGTACAGCTGGATGCGAGCCACGTGTCCAGAGGTGTAACCGTCAGGAGAGAGAAAATGCACAGGTATATAAGGAACCGATCCAGAGGAAGATACCTTTGACGTGGCAAGACTCTTGCGCTCTGGTCAACCGGCAGGATCATCAGGCGCCCACCATGGGGCCGTGTAAAACCTGTCCCCATCCACAGCGTGAGTTCTTGAAGTTTCTGTAGTTTTTGTGTGGTTGTGTGCTGGTGCAACCATTTTCCACCGTTCATTCGAGCTTTTGTTAGGTGATTTCGAGTTTTCCACCGTTCGTTCGAGCTTTTGTTCGGTGATTTCGAGTTTTCCACCGTTCGTTCGAGCTTTCGATCGGATTCTTGAAGTTTCTTGTTGTTTGCGCGATTTTCAATCGGTTGATTCGAAGTTTTTTTTCGTTCGTTTGCGCTTCCGGTTGGTAAATCGGGAGTTTTGCTGGAGGAGCGGTAGGTTCGTGGTGAGATTGCAAGTTTCTGTGAAGGTTTCAACGTCCGAATCTATCGGCGTGTTGTTGTGGTTGCGTTTTTTGAGGTTCTTGGGAGTTTGGGAGCTTCTGACCGATTGGTTGCTGGATCGATCGTTTGCTAGAGAAGGTTTTGTTCGTTGAAGTTTGGTTTGCTATGTTTTCATGAGAAAGATGAGAAGCAACCGTTCAAGTCCCGTTGTGCCAGTTGCTACAGAAGGCGCCATGACCATGGCGCAGATGATGGAGATCATGCGTGCGCTGCAGGCGAATGTGGAGGCCTCGCGCATAGAGCAAGCGAAGATGCATGAAGACCTGGTCGCCTCTCAGGCCAGGAATGAAGAGCTCAACAAAGTGACTGAGGAGTTGCGTCAAGCTCTTCAGGAGCAGAGAGGATGCCCAGTTGCTGAAGAGGTCGCGCCGTCGTCGCCCTCGCGCGTTTTCCCTATGCTCAGGCGATCACAGACATGCCTATCCCTGCGAGCGTAGTACCTGTGAAAGCTTTTTTCACCGGCGTGGAGGACCCTGAGGCACATCTCACCATGTTTCACACGCAGATGATGCTGTCAAGAGGCTCGAATGCTGTATATTGCAAGATGTTTGTGAGCACGCTCCAGGGAACAGCGCCGGAATGGTTTGTGAGCTTGCCTACAGGTCACATAACCAATTTCCAGCAGTTTTCGAAGCTTTTTGTCGAGCAGTACAGTGTGAACACGGCACCACCTAGGGTGTCTTATGACCTGTTCGACATAAGGCAGTACCAGGGAGAGTCCCTCAGGGACTACTTGAATCGCTTTGGAGCACAAATGGTCCGCTCGCCTGCTAAAGACGAGGAGATGCTGGTATACACCTTCAAAAAGGGTGTGCTGCCGGGACCTTTCTGTGAGGTGCCGATTAGGGCTCACCCCGCCACGTTTGCTGAAGTTAGGCGACTTGCGGTGGCCCACATCGCCGACGAGAGTGAGGTCGCCGAGAAGAGAGGGAGCGTGGCCCCTGCTAGGCCACGTGCCCAGACTAGAATCCAGCCGCAGAGGGTGCTGGAGACGATGGCGTCCAAGAAGGATCAGAGGACGCGCCATCCTTATGATCCGAGGAAGAACAAGGGAAGAGGCCCAGGACGCCCCAGGGAGTATAATCGCCCACCAAAGTACAAGTTTGTCATGGGGTTGGCGGATTTGATCGCCATTCCCAACATAGTAGCCAGGCTTAAGGCGCTTGAGAAAGTGGGCGACAAGGTGTTATGACCAAAACCAAACGCCTGGTGTGAGTTCTACCAGAGTTTTGGCCACACAGTTGATTCGTGTTTGGCCCTGGGATACCAACTCGACGATCTGGTCAAGAGCGTTTTTTTGAACGATTACCTGCTGGACAAGAGGACGGGAGGTGCGTCAAGCTCCCAGCCGGCGAGTGGCGAGATTCAGCAGCACGAGATGGCCACTCATGGCGAGATCCACACCATCGCTGGAGGATTCTCGGGTGGTGGATGCACTGCGTCACATAGGAAGAGATACGCAAGGTTTTTGATGACGGTGGATATGTTCGAGGATCACTCGCCAGACGTGGACATCACGTTCACAAAGGAGGATCTTAGGGACGTTGTGCCTCACGACAACGATCCCATAGTCATCTCGCTTGTCACGGCGGGGAGGAAGGTCCACCGGGTACTGGTGGACCAAGGAAGCTCGGCGGATGTAATGTTCTGGCCGACTTTCACACAGTTGCAACTACCCCTTGACCAGCTAAGACCCTATGGAGGGTGCTTGTATGGGTTCGCTGGCGATCAGGTGGAGGTCAGGGGGTACATCGAGCTAAGAACAACGTTCACGAATGAGGTGGCCTCGAGGACGGAGAAAATCAAGTACCTCGTTGTGAATGCCCCCTCAGCATATAACATTCTGTTGGGGAGATCAACCCTCAACAGAATAGGAGTTGTGCCCTCAACTAGGCACATGAAGGTTAAGTTACCATCAATGGAGGGGGTGGTGATCACCATCAGATCTGACCAAAAGGAGGCGAAGAAGTGCTATGAGAATAGCCTTAAGAATAAAAGGTCAGTAAGTTACATCACCACGACGCCACCTCCCGGTGTGAAGCCCAGGCCAACAGAATGGCGAGTTGTTGATGCAGCGATGGAAGTGGTCGCCGGAGGCGATGTCACCATGACGGATGCTGAGGTTGAGGGAGAGAGCGCCGGACGGGAAGAAGAAGCGAGGAACTGCCCAGAGGAAGCGAGGGAATCGAGAATCGCTAAGGCGGTGATCGCCAGGGAAACCAGACCCAAACCCGTCGAGGAGTGGCTCGAAAGGGAGATCGGGGGAAAGGTCTTCAAGCTGGGAAGATCTTTGGAGGCTGAGCTCCAAGACCAGATCGCCAAGGTGATAGAACGGCATCTGGATGCTTTTGCATGGTCTGCTTCAGACATGTCGGGAATTGACCCCGATTTCTTGTGTCACCATTTGGCAATGGACACACAAGTCAGACCAGTGCGGCAGAGAAGAAGGAAGTTCAATGAGGAGAGGAGACAGGCGATTAGGGATGAAACGCAGAAGCTCCTCGCCACAGGCCATATCAGGGAGGTCCAGTACCCTGAGTGTCTGGCTAATGTCGTATTGGTGAAGAAAAGCAATGGGAAGTGGCGCATGTGCGTCGACTTCACTGACCTGAACAAGGCTTGCCCAAAGGATTCGTATCCTTTGCCAAGCATAGATGCCCTGGTTGACAGTGCAGCAGGGTGCAAGTTGCTGAGTTTTCTGGACGCCTTCTTGGGGTATAATAAGATAAAGATGCATCCTATGGATGAAGAGAAAACTGCCTTCATGACTGAGAGGTCGTGCTACTATTACAAGGTGTTGCCCTTTGGGCTGAAGAATGCGGGGGCCACGTACCAAAGATTGATGGATAAGGTAGTTGCACCAATGCTGGGAAGGAATGTGCAAGCGTACGTAGATGATATGGTCATGACCTCGCCAGAAAAGAGCAAGCACGTCTCGGATCTGGAGGAGTTGTTCACCACAATCGCCATGTTCAGATTAAAGCTGAACCCCGAGAAGTGCATTTTTGGCGTGGGGGTAGGGAAGTTCTTGGGATTCCTCTTAACTGAAAGAGGAATAGAGGCAAATCCTGATAAGTGTGCTGCCATATTGGCGATGAGAAGCCCGACTACCGTGAAGGAGGTGCAGCAACTTACAGGTCGGATGGCCGCCCTGTCTAGTTTCGTATCAGCTAGCGGAGAGAAAGGCCATCCGTACTTCCAATGTTTAAGGCGAAACAACAAGTTTGTCTGGTCGAAGGAGTGTGAAGAAGCCTTCGTGAAGCTTAAAGAGTACTTGGCGAGCCCGCCGGTTTTGTGCAAACCCTTAGTAGGAACCCCTCTCGGGTTGTATTTTGCTGTGACTGAGAGGGCGGTGAGTGCGGTGCTCGCCCAAGATCAAGACCAGGCTCAGAAGCCTATTTATTTCGTCAGCAAAGTGTTGCAAGGCCCGGAGGTAAGGTATCAGGCCTTGGAGAAAGCTGCACTGGCCGTGGTATTTTCGGCAAGGAGGTTGCGCCACTATTTTCACAGTTTTACAGTGCTGGTGATGACCGACTTGCCCATCCAGAAAGTTCTGAAGAAGCCTGATGTAGCTGGGAGAATGGTGAAGTGGGCGGTAGAGCTGTCGGAGTTCGACATCAAGTATGAGCCCCGAGGTCCGATCAAGGGGCAGATTTTCGCTGATTTTGTGGTCGAGCTCTCGTCAGAAGCAGCACGAGTTGAAGGGGATGATTTTCGTTGGGTGCTCTCGGTGGACGGATCGTCAAACCAGCAGGGTAGCGGTATTGGAGTCATTCTTGAAGGGCCCAACGGCGTGCTGATAGAATAGTACCTAAGGTTTGCCTTTAAAGCCAGCAACAATCAAGCGGAGTATGAAGCGTTGATCGCCGGAATCTTGCTGGCCAAGGAGATGGGGGCTAGGGTGCTGATGGATAAGAGTGACTCGTTATTAGTCACGGGACAAGTAACAGGCGAGTTCCAGGCCAAGGATTCACAAATGGCAGCTTACTTGGAGTATGTGCAGGAGTTGAAGAGCTCCTTTGTCTCATTTGAAGTGGTGCATGTGCCCAGAGAGCAGAATGCCCGAGCAGACCTGCTAGCCAAGCTCGCCAGTTCGGGTAAGGGGGGTAGGCAGAGGACAGTGATCCAAGAAACTCTGAAGACGCCTAGAGCATTTGTGGCAGACCACCTGGTTCTTCAGATAAGCAAGTGGACTGAGAAAGCGGCGAGGAGTCACAGGTCTTTGACTCAGGAGACCTTGAGGTCGCCGAGAATAAGAGCATGTCGGGGGGAGAGGGTGAACATGACGCAGGTTTGCACTACGCGTGAGCCAGACACATGGATAACACAGTACCAGCGCTGCCTGGCAGATGGCCTTCTCCCGCTGGATTCGACGGAGGCTAGGAAGATAAAGAAGAACTCCAGCAAGTTCACCATGATCGATGGCGAGCTGTATAGGTTTGGGTTTACACACCCATTCCTAGAATGTGTGCACGGAGAAAAATGCACTAGAATCATGGCCGAGCTCCATGAAGGGATATGTGGAAGTCACGTCGGGGGTCGAGCTTTAGCTGCAAGAACTCTCCGTGCAGGTTATTACTGGCCAACGATGAGGGAGGACTGCAAGAAGTACGCACAGTGTTGCAAGCAATGTCAGCAGCACGCCGATTGGCACAAGGCGCCTCCAGAGGAGTTAAAGTCAATTTATAGCCCTTGGCCGTTTCATACGTGGGGAATTGACATTCTGGGACCTTTCCCATTGGCGATCAGGCAGATGAAGTACTTGGTGGTGGCGATTGAATACTTCACCAAGTGGATCGAAGCAGAACCAGTAGCCCAGATCACCGCACACAAGATTGAGAGCTTTGTATGGAAGAACATCGTGTGCCGGTTTGGTGTGCCTAAGCGCCTGGTGTCAAACAATGGGACTCAGTTTGCAAGTCACCTACTGAAGAAGTTGTGCGAAGAGGTGGGAATTCAGCAGGTGTTTGCATCCGTCGAGCACCCTCAGACAAATGGCCAAGTAGAGTCCGCCAATCAGGTGTTACTAAGAGGCTTGAAGAGAAGGCTAGAGAAAGCCAAGGGATCGTGGGCTGAAGAGGTACCCCGCATAGTTTGGGCGTACCACACCACCGAGCAGTCAGGAACCCACGAGACCCCGTTCAGCTTGGTCTATGGATGTGAAGCAATGATTCCAGTGGAAATCCAAGAGAGCTCGCCGAGATTCCAGAACTTTGTGGCGGAAGACTCGAACGAAGAAAGAAGGTTGAATCTGGATTTACTGGACGAGGTCAGGGAGGAAGCAAGGGTAAAGGTTGAGGCAGTGAAAAGGAGGATTGAGCGAAGGTATAACTCTAAGGTGATGCCAAGGCAGTTTAGAGAGGGCGATCTGGTGATGAGGAAGGCCCACCAGTACGAGATGGAAAACAAGTTATCGCCTAAGTGGATAGGACCGTTCAGAATAACCGAGGCGCTCGGGAACGGCGCCTACCGCTTAGAGACGTTGGAAGGAGGGGCGATTCCTCGCACTTGGAACGCCACACACCTCAAGTTATATTACAGTTAAAGCTTTGTAAGTAAAACGAACATGAAGAGATTTGCAAGCTTTCTGTTAAAACAGTTTGAAGGGGGCACTCTTTTTTCCTAAGGAGGGTTTTTAATGAGGCCACCCAATAAAGAAGAGTTTTCAAAGAGTTTAAAGCTCCTAAGATTGCATGCTTGCTGTTTCGAAAGTTTTAGAAAAAAGACCTTATCACTCGTACGTGATTCAAGGCAAGTTTAAAGTTATGCTGCATGTTTTCTAAGAAAAAGTTTTAAAGTCCCCATCGCTTTTCGGCGATTGGCGGCATCAGTTAAAGTTTTAAAGTCCTCATCTTCTTTCGGCGATCGGAGGCACCAGCGACGACTAAAGACCTCAGCGCTCTCGTGCGTTTGGAGGAAAGAAAAGAAAAAGACCTACTCGACCTCGAGCGAGTGCAGGCGAGAAAGAGTAAAAGACCTCCTCTTCCTCGAGCGAGTGCAGGCGAGAAAGAGAAAAAGTCATCAGTGCATCCAGGGGGGAGGAGATGTACACCCTGGGCAAGTTGAGGCACCAGATAAAGTCCTTCTCGTCGTCGAGCGAGTTCAGGCCAGATAAAGTCCTTCTCGCCGTTGAGCGAGTTCAGGCAAGAGAAAGTCTTTCTCGCCGTCGAGCGAGTTCAGGCAAGAGAAAGTCCTTCTCGCCGTCGAGCGAGTTCAGGCAAGAGAAAGTCCTTCTCGCCGTCGAGCGAGTTCAGGCAAGAGAAAGTCCTTCTCGCCGTCGAGCGAGTTCAGGCAAGATAAAGTCCTTCTCGCCATCAAGCAAGTTCAGGCGAGAAAAAGTCCTTCTCACCTTAGAGTGAGTTCAGGCAAGATGAACTGAAAAGTCAGGGGTGTTCGTGACCTTAAACGGCGGGAAGGGAAGGAAAACGCCTTTCCCCCTTTGAGTGAAACATCAATATTGACTTAGTAAGACCAGAGAAAACATCCACGCCTGTAGGCTGTGTGAGGGCAGATAAAATCCTTCTCGTTCTGAACGAGTTCAGGTATGGCGTGAAGGGAGAAAGAGGTTTAAAAGATAGCTAAGGTAGGTTCAAAGAGAACACCTCGCTATCCAGTCCTTTGTTCTGAAACTCAGGGAAGTAGAGAAGGATCCGAAAGGCGCCTCTACCCCCAGATGAGGGAACAATAGTCAAGCGATGAAGGCAAAGAAAGCCTACATCGCCAGAACCCTATGGCGATCAGAAGAATTCCAGGCGATGATGAGCGTAAAGGCTAGCCTTGCCCGGCAGATCAGGTAAACTGTGTTGTGATACAAGTTTAAGTTAAAACCTGCTGCCTAGTAAGTAACCTACTGCCTAGTAAGTAATCTACTGCCTTAAGTTTGCAAGTTGTGTTAAATATCATCGTTTGAGAGTTGATAGTTGCTCGGATTTTACTTTGAGTTAACAGTTTGATAGATTGTTATAAGATTAACAGTTTGCTCGAGTTCAAAGCAGCGAGTGAACGGTTAAGCCCGAGGAATCGCTAAGTTAATTTGTTTAAGCGAGTTCTACCGGTTATGTTGGTTGATCACACAGCGAGTAAGAAGCGTTTGAGGCACGGTGTTAGACAACAACATCTTAAGCAGAACGAGTTATATAAAGCAATGTCAGTTCAAATACATAAGAACAAAAATTACAAGTAAAGTTCGTACAAACAGAAATAAGCGCCAAGTTTCAAAAAACAAGTGATGGAGGGAGGTGATTAATCTTCAGAGGGCACGATCTTCCCATCCACCACTTCGTTGCAGATTGACACCATGGAGAGATCGAGCTCGGGATATTGACACGAGACTTGCTCCAAAGCAGTGTCGAACCCGGCGGAAAGGACTTGGGCGGAGCTTTGCTCGAGCTCTTGAGCCTGGTTCTTCAGCTCGTCAGTTTGCTTCTTCAGTCCTTCGTTTTCTTCACGAGCCCGAGCAAGCTCTTCAGCAGCTTTCTTGTTTTCCTCCCGAGCTTGGGCCAGCTCTGCAGCAATCCTCGCGTTTTCCTCTTGAGCTTTGCCGAGCTCAGCCTTGGTGTCGTCCCTCTCCTTCTCGACTTTCCCGAGGAGCACCTCCCGATCTGCTGACCTCTTTTCAAGGTTTTCCACCTTGGCCGCATCTGCTTTCATTGATGCCTCCAAGTTGGCCACCTTGAGCCTGTAGGGTACCAGCTTGCTCTCCAACTCGATTTTCTCTTGGGCTTGGAGGTGCAGTTTTTGGCGCAGATCGGAGGCCTCCTTACGCGCGCCCCTTAGTTCGGCGTCCATGGCGTCCTCCAGCCTTGAATGGTCAATCTTCGCCATCATCAGATTACAAGAAAGCTTTTATGCCTCCATCCTTATCAAGCGGTTTGACTCCTTGAGCGCCGCATTCTCATCTTGAAGCTTCTTGCTCGTGTTCTTCACAGCCTTCGTTATAATCGAGGGGAGATCCTCTGCCATCATCTTCAATTTGGCTGTGAAGGGTCCCCAGATCTCTTCGATAGAGGGGGGGAAGTTTGAAGTTGTTGTTGGTGGAGGTGCTGGAGGAGCTTGGTGCTGACTTTCACCACCACCCTCTTGAGTTTGAAGGGCGAGGGGGGCTTCTTGGCGTGGTGGTGAAGTCGGAGACTCTGTTATCAGAATTGGCGAGTTATGGCCACCCTCATCTCCTCCTGGTGCAGCCCCAGCGATGGAGGTGGTTGAAGGAGGACCCTCTCCAGCAGGTACAAATGGCGTGGAGGCGCTTGGAGGGTTCTCAATAAAATTGGGCTCGCTGCCTTCAACTACAGGGGGCGCGGCAACCAAGGGTGTTGCTTGGACTGGCGGTGTTGGAGCTGGAGGTGAAGCCGGTGTTGGAGCTGGGGTTGAAGGCGGTGTTGGAGTTGGGAGTGCAGGTGGCGAAGAGGGAGCCACCCTTGTCCTCTTGGTAACGAGGCCATCCTCGGTGGTCTCTTCATCCTCTTCATCCTCTTGTACCACTTGGGGAGTTTTTCTTTTTGGCTTCCTCAGGATCAGTTTTTTTCGTTGAGGGGCGGGTAGTACCCCGGAAGAGGTTGCACCTCGGGGGGGAGTTTTGCCCTGAGCAACGGCGATCTCCACCACCGAGTTGGGCACAGTTTGGGAGCCCGCCGCCAACTTGTGAGATGGGGCGATCGCCCTCAGTTCAGCCAGTTTTCCTTTTCCCAACATGAGGTCTACACAGGGTAGAAAACAGATGAGTAGGTCCCAAAGCAAAAGCAAGATATACCAGTATATGCACGCAGGAATAACGCAAACAAGTGGCACATGAATTCAAAATCAAGACCAATGCAGAACAAACAGAACGCCAAATGATAGATGGTAGAAATGCGAAGTCAATTCCAACACAAAGCGAAGGCCTTGGTGTAGAGGTAAGGGCTAACCTATGTGATCCTGCCTGTTGACCGGAACGCTGGAAACTGCCTCGTCAAAGGATCGACGTGCGCACCGCTTCACACCTCCGTTCCTCTTCGAGATCCACCTCAAGAACCTGCAAAGAAACAGAGCGGCGCTGCTGCGGCCGATCGCACTCCAACGCCCAAGTCAGTGACCGAATCACCAAATACTAAGAGAACAAGAACCGTGCAAATCCTCTCTCACAGTCAGCTCTATAACTCGCAAGCGTAAAGAGTATAAACTGAACGTGCGTACCTCAGAAAGTTTGTTGAGAACTCTTATATACCTGGTTGTTTTCTCTCTCCTGGCAGTTACAGACCTGGACACGTGGCTCGCATCCAGTCGTACACGTGCCATCATCTGGAGCCTCCTTGACTTGGCGCTGCTTCTACTCTCATTTTGGCTAAGTTACTTATGCATGGTACTGCCCAGTGCATAGCTAACTTGGGAGTGCGATCTCTACTGGAATTGGCGAGTTAGGGTGTCCTCATACACCTTCCCTGTGGTCTCGCCGGCCGCCTTCATAATTTGCTTCTCCTTCATCTTCGGCGATGTGCTTTCTCTGGCGATCTCCAACCGCTTGGTCGCCTGAGTTCACATCTGGCGACTTCATCTTTAACACGGTGATCGCCTATTCTGATATGCTGGAGATCGGAACACGCCAACTTAATAATTGGCGGCTTCACGAGCCCCCGACTTCCTTCCCTTCTGTCAGTCTGGCGCCTTGCCAACGCGCCTATACCGTAGCAGGATGCCACGTCATCACTCCCGACTACCAGGGCGGTACACAAGCCCCCCAGTCTTAAGCGAAGACTTGTCTAGCGAAAAGACTGAAAGAGTCACGTCAACACCGGTCTACGTGGCACTGACGCAGAATTCCAAACGGTTGTACCTTCTGCTTTTCTGACGCTCCACCAAACCCCTCGCCCATCGCTCGACACGTGGCTTCATCAACGGCTCTCTTCAGTTGTCGTTTGCGTTTCCTAAACCCATTTCGAAAAAACCCTTAAACCCGTTTTCACTCAACACTGTTCCATCACTTTCCCTCGCATTCACGAACGCTCTAACTTTCTTTTGCGGAAAACTCTCAGCGCTCTCCAGCATTCTGAATCACCATCAACCTTCATCGTCTTCCTGATCATCAAAAGGTACCTACTTTCCTTCTTCTGCTGGTTTTCCTTGCATTTTAACCGATTCGCATCATCCTGTAACTGCCTGGTGCAGCATCATCCTGTAACTGCCTGGTGCATACGCTGTGGGTTGTTTTTCCATTTCTCCTTCTGCGTAACTTAGGGCTTCGTCAATCGTCGCAACGAACCTACATTCGTTCGTTTTTCACCTTCCTTCTATGATCGAGTCAGCCTCTGTAACCCCTGATCATTTTTCCTTTTCTTCTTCCTTTGCAGCTGCAACCATGACTCGCACAAAGATCACCCCGAATCCTCCTCCTTCATCACGAAACCCCCCTTTCACAAGCACACAACCCACCACGAGTTCGTGGCGCTTCATCTTCGCAGGCTGAGAGGCCTGCGTCTTCCCGCCCTAACCTGGCCCAGGCGACTCCACCTATCGCCGGAGGAGCCCCTGTTCCCTTTCCAGACTTCAAAACCCTGTATCCTTGGGCCAACTCGACCCTTCTGAAGGAGACATCTTCTGTGAACACTGCTGGAGCAGTTTTGCGGCTGACAAAGGGGGATGAGCCTAACCAGACGTTTCATAAGGAGCACGATGAGAAAATGATAGTGCTACCTTGCCCCCCCCCCGATCTGCCCGTTTGTGCTGATGACAAGGTGAGTGCTGACGGGCCCTTCTGCTTCGTCTACACAACCTTATTCAAGAAGGTGAAGCTCAAGTTCCCTTTCACCCGTTTCGAAAGGGAGCTCCTTACCGAGCTCAACATCGCCGCCGCCCAGCTCCATCCCAACAGCTGGGCGTTTGTGCGAGCGTTCGAAGTGATGTGCGACCATCTGGGGTTGCCCGCATCAGTGGACGTGTTCCTATTCCTCTTCGAAGCCAAGCACCCAGGAGACCGCCTGTGGGTTAGCTTGAACGCGATCGCTGGGAGGTCCATCTTTGCCATCTTCCAGCAGTCCTATAAAGACTAGAAAGGGAAATTCGTTCAAGTGCGCGCTAATGACAAGGACGCCTCCCTTCTCGACGGCTTCCCCTTGTACTGGGTGGACAAGGGGAAGAAAGAGTCCAAGAGCTGCTTCAGGAGACCCAGAAGTCCTGACAGCATGGGAGCATTGGACAGAGATCTCTGTCTCTTCTGGAAAAGGGTGGCGGACGCCAACATTACTTTCCTTACCACCACCTTGATCTGCTTCGAATTCTACGAAGACCAGCTAGAAATTCGAATAGGTTAGAACATTAAAAACTGTTGTTTTAATACTGCTTCTGTTTAGCTGTTTCTGGGCGTCTTGTGCGTTATGCCCAAGACTTTGGCTTTATCTTTCCTGCACATACCATCTGCTTTGCTGTGTACTACCTTACGCACTTATTTTTTTTTTTCCTTGAGTTAACCCATGCATTTTCGTTCCATGCAGATAACATGTTGGGCAAAGGCATGCTCGCTGAACTGAAGGCGCTCGCCCGAAACCACGGGTTGGCGACGGGTTCTCAAACGGTGCCCAACTCGGTGGTGGAGACAGCCATCGTCCACGGGCGATCGCCACCCAAGGAACCTGCCCAACGCAAGAAATTGGTCCTCAAGAGACCTAAAAGGAAAGCCCCTCAGGTGATCCACGAGGAAGAAGAAGAAGATGACGAGGCCACCGAAGACGGTTTGGTCTCAAAGAGGAAGAGGGTGGCACCTTCTTCACCGCTTGCTCCACCCCCTCTTCCAACCTCAACACCTCCATCGACGCCTGCTCCTCCTCCATCATCGCCACCCTCACAGGCTCCTGCCTCACCAGTCCAAGCGGTCCCACTGGCCACTGCGCCACCTGCAGTTGAGGCCCAAGAGCCAAACTTCATGGAGGACCCCCCAAGCGCCTCTACACCATATGTGTCAGCTGGAGGGGGTCCCCCTTCAAACGCCTCAGCTACAGAAGTTGCTCCAATCGGGGATGAGGTTGCTCATACCTCTCCGATTTTGATCACCGAATCCCCGATTCCGTCGCCACGCCAAGAAGCGCCTACTGAAGAACCCGCTAAGGAAAGTGGCGACGAGAACCAACAACAGGCTCACCTGGTGCCTCTCCAAGCCGCAAACCTCCCTTTGGAGGTCACTAGGATGTGGGAGCCTCTATCTGCTAAGCTAAAGACCATAGCAGAAGATATCCCAGCGATCATAACCAGAGCTGTGGAGAGCTCAACCAGGAGGCTCCAAGACGACCTCTTCAACCTCAAAACCGAAAACAGCACCATGAGGGTCGAGGTGGAGAAGTTGTCTTTCAACCTGACGCTCGCAGAAATCGAACACTCCCGAGTGGAGGATGCAATGAACACCGAGCTCAGGCTGGCGCGCAAGGAGGCCGCTGACCTTCGCCACAAGGTGCATCAACTTGCTCAAGAGAAGGTCGAACTGGAGAGCAAGATTGTGCCTCTTCGCGTCAGGGTGGTTGACCTGGAGGCTCTCATAAAAGCTGACGCCGCTAAGGTGCAGAAATTGGAGCAGAGGTCAGTCGACCGAGAGAAATTCCTTGGGCAAGTGGAAAAGGCAAGGGACGACGCCATAGCCGATCTCGCCGAGGCCAACGCAGAGAAGGGAAAGGTGGCTGCTGAACTGGCCCAAGCACAAGCGGAATCCAAGAAGGTTACTGAAGACCTTTTCCAGGCTCAAGAGACCAATGAACAACTCAAGAAACAGGTTGAAGAGCTGGAGCAACAGAATAAAGAGCTGAAAGAGCAAACTGACGACCTCAAGAAGCAGATTGAGGAACTTCAGAAGCAAATCGAAGAACTCAAGCTGAACTCTGCTCAGATTCTGGCTGCTGGATTCGAAGCTGCGCGGGAACAATTTGCTTGCCTGTTCCCCAACCTGGATCTCAGCATGGTGTCGCTGAACAATGAAGTGGTGGATGGAAAAGTCGTTCCTGCTGAAGACTAATCAACTCTTTTTCCTCTGCTTCCTTCGTGCTTTCCCTTGTATTATAACTTGTAATAAACTTTATGTCCCTTCGTATATATGCTCTGAACTGTTAACTGTTAATGACAAAGGTCTACGTTTTTCCTTTTATAACTTCTTCACTCGCTTCAACTTTCCTTGCTTGTTTAATTTCAAAGAAATGACTTAGGAAAACTGTAGGTACGACCTTTGACTTAACTGCTTCGGATCACTTCAGCCTTAAGCAACAAACATTTAACAATTCGTAATCTTAAGGCAATTAACCTTATCGTAAAAATATCCCTCAAGCAATGAACTGTAACTCAGTTACTGGCTTAAACACCGCTCCACTCGACCTCCTTCATCAAACAGGTGTTTTAACCTTCTCGCCACTGTTTGAACTCTTCCTGATCGCCAAAGACTCTTGGTGATATCAGCTTCTTTCTAGCCTCATGCTTTGGCCATTGTTTCTTTGTCTGGGGGTAGAAATGCCTTTTGGGATCCTTCTTTACCTCCCTGAACTTCAGAACAAAAGACCGGGTGACTTAGGCGTTCTCTTCGAACCTACCTTAACCACCTTCCAAACTTCTTCCACCCTCTGCACCATACCTGAACTCGTTCGAGACGAGAAGGATTTTATCTTGCCTAAGCTCGCATGTAGGCGAGAAGGTCTTTAACTCGCCTGAACTCGCTCATCGGCGAGAAGGTCTTTAACTTGCCTGAACTCGCTCATCGGCGAGAAGGTCTTTAACTCGCCTGAACTCGCTCATCGGCGAGAAGGTCTTTAACTCGCCTCTACATTGCCCCAGGGGTTACATCTTCTCGCCCCCAGAAACACGGAGGACTTTTTACTTGCCTCTACATTGCCCCAGGGGTTACATCTTCTCGCCCCCAGAAGCACTGAGGACTTTTACTTGCCTCTACATTGCCCCAGGGGTTACATCTTCTCGCCCCCAGAAACATTGAGGACTTTTTCTCTTTCTCGCCTGCACTCGCTCGACGGCGAGGAGGTCTTTTACATGCCTCGGGACGCGCGCGGGCGTTGAGGTCTTTTAACTGGTGCCTCCGATCGCCAAAAGACGGTGAGGACTTAGAAAACTTTAACTGATGCCTCCAATCGCCGAAAAACGATGAGGACTTAAAAACTTTAACTGGTGCCTCCAATCGCCGAAAAACGATGAGGACTTAAAAACTTTAACTGATGCCTCCAATCGCCGAAAAACGATGAGGACTTAAAAACTTTAACTGATGCCTCCAATCGCCGAAAAACGATGAGGACTTAAAAACTTTAACTGGTGCCTCCAATCGCCGAAAAACGATGAGGACTTAAAAACCTTTTAGAAAGCATGCGATATATCTTTACTTGCCTTAAATCACGTACAAGTGACAAGGTCTTTCTTCAAAACTTTTGGGAAATAGCAAACATGCAATCTGAAAACGCCTTATACTTCGAAAACTCTTCTTTTATTGGGTGGCCTCGTTAAAAACCCTCCTTAAGGAGAAAAGAGTGCCCCCTTCAAACTGTTTCATCAGAGACATTGTAATATGACTTTTGTGTTTGTCTTTACTTACAAAGCTCTTAACTATAGGACAACTTCAGGTGCCTGGCGTTCCAGGTGCGAGGAATCGCCCCTCCTTCCAGCGTCTCTAAGCGGTAGGCGCCGTTCCCGAGCGCCTCGGTTATTCTGAACGGTCCAGTCCACTTGGGCGACAGCTTATTCTCCATCTCGTACTGGTGGGCTTTTCTCATCACCAGGTCGCCTTCTCTAAATTGCCTTGGCATCACCTTCGAGTTGTACCTTCGTTCAATCCTTCTCTTCACCGCCTCAGCTTTCAGTCTCGCCCCTTCCCTGACCTCGTCCAGTAGATCCAGGTTCAGCCTTCTCTCTTCATTCGAGTCTTCCTCTACAAAGTTCTGGAATCTCGGCGAGCTCTCCTGGATCTCTACTGGAATCATCACATCACACCCATAGACTAGGCTGAACGGGGTCTCATGGGTTCCTGACTGCTCGGTGGTGTGGTATGCCCAGACTATGCGGGGCACCTCCTCAGCCCAGCTTCCCTTGGCTTTTTCTAGCCTTCTCTTCAAACCTCTCAACAACACCCGATTAGCTGACTCCACCTGGCCATTTGTCTGAGGGTGCTCGACGGATGCAAACACTTGTTGAATTCCCACCCCTTCGCAGAGCTTCTTCAACAAGTGGCTTGCAAACTGAGTCCCATTATCCGACACCAGGCGTTTAGGCACTCCAAACCGGCACACGATGTTCTTCCACACGAAACCTTCGATCTTGTGTGCGGTGATCTGGGCCACTGGTTCTGCTTCGATCCACTTGGTGAAATATTCAATCGCCACCACCAAGTACTTCATCTGCCTGATCGCCAGCGGGAAAGGTCTGAGGATGTCGATTCCCCAGGTATGGAACGGCCAAGGGCTATAAATCGACTTCAACTCCTCGGGAGGCGCCTTATGCCAATCGGCGTGCTGCTGGCATTGTTTGCAACATTGGGCATACTTCTTGCAATCTTCTCTCATGGAAGGCCAGTAGTATCCTGCACGGAGAGTCCTCGCGGCCAGAGCTCGACCACCGACATGGCTTCCGCATATACCTTCGTGGAGCTCCGCCATGATTCTCGTGCACTTCTCGCCATGTACACATTCCAGGAGCGGGTGAGTGAACCCAAACCTGTACAGATCGCCATCAATCAGGGTGTACTTACTAGAATTCTTCTTTACCTTCCTAGCCTCAGTCGGATCCAGCGGGAGAAGGCCATCTGCCAGGCACCGCTTGTACTGTGTTATCCAAGTGTCTGGCTCATGGGTAGCGCAGACCTGCATCACATTCACCTTCTCTCCTCGACATGCTCTAATTCTCGGCGATCTCAGAGTTTCTTGCGTCAGGGACTTATGGCTTCTCGCGGCTTTCTCCGTCGACCTGCTGATCTGAAGGACCAGGTGATCTGCCACAAATGCTCTCGGCGTCTTCAGAGTTTCTTGAATCACCGTCCTCTGCCTACCCCCCTTGCCTGAGCTGGCGAGCTTAGCTAGCAAGTCAGCTCGGGCATTCTGCTCTCTGGACACATGCACTACTTCAAAGGAGGCAAAGGAACTCTTCAATTCCTGCACATACGCCAAGTAAGCCGCCATTTGTGGATCTTTAGCCTGGAACTCGCCTGTTACCTGCCCCGTGACTAGCAGCGAGTCACTCTTAGCCATCAGCACCCTAGCTCCCATCTCCTTGGCCAGCAAAATTCCGGCGATCAGCGCCTCATACTCTGCTTGATTGTTACTGGCTTTGAAGGCAAACCTCAGAGATTGTTCGATTAGCACGTCGTTGGGTCCTTCCAATATGACTCCAGCACCGCTGCCCTGCTGGTTCGACGATCCATCCACCGAAAGTACCCAATGGAAATCGTCTCCTTCAACCCGCGTCGCCTTTGATGAGAGCTCAACCACGAAATCTGCAAAGATTTGCCCCTTGATCGGGCCTCGGGGCTCATATTTAATATCAAACTCTGACAACTCTACTGCCCACTTCACCATCCTTCCCGCAACGTCAGGTTTCTTCAATACCTTCTGGATGGGCAGGTCAGTCATCACCAGTATTGTGAAACTATGGAAGTAGTGGCGCAACCTCCTCGCCGAAAATACCACAGCCAGCGCAGCCTTCTCCAGGGCCTGATATCTCGTTTCTGGGCCCTGCAACACCTTGCTTACAAAATAAATAGGCTTCTGAGCCTGATCTTGATCCTGGGCGAGCACCGCACTCACCGCCCTCTCAGTTACAGCAAAATACAACCTGAGAGGGATTCCCACCAGCGGTTTGCATAGAACCGGCGGGCTCGCCAGATACTCCTTCAGCTTGACAAAAGCTTCCTCGCACTCTTTCGTCCAAACAAACTTATTATTGCGCCGCAGACACTGAAAATAGGGATGCCCCTTTTCTCCGCTAGCTGACACGAAGCGAGATAGGGCTGCCATCCGACCTGTTAGCTGCTGGACTTCTTTCACCGTAGTTGGGCTCCTCATCGCCAAGATGGCGGCACACTTGTCTGGGTTGGCTTCTATTCCTCTTTCAGTCAAGAGGAAACCCAAAAACTTTCCAGCCTCCACGCCGAAAATGCATTTCTCCGGATTGAGCTTTAACCTGAACTTGGCGATCGTCGTGAACAATTCTTCCAAGTCTGCAACGTGCTTGTTTTTTTCCGGCGAGGTCACGACCATGTCATCGACGTACGCTTGCACGTTCCTTCCCAGCATTGGTGCAAGTACTCGATCCATCAGCCTCTGGTACGTGACCGAATCACCAAATACTAAGAGAACAAGAACCGTGCAAATCCTCTCTCACAGTCAGCTCTATAACTCGCAAGCGTAAAGAGTATAAACTGAACGTGCGTACCTCAGAAAGTTTGTTGAGAACTCTTATATACCTGGTTGTTTTCTCTCTCCTGGCAGTTACAGACCTGGACACGTGGCTCGCATCCAGTCGTACACGTGCCATCATCCGGAGCCTCCTTGACTTGGCGCTGCTTCTACTCTCATTTTGGCTAAGTTACTTATGCATGGTACTGCCCAGTGCCTAGCTAACTTGGGAGTGCGATCTCTACTGGAATTGGCGAGTTAGGGTGTCCTCATACACCTTCCCTGTGGTCTCGCCGGCCGCCTTCATAATTTGCTTCTCCTTCATCTTCGGCGATGTGCTTTCTCTGGCGATCTCCAACCGCTTGGTCGCCTGAGTTCACATCTGGCGACTTCATCTTTAATCCGGTGATCGCCTATTCTGATATGCTGGAGATCGGAACACGCCAACTTAATAACTGGCGGCTTCACGAGCCCCCCGACTTCCTTCCCTTCTGTCAACCTGGCGCCTTGCCAATGCGCCTATACCGTAGCAGGATGCCACGTCATCACTCCCGACTACCAGGGCGGTACACTATGTGAGCTTCAAGTTGGCCCTCGAGGAACTCGAAGGAGATTATTGAGGCGGTGGGGAAAGTGATGTTGGCGGCTGCTACGCTCTTCCAGAAAAGGCAGAGATCCTTGTCCAATTCCCCCATGCTGTCGGGGCACCTTGGCCTCCTGAAGCTTTCTTTGGAGTCTTTGTTCCCCTTGTGTACCCAGTACAAGGGGAAGCCGTCGAGCAGGGAAGGGTCTTGTTCGTTTGGGCGCACCTTGACGAACTTTCCTTTCCAGTCTTTGTAAGATTGCTGGAAGATCGAGAGGATTGACCTCCCAGCAATCCCGTTTAAGCTAACCCAGAGGCGATCTCCGGGATTCTTGGCCTCGAACAGAAACAGGAACACGTCAACTGAAGCTGGCAACCCCAAGTGGGCACACATGATTTGGAACGCCGTCACGAACGCCCAGCTGTTGGGATGAAGCTGGGCGGAGGCGATGTTGAGCTCTGTTAGTAGCTCTCTCTCGAAGCGGGTAAAAGGAAGCCTAAGCTTCACTTTCTTGAAGAAGGTGGCGTAGATAAAGCAGAACGACTCGCCGTCGTTCCCTATATCATCCGCGCAAATCGGTTCACCCGGGAAGCAGGGCAGCCCGACCACTTTGCTGTCGTGCTCCTATGGAATGTGAGCTCGGATTGGTCCCCATTCCTTAATCAGTGCACGCCCAACTCCGTGTTTATTGAAGAAGTTTCTTTCAACAAAGTTGAGGTGGCCCAAGGGTAGAGTTCCTTGTAGTCTTTTGGAGGTAAGGAAGCCCCTCCGACGATCGGCGGAGTTGCCTGAGCGGGGTTGGCTTGAGAAGAAGCAGGCCTCTCAACCTGGTTAGAAGGAGCATCAGAGGCCCGTGGTGGATTGCGCGCTGGTGGAGGATTTGACCCAAGAGCAACCCTATGCGCTTGGGGTGGAGGGTTTCGCGATGAGGAAGGAGGGTTCGCGGTGGATTTTGTATGAGCCATTGCAGGAACTGCAAAGGAAAATGAAAGGAATGAAACAAAGCCAACAGAACAACTCGTTTGAGAACGAAGAAGACAGAGCGAACGAACAAGGGTTCGCTGGGATGAACATGACGAAGAACGAAGCCCTAAGCTACGAGAGAAGGAGAAAAGGAAAAAACGGCCCACAACGTATGCTTCAGACAGATAATGGATGATGCGAATCGGTTAAAATGCAGCAAATATCAACAGAAGAAGCAAAAGAGGTACCTTTTTGTGATCGGATGAGCGTTGAAGAGAGTTGGAGATTGAAGGAGTTGAGAAGCTTCGTGGGTTCGCAGAGAAAAACTTAGAGTGTTTGAGAATGCAAAAAGATGATGGAACAGTGGAAGTGCAAGGGGTTTTAGGGGTTTTTTCGAACATTTTCGGAAGCGCAAACGACAGCTGAAGATGACCGTTGATGAAGCCACGTGTCGAGCGGTTAGAAAAAGGGGTTTGGTGAAGCGTCAGAAAAGTAGAGGGTACGGACGTTTGGAATTCCGTGCCAGCGCCACGTGGATCGACGGTGATGTGACCTCTTAGTCTTTTCGCTGGACAAGTCTCCGCTTAAGACTGGGGGGCTTGTGTACCGACCAGGGAGTCGGGAGTGATGACGTGGCAGCAAGTCGTAATATAGGCGTGTTGAACGGAACACCTGGCTGACGGAAGGGAAGGACATCGGGAAGTTCGTGTAGTCGCCAATCGTTAAGTTGGCGAGCTTCGATCTCTAGCATATCTAAACCGGCGGTCACCAAGCTTGTGTTGTAGTTGCCGTATGCGAGCTTAGGCGACCAAGTGATCAGAGATCGCCGAGAGGGGGACATCGCCGAAAGATCAGGAAAGCTTGTTCAAGGCTTTCAAAGGGCACGAGTACGAAGGATGAAGTTATCAGATGATCATTCCCTAGCTAGAGGTTGAGGCCAGGGAACAGTTTACCAGAACATGCACGATGAGCAAGTAATGCAGATTGTAATAGCGGCAGGCGAGACCACAGAGAAGGTGTGCATGGTGACACCCCGTGCTCGCCATTAGAAGAGATCGCGCTCCGAGGCAGCTATGCACCGAGTTGCTCCTCACCTGAGTAACTTAGTCGAACATCCTGAAGAGTAGAAGTGGCGCTCAAGCAGAAGACGCTCCAGATGGTGACACGTGTACAGCTGGATGCGAGCCACGTGTCCAGAGGTGTAACCGTCAGGAGAGAGAAAATGCACAGGTATATAAGGAACTCTTAACAGATTCTGAGGTATGCGCGTTTAGAACACTTCTATACGCTTTGATAATACTTGAGTACGCTGAGAGAGTTTTTGCACGGTTCCTTGAGTTTCTAGCTTTTCTCTCTTAGAGTTTTGGTGATTCCGTCACTGACTTGAGCGTCGGAGCGCGATCGGCCGCAGCGGCGCCACTCTGTCTTTTGTAGGTTCTTGAGGAGAATCGAGGTGTGAAGGACGGAAGCTAGCGTGGTGCAAAGCCGATCCAGAGGAAGATACCTTTGACGTGGCAAGACTCTTGCGCTCTGGTCAACCGGCAAGATCAGGTAACAAAGCAACTTTACTGCCTATTGCTACTAAATTTTCACCTCCCCAAGTGAAACTGGTACTTGTTGCTACACCTGGGGTTGTTGTACCAGGTGCTAAAGCGTGGGTATTTTGGATCCATTGAGCAAAGATCGGTTGTAAATGTATAGCGGTATCTGAAAACATATCTTGAGGGCGCCCTAAAGCGCTCATGGTATCATTATGAATATACAAACCAAAACTGTGAAAACCTAAAAAGATATATACTCAGTTAAGATGTGATATGATTGCATCACGATGTCTAAGGACACGATCATAATCTCTTACCATAAAAATAGCTGCGAGCGTAGCAGCACCGACTATGAGAAATCCATTAATCCACATGTGATGTGTAAACAATGACAGTTGTGTCCCATAGTCAGTAGCTAGGTATGGATAAGGAGGCATAGAATACATATGGTGAGCTACAACAATGGTCAAAGAGCCTAACATAGCTAGATTAATAGATAATTGAGCATGCCATGACGTTGTTAGGATCTCATATAGACCTCTATGACCCTGGCCTATAAATGGACCTTTATGTGCCTCTAAAATGTCTTTTATACTGTGACCAATACCCCAGTTGGTCCTATACATGTGACCCGCTATCAAGAAAAGAATTGCAATAGCTAAATGATGGTGTATAATATCGGTCAGCCATAGACCTCCAGTTACTGGATCTAATCCTCCATGAAAAGTACGAAATTCTCCATATTTTGACCAATTCAAGGTGAAAAATGGAGTTGCTCCCTTGGCAAAACTCGGATAAAGTTGAGCCAAAAGATCCCGATTTAGGATAAATTCATGAGGAAGTGGTATCTCTTTGGAATCTACTGCCACTTTTAGAAATTGGTTAATAGGTAAAGATACTTGTATTTGATGTCCTGCCCAAGAAAGAGATCCCAATCCTAGAAGCCCTGTCAAATGGTGATTCAACATAGATTCTACATCTTGGAACCAAGCCAATTTTGGAGCAGCTTTGTGATAATGAAACCAACCAACAAAAAGCATTAAGGCTGCAAAGACAATGCACCAATTGCAGTACAATAGAGTTGTAATTCATTAGTTATTCCAGATGCTCTGCAAATCTGAAAAAAACCCAGAGGTTATTTGTATTCCTCGGAACCCTCCCCCTACATCACCATTCAATATTTCTTGACCCACTATTGGCCAAACCACCTGAGCACTAGGCCTAATGTGAGTAGGATCACTTAACCATGCCTATAATTGGAAAAACGAGCACCATGAAAATACATGCCACTCAGCCAAAGAAAGATGATAGAGAGTTGTCCGAAATGGGCACTAAAAACTTTTCGGGAAATCTCCTCTAAATCATTAGTATGGCTATCAAAATCATGAATGTCAGCATGTAGGCTCCATATCCAAGTAGTAGTATCTAGTCCCTTGGCTATTGTTCTTGAGAAATGACCGGGTTTTGCCCATTCCTCAAAAGAAGTTTTTATAGGATCCCTATCTACCAAAATTTTAACTTCTGGTTCCGGTGAAAGAATAATCATTGAGTCCTCCTCTTTCCAAACAACACATACAAAGAGACCTGCAAACATAAAACAGAATCAGTGAACTTATTAGAGATGTTTCTATTGAGTTTTGTTCTCTCCTATCTCTAATGTATTTGATATCTTAGTTAAGTTAATTTCATTTATTTAGTTTTTCACTAGAACAATTATGATCTCGAAGTCAATTCGGGGCAAGTGTTCAAATCTATTATGACATAACAGTGGGGCGCTCAATGGACCCTTTTCAATCTTCTAAGACCTTTTTGGGAACTCTGAATGGAAGTTCAATAATTTTTCATGCAGCCTATAATCAAATGTATTCAGATTTTATTAAGAAGTTGCTAGATGGAACTCCTTTTTTATAGATAAAGTATTAGTATGTACTCTATTTCAAATCTCGTGAGCAGGCATTAACATTCATTATTAGACAATATACCTGCATTTTAATTATTTTTTTTAATGAAGGTCTCTTTTCTTTTATTAAATTGATTGAATATTAGTTTCAATAGGAAAAAAAAGTAGAAAATTCTCTATTGGATACATCTCGTTTATTTCTATGAAATACTAGACAAAATCGAACAAAATGAGAAGGGATATATTTTAATTATGTGAGTGGTCGTTCTTATAGAAATGATTTTTTAATTTGATTAATAGGGACAACAAACAAGAATTTATAACAATATATATTTATCTATCAATATATAGATAGATAAATATATAAGAAGAAAAAACAAAGAATGTTCTTATTCAAAACACCCTGTGATCTTCAACCAGTTCTGTGCTGCAATATAATTACCAGGGGTAAGAGCTATAACTTGTTTCCAATATTTAGCGGCTTGATTAAACCAAGACTCCGCAACTTCTGAGTCTCCCTGTCGAATGGCTTGTTCTCCTCGGTCGAAATAGGTGAGTCAATTCCTTTCCTTAGAACCGTACTTGAGAATTTCCTGACTCATACGACTCAGTAGTCAATTCTTTTTTTGTTATATTATCTTGAAGTTAACTAAAAGAAAAAAAAGAAGTTATTAATATGAGTTTCAAACTTGAATTTTTACTAAAAAATAAAGAATTTCAAAGAATTTTATCTTTTTTTTTTAGTTTTATCTTTTCTCCTACCTTCAGAAAAGGGAATAAAGCATTGGCATTAATGCCCTCATTATTATTCTAATTTTCTGAAAGGTAACTATCTCAATTTTATATGTAATATACAAAAATATATGATATATTCATTTCTATAGAATCTTGGTAAAAGTTTTTTCTTTCTTATCTTCTAAGTTCTTATAATTAAAGAGAAAATACTTTCTATCTTTAGGATTTGATACTACACCGCTGCTCAAAATATTAGGGGATCCGTTTTATTACATAAGTGACTTCCTGACTTCTTTATTTATCATGAGATAAGTAAGGAATTTTTATTATATCAACTCAAAACCGTGTTAATTGATCCTTATTATGATTACTTTATCAATTAGATCTTTTATCCATAGAAAAAGAGGGTATCTAGACATATTGATTTCTTCATGATCCTCAAGTTCTTCTCCATTAAATGGATTTTTTTTCTTAATCACTTCAAAGCAAGATTAATTAACCTTAAACTATACAAAGTTAAGAATAAAAGGAAAAAAAAGGTTATGATCTTTTTGAAGTATATTCAGTAGAGTATTTCCCAGGCCTATATAAGCTCTACTATGGTCATATCCACCATTGATGTGAGATCTCAATAAATACTAACAACCTATAACCAATATCTTAACACTCATTCTCAAGTTTAAGTTAGTTATGAGTAGCAAACTAAAACAAAAAGAGAATGAAACCAAGGACCAAAACAACTCAGTTAATCATGCCAAATTACTTAGAAAACTATCATACCCCTTGAATAACAAACCATCAATATATTGTAGTTATCTTGGATTTGAATAGAAGAGTGGGCATCAATAGAATAAATATTCATAATAGACTAGGCTACAAAAAGTACCAACTTACCAAACACTAGACAAAAGAACGTACCTTGCAGAATTTTAGAAAATTTTCTCAAGTTGTTGAATTCTCAATATAAAAATGCATTAGTTAGAGGATACAACAATTATTAAATAAAAAACATCCCAACCGAATTTGCAACCCAACCGAATTTGCAACAAAGAATTATATATGACGTGATACATACCAACTACACTCAAACAACTTTAAAACAGAAAACCCTTGGCCAACCACTGCAAAAGGATCCTCTAGCAACTAAAACATAAACAAAAGTTTGCTAGCAAATCAAACATGGCATATATGTATCCCATAACCCAAACTGACTTTATCAATTCCATCAACAAATATCTACCCTATCACAGAAACACCTCTCACCTATGATGCATGTTCTTTCAAGACAATTAGGCACTTGTCAAAATTATCATGACATGATTAGTGAAATCAAACTGGTCTTACTTCAGTATATTGAGGATTTTTTGTAAGTCTTACTTCACATTCAATGAATCTCTTTTGATTTTTTAATTAAAAAAAACAATAATAGATGTACTTGAAAAAGTGAATAGTAGCAACACTCAAGCAGATCAGATAATAGCATTACATCACAAACCGAAAATTAAATTTATCACAACAGAAAAGCCATAGACAATATTTGCTTCACAAATTAAGAACAACGATAGATTGCACACGGTTTCGAACAATATATTTTGAAGATAAAGTTTAGGGCGCGCAAGCACAAACCTGAACAAACGATTGATTGTGTTGAATCCTTACGCGGAGGTGGCGATGGCGGACGTGAGAGTGAGCGTTAGGAAGGCGAGAATGAGCGTTGGTTTCGTGAAGAACAGAGGGTTTCATGAGGGTCAGAGTAGGGTTTCGTGTGGAGGCAACGTTAGGATTTTTGGTTTCGTTAGTAGATTGAGGGAAGAGGCGTTAGGGTTTCGTGTGGAGCAAAGAGAGGGAAGAGAGTGAAGACAAGTTTTGGTTTCCAAGAGTGAATTTGGTTTCTAAACTGAAAGCAAATTTTAAAAAAAATTATTTTCCAAGGGGAACTAGGTTTTCAAAAAAAAAAATTCAATTTCCAAGTGAAAGCAAGTTTTAAAAAAAAAAAGGAATAATGAAAAATGGTGCATGGAGGGAAAGAAACTGGGGAACTTTTATTCTGAAGGATAATTGTGACAATTAAAAATGACATATTTTGAAAGATAATTGTGGCGGTTCGTCAAATGACATTATACTGAAATTTGTGGTGGTTATTAATAACTGCCATTTTTTACACCATTTTTTGTAGTGATATCCCTTTGGTATCTACTTCAGAGGCACAAAGAATGCATTTTTGACCCACAATGGGTTTTGAAAGAAAGGAAACAACTATAATCATGCATAAGAAATCATAACAGCTTTATTCAAATGTGTCAAACGTAAAACAATCAGTTGTTTCGTGAAAACAATCGATTGTTTTTCTGAGACAACAAGAAAATGTTATTTTTCAAAGCAAATCATCTTTCAAAGTGTGATGATCTTAAACCCCTCGAGAACACATACCACTCCTTGGCAAAAACCACACCAAGAATGTTGATCTCCTTAAGAACACACAACACTTCTTGGAAACACCAGTACAAAAATACAATTATCAAGAAGGAAGGGAATAGAATACACCTGGGTAAATCACAAGATCAAAGATCAGAATACAAGAACAAATCCTATTCCACCCTTAAGATGATCCAAAATCTCTTTGAAAACTGTTTTTGATTGATCTCTTTTTCTTAGTTCATGCATAGGAGCGTAAAACCACCTTTTTATCTTTCAATCAAATGGTTAAAACAGTTACAACAAAAAACCAAAAGCTGTTGGAATCATTTAAAACAGAAAAACCACTTCACAGAATTTTGTTAAGGTTTTCAGAAAAACAATCGGTTGATTTTTCGAAATAATCAATTGATTTTTGTTTGACAGCATTAAAATCCACTAAGTGTCACATAACTTGTTGTTTCGAAATTTTAACTTGTTGAAATTTGTTTGACAGCAAAGGCAAAGACAAAGCTTTTCCAAATCATTTTAAAATCCACAAATTTCAATTCCTTTTAGAAATCCCATCTTTTCAAAATGTTAAAGATTCAAATGAACTTGGATCATCTTAAGGAGTCAATTAATAAGTTTCAAAGAACTTGACACACAAACACAATAGCAGCAAGGTCTTCAAGCTTTCCACTTGGATTTGGAAACATCAAAGCATCTTGTTCAACACACTCTCTTGTAGGTTGGAGGACCCATCAACAAAAAGAACCCATTGAAAATCATTTAAATCAGACTCAGTCTTTGAGTGAGAGCTCTACCTTGAAGTTCGTATACACCTGGCCTTTAATTGGTCCTCACGGTTCGTATTGTATGTCAAACTCGGAAAATTCCACTGCCCAACACACCATCCGTCCTACAATGTTAGGCTTTTGGAGGACCTTCTGAATGGGCAAGTCAGTATTACGATTACAGTGAAACTTTGGAAATAATAGGGAAGTCGTCGGGCCGTGAATACCATTGTTAGAGCTGCTTTTTCGATAGCTTGATACCGAACTTCTGGCCCTTGTAACACTTTGCTAATTAAATAGATCGACTTATGAATCTTCTATTGTTTCTGCAAGATAATCGAGCTGATGGCCCAGTCTGTTACTGAAAATTATAGATGAATAGGAATTACCAGAGTAGGTTTGCCGAGAATTGGTGGACTAACCAAGTATTCCTTTAATTTAATGAAAGCCTTTTCACATTCATCAGACCATGCGAAACGATTGTTCTTCTTGAGGAATTGGAAATAAGAATACCCTTTATCTCCATTAGCTGATAAAAAACGTGACAAAGCGGCCATGCGCTCGGTCAGTCGTTGCACTTCCTTAACATTGGTTGGGCTTCCCATCTCTATGATCGTTGCACACTTATTAGGATTTTCTTCCATCCCTCTCTCGGTTAGTAAGAAACCAAGGAATTTTCCTGCTTGAACTCCAAACACACATTTATTTGGGTTGAGCTTCAAATTGTAGGTCGCCCTATCATTTTTCAGGCCAAAAGGCATGACTTTGTAGCAATAATTGGCGACCTCGACCATAAAAGCTGTCTTAATCTTGTCATTCAGATGCATGCAAATTTGTCTTAATCTTGTAGTTCCTCTCGCATGGTGAGACGTTTTTCTTTGTTGAGTTTTGATGGAAGAGGCCCCAGCACCAACCCTTTGAGAGGCCACCAAAATGCTACATTGAGGCAACCACTAGAGTTATAGTCAAAGAGGGGTCAAGAGGACACATTTTACATGTCATAAACTCTAGTGTGTAATACCTTTTTACGTTTTGTCAAGTAGCATAGTTTAAATATTTTTGTAATTGTGATGAAACATGCAAAGTGGTACATAGAAGGAAGGATTCTAGAACCTACCTTCATTTAGGCGCCACTTCTCACATGTGCCATCACTTTGAATTTTCCCTCCAATTCTCTTTTCATATTCAGCCCACTCTTGCTATATATAGAGGAGCTTGGGTTATGTAAATTCAAGATTAATTGAATAGTGAAATGCTGCCAAAATTGTGCCATTCTCACTCCTTGCCTAAACTCTCTTAGGAATAGGCTTTTAATCTTCAAACCTTCACCTATAAAGTGAGTTGGCCAAACCACTCCTGCTCTTCCTACTTCTCTTGCAACTCCAAGGCTACCACAACTCTTAGGAGGGCCTTGTTCCACCATCAATCCATGGAGCTTCCGCATTCATCAACAAAAACCGCAAGAAAGGAGACACAAATCCATCATTTGGTATCATGAGCATAGGTTCTACAAGAGCTAAGTGTCTTCTCTCATTTTTGTGTTTGTGTTCTTCTTATTTTCGTGTTGTTCATCACTTGTTCATGTTGTCTTGCTGTTTTTTTCTTTTTAATTTGATTTAGTTGCTGTTTTAAGCAATTCAATCGGTGCAAAATGTTCAAATTGTTCTTGAGCTTCTTATTTTCATATTTTGTGTAGGAATCTATATGAAATTGTGTTGCTGTTTTGATTTTAGGTTGTTTGAGTCTTGGTTGAAATTTTGTTCGGTTCATATGATTTGTTTTGAGTCATTTTATTTTCTGAATCCTTTGATGTTTTGTCTAGTCATGTATTTCCTAATTTGTCATCAAATCCTTGTAGTGCTGAATTTGTTGATAATTTTGGTTTCTTGATTTAATTTGAGTCCAGATTTATATTTTTGTGTTTGTTGATCCTTTGGTGTATTTTTCTTTTATTTTGAGTTCATATTTGTATGCTAGTTCCATACAAATTCATATACATATACTCCATTGTGTTTCTGAAGTTTCTTATTCTGTTTTTAAATTCCAGAATTAGGACTCCTCTGTTTTTCAAATTCTGCACTGGCTGTTTTTTGTTATGAAATTTAAATACGCTGAAGAAAAATTCTCAAAATCTGGATTAATACAGTTTTATGTGTTAGAAAATCAAGAAAAAAAGAATCAGATGAAAAGACAAAATAGAAAAAGAGTGCATTCTGGCGCCAAAATATACGGTAGTTGGATAGTGATTTTGAAAACTTTATCACAATTATTTGGTGCATGTTTTTGGTGTGATTCCAGCGCCAAAAGTTTGCTAAGACATTGAATCATTTGTGGTTAAATTTTCAAAAGAAAATTCAAAATATCCAGCTCAACATAAATATTTTAAGTCATGCTTTTTGAACCTTAATTTTCCAGTAGCGCTGTTTTGGTTTTTCAAATCAATTCTAGTGCCTTTCTTTAGGTTCCTTTTGTGTGCCATCCTTTATTGAGTGCCTATTTTTATTTGCTTGTCCAATATCATTCTAAACTCTTTCTAAGTTGTGTAACATAATTCAAATTCATTTGCTGTGGTACTGTTTTAAATTTAATTTGATTCTTGCTTTCTTTTCTTGACCTCTAAATTGTTGGTGGATAAAATTCAATTGGTGCTTGATAAGTGGAATTGACTTTGTAGTGAGTCTATCTCTACTTAGTAGGTACTGTTTTGGAGAATTTAATTGTCTATTCATAAGAGGTTAAGGCAAGGAGCAGCAGCAAACACAAATACAAATACCAAACACATACACTTTGAAGGACACAACAAAGAAGAGCAACTACAAGCCAAAGGAGTGCATAGTATAGAAAGCTGTAATTTAATTTGTGTTATTCAATTTCTTTGTATTTCTTTGAGTTGTAATTACATTTAACCTTTTTTAATTAGTGGATTAATCACGTGTAGACGGTGAGTGTGTCTTCAAAGGCTCAAAGAGTCTAGAAGCCTCACCTAGGAAACGTCTAGTTTAAAGCTTTGTAGATTAGCAATCTTTAATTGTGCTTAGCTAGTTTGTTTTACGTTAATTACTTGTATAGCTTTGCTTAATTGTTTACGTTAATTACTTGCTTAGCTTTGATTAATTGCTTTGTTTGTTAATTGCTTTGCATTGTTTTCCTTTGCATAAAATTTGACTTTTCATTCCTCATTGTGGTCTAAGTAATTTACTTAGAAAAATAATTGTGTGAAGTTTTTTAGGATAGGTTTTGGCAAGGAAAGACTTGGTACTTAAGAAGTCCTAGTGACTCACCTCTCTTTCCTGGAAAGCTACCTTCACTACTTTCCTTTTCTTTCTTGAAGTAAAATACTTTTTAAACACAAATCTTTAGTCATGTCAACTCACTCTTCTAAATCTAATGAAAGTGAGATAAAGTCCATCAAATCTCTTTTAAAATAATTAGCCAAGGACTTTCAATCATTCTCATATAGACAATTGGAAAATGAGGTACAAATCAAAGAGTTGAAAATGACTAAAGAAAAGGGTGAAAACTCTCAAAAATCTAAAAAAATATGTTCACATGCATCTAGTTCTCAAAATCATGATTCTTTTGGGGAAGAAAGCTTTAGGATAAATGAATATTATCAACCACCCCCTAGGAGAACTAGAAGAGATAGAAGAGAACAAGAGAGCCCAAGAGAGGTTAGGGTAGACCTACCCCATTTCCATGGAAAAGAAAACGTAGAAATCTATTTAGATTGGGAAATGAAGGTAGAACAATTATTTGCTTGCCATAGAGTAAGTGAAGAGAGAAAAGTACCCTTAGCCACTCTTAGTTTCCAAGGGAATGCTATGTATTGGTGGACGGCTTTAGAAAGAGATAGGCGTCTTCATAGGGAACCTCCCATAGAGTATTGGAATGATCTTAGGGGAGCCCTAAGAAGCCGCCATATTCCCTCCTATTATAATAGGGAGTTGATGAACAAGCTCCAAAGACTCCAACAAAGATCCATGAGTGTAGAGGAGTATAGGAAAAAGATGGAACTCTATATGATGAGAGCCTCCATTAGGGAGAATGAGTCCACCACCATAGCTAGATTCTTAAGTGGGCTAAATCTTGAGATAAGAGATAGGGTTGAACCTTTACCTTATCAAGACTTGAATGAGTTGGTTCAACTTTGTATCAAAGTTGAACAACAAAATTTAAGAAAAACTTCAAGTCAAAGGGTAGGTTCATATCCTAACTCCTATCCCAAGAGAGATTTTAAAAGGCAGGAGATTACATCTAAGGAAACACCAAAAGAGACTCTTAAACCCTTAGGTAAAGATATGCTCACTCCACCTATTCACACTAGGGATGTTAAATGCTTTAAATGCTTTGGAAGAGGACATGTGCAAGCTCAATGTCCCAACCAAAGAACCTTGTTTTTAAAAGGAATAGATGAATATACTATGGTGATGACGAACCAAGTGAGAAAGAAAAAGGGGGAGATGAAGAAAGAGTGTATCCTTTAGAAGGGGAATTATTGATGATTAGAAGAACCCTCAACAACCAAACTAGTGTAACCATGGAAACACAAAGAGAGAACATCTTTCACACAAGATGCAAAGTTTTAGAAAACATATGTTCTCTCATTGTGGATAGTGGTTCATGTTGCAATTGTTGTAGCACTAGGTTGGTTGAAAAGTTAAATCTACAAGTAGTCCCTCATCCTAAACCTTACAAGCTTCAATGGATAATTGAAGATGGGGAACTAATTGTAGATAAACAAGTGAAAGTCGAGTTTTCTATAGGTAACTACCAAGACAATGTTTTATGTGATGTAGTACCTATGGATGCTTGCCACATTTTATTGGGTAGACCATGACAATTTGATAAGAAAACCTTGCACAATGGTCTAACCAATGAGATTACCTTCACCCACAAGAAAAAAAAGTTTGTACTTAATCCTTTACCACATTCCCAAGTGGTAAGAGATCAAATACAAATGAAACAAAAAAGGGATGAAGAGAAAAGAAAAATCAAAATAGAAAAAGAGAGGACTCTTAGGGAACAAAAGGCATGGGAGAAGAGTGTTCCTTCCCACAAGGTCATTTAACAAGACAAAAGAATTAAAAATACCTTTGAAAATATGCTTCTTGTTGAACAACCTAGCCTTATCTTTTGTAAAGGAACACTTGCAAGCATAGTAAAAAAAGAAGAATCCTGAAAAGAGGCTTGCATAGATAAAAATGTAGTAGATTATTTTACATATGTGCTAAGATATCACCAAGTGAAGGTCAAGTTATCTATAGGCATCTACAAAGATAAATTTTTATGTGAGGTAGTGCCTAAAGAAACTTGTCATGTCTTATTGAGACAACCATTGCAAAGAATTAAAATTTTCATGAACAATGGTTGTATCAACAAGACTACCTTCACACATAAAAGAGAAATTCTTCATGAAGGAGAACTCATGGGCCAAATTAGAGTTGATAAAACTCTAGAGCTTTTAAAAGGAAAATTCTTTTGGTCACCCATGAGAAACGATGTTCAAAGACATTACCCTAGATACATTTCTTGTTTTAAAACTGTTCCGTCCGGTTGACCGGGACGTCTTCGTGCGCGACCTCAACCGTCAGCTAGGGACTCCTTCCCACTGATTGTCTGTGGATTCTTGCAATAAAGAGGACAAAGAGGCGCCCTAGCGGCCGTTTGCACTCCGACGCTCAAGTCAGCCAGCAAGAAACACCAAAAACTGTCCACCTACGTGTCTGAGCACCGCGTATGGTACTCTGAAGGTGGTAAAAGAACTGTGTATATTTGTGTGTTGTCTCCTTCAGGCAAAAATATTTCCCCAGTCACTTGTACGTAACCTTAAAGCACGAGCAAGCAACTAGAGAGTTCTCTGGTAAATTTGCCGAAGGTTCCAACCCTTTTTCCAACATTCTCTGCGCTATTTAAACTACCCAAGCATTTAAAGCGTCTTAAAGCGCTTTTAATCACAAACGTAACGCACTCATTAAAGCGCTTAATTAGAAAACGTAGCGCATTTAAGACGTTGAAACGCTTGGGAGCCATTATAGTACCTGAATGCTCAAAAGGGAAACTGTATTGAATGACTTTTAATTACCTGGCACCTGACTGAAAGGTGTTTCTATTCTGGCATGGCTGTCGTACACGTGGAGGGCCTCACGACGCCATGACCCCATCTGGGGGCGCTCCTGCCCACCTGGGGACGTTTCTACGTGTGAGTCCTCCTGCTGGGAGTGCTACTGCGCTAGGGGTGACTTTTTGGGTGCCAACTCATGCCCCCAAGTATCTAGTCACTTACTTTGAGAGCATATCTGCCTTCCTTTTGTACTCTGCACCCGGTTGCCCTGGGCGTGACTTTCCTCTTGAGTCGTATCTGCCCCACAGGCGTCTCTGGGGCGGCAGGAGCACTTCACGAGTCAGGCTGCCCTTCACTGGTACTATTACTATGGCCTTGAAGCCACCTTTTCCTTCTCTTTACTACTGCCCCGTGCTATTGGGACCTGAGGCCTTCCCACGGCGTCGCTCCCTCCATGGTCTTTCCTACCCATGGGTATCGGGGAACCACACCGCGATTGCCTTACTTTAGCGCTGTTTGATCTGGCGACACCTTGGTTGGGCGACGCCTTTACTTAGGCGACGCCCTGCCTTGGCGACGCTTCCTCTTGGCGTCTCTCCAACGAGGCGACACCTTCACCTAGGCAACGCCTTGCCTTGGCGACGTTTCCTCTTGGCGTCTCTCCAGCTAGGCGACGCCTCGCGTTGACTTTGACTTTAACTTAGTCAACGCCCGGATACGGGACGGTACACAAGCCCCCCAGTCTTAAGCTGAAGACTTGTCTTCAGCGTAAAGACTAAAGCCTCGCCTACGCCGTCCACGTGCCCTCCCGGTGACGTGCCATTCTCTGCTGACTCAGCAATTTTTCGAATTACTGACGTGACATTTTCTGAACCACAGGGGCATTCTTAATGACTGATTGGACATCCCCTGAAATAAGGATGATAATACCTTTTGGGCTACCCTTGATCGCGCGCCACGTGGCCCATCGCGCGGCCATCCTCCAGGGACCTTTGCGTTTCCCTTGGGTAATTGATCCTCTGACGCGTGGCGCGATCCCACGGCCTTAGGTTAGCGCCTCTCGAGTTGCGAAATGTAACGTTTAAGTTACTCCAAACCCCGCGCTTACCCTACTGTTACATTCATCCACTCTGCAACTCCACACTCTTCATCGCCTTCAAAATCCCTTCTGCAATCGCGATTCTCTCCTTGTTGCGCTCGTCTACTGCCTCCGCTCCAACAACAAAGGTACGATCTCGAGCATTCACGACTCTTCCCTTTCATCGCATTATAGGATTCATTGAACTGCCTGGGACTGCTGTTATTCTCGTTATTACTGCATTTCTCCGTTTCTTCTTCCTCCTCTGATTTTTCTCGCGTGGGTGACGCTTCCTGGGGTTCTTTCCCCTTCTTGCCATGGCGAAACTTGCTAAACCCTTTTTCTTCTCTTCTTTCTCCAGCTATCTATTTTCACCATGACGCGCACGAACGCGGAGCCTGATCCTTCTACCACGACCCCCGAGTCCAACTACAATGCCTTCTACCCCTGGGCCCCCGACGAGCTCCTGAGTGAGTGCTCCAGCCTGACTTCCTTCCAGGACCTGGAAGCTCACCGGGGGGATCCTCATTTGTACAACTTTAACGCCTTCTGCCGCACCCACGACGCCCACATTTCCGTCCGTCCCGGCAGGCCTAGGGAACCTGTTTGTTTGGACGACAGACCTAGAAAGGGGAAACCCCTTTTCTTCATGTACCAGACCGTGTTCAAGCGCGTAGGAGTGCGTCTCCCGTTCACTCCCTTCGAACGAGAGCTTCTTACTGAAATCAACACTGCCCCCGCCCAGCTTCATCCCAACAGCTGGGCATTCGTGAGGGGCTTTCAAATTCTTTGTGGATACCTGGGCATTCCCCCTTCTATAGACATCTTCCTGCATTTCTTTGAGGTGAAGAAACAGGGGAAAAGCTTCTGGGTAAGCTTTTCCGGGATCGCAGGCAGGATCCTCCTATCCCTTTTCCAGAATTCTTATAAAAACTGGAAAGGGAAATTCTTCAAGGTGTACAGCGCCAAGCACGATCCTACAGCTTTGGATGGCTTCCCCCTTTACTGGACGGAGCGCCCTAAATTGCTCAGGGCCAAAGCCCTGGAGGAGCTATCTCCCGCCGATAGGGAGGTAAGCAAAGCCTTGGCGGGGTTGGGGATCGTCTTTGATACCTTGAAGCTGGTCGCTAGCGAGTACAATGCTCACGCCCTGACAACCTATTTTGGTAAGGGGCTCTTCCCTCATCTTTCTTGCTGTGAATAGCCTGCTATCGAGTGTTTGTTTCCCCATACTATTATGCTCGTTTTACGTTGTACAATGTTACTTGCATTTCACGTCTCTTCATGTATCGTGAATTCGCATAGCTGCTTTAGTACTAACCCTTGCTGTTTGGCCTGTCTTGATGTAGGATCGGTGATGGGCGCTTCCAAGAGAATGATGCTGGCGAAGGCAATGAAGGAGGCACGCGCCGCCAGGGCGGGCGCCTCCTCCACCCCTGCTGCCGATCCTGTTCCCCCACCGACCATGTCACCGCCACCTCCCCTCACTGCTGAAGCTCCCTCTAACCCGCCTCCGTCATCTCCACCTGGCCCTGAAACGCTTCCAACTCCCAACTCTCCACCGCCTATCGCCGCCGTTCCCCTAGCTGCAGCCTCATCACTGGCTCCAACCCCTCTTGACAAGGGAAAAAGGGTTTTGGAGATTCTATCAGATGATGAGGACTCAGAAGGCGTGGCACCCTTCAGAAGAAGAAAATTCGCGCGGGTTCCTCTTCTGGTAGAGACGTCGCCGCAGGGAGGGAACCCCTTCATGGACAACCCTCCGAGTGCAACCTCACTCCCTCCCCTGACACTCCAAGAGGAAAAGGGCGAAGGCGCCGAGTCTGCCCCGCCTCCGCCGCCGCCAGAAACCACTACTTCCCCGGCTCCCGACGCTGCCGCCCCCGATTTCATCGCCATCCCTCCTCCAATCATGCATCTGATGAGGGGTTTCAGTGGCGGGACTATGCCAGAGGGTACCGACAGGAGGGAAGGCATGCCTTTCTACTTGGGGGCCTTCTTGGCGGTGGCTCTTGAATGGCGCTCCCAGGCCAGAAACGCGGTCTTGCAAGCTCAAACTCTCCAGGCCTTGGAAACAAAGGCAACTACCCTGGAAGAGGAAATGAGGACCCTGGGACGCCAGAACGAAGCCTATCAAACTTCTCTGAAACAAATACAAGAGTCCAAAGCAGAAACAGAGAGGCAACTGGCAGAGGCATTGGTGCTCCAGGCTGGCTTCTACACTCGGGAGGTTGCTCTCCAAGTACAGGTAACGGGTCTTCAGGAATTGGTCAAAGCGGATGCGGAAACTCGAAAGGACCTGAAGGACCGTTGCTGCGAACAGGCTGCCAAGATGGAGCGGATGGAGGGGGAAATGGCCACCCAGACCAAAGCTATGGACCTTCTCCGGGCTGACTACGACAAACTACAGGTCGAGGTTAGCCGGCTTCGCGTGGAGAAAGAGGCTCTGGAGAAGCAGGTGACCTCTGGAGATGCCGCCATTGAGGAGCTGGAGAAGGAGAAAAAGTCTCTCATCCAGGAGATGGCGGGTACTTTCGAGGAGGGGTTCCAAGAGGCCCTGACCCAGGCGTCCTGCGAGAATCCTGGCATCAACCTTTCGAACTGCGACCCCACACACCACGTCGTCGACGGGAAGGTCGTGCCCATGGACTTGGATGACTAAACCGCTGCCTCTCACCCGCCACCTTCCCCTTCGAGCTTAACTCCTTTATTCTTTACCTTCGTTTTTTGATTTTATCTGTTAAAACTTGTAATTCTTTGAACTATCCGTACTCTTGTTACTGATTTGGGATGTTCGTATGATCGCCTTTATGTTCTTGTCACATACGATTATGCTTATGCGATCTCATTCTCATTTTTTCCCTTCACGCGCTTCGACTATTTTATCTGTGTTTCGCCCATTTCTTTCACTTTGTTGGGCGATTTTGTACGATATGGAAAGGTTGCACGTCAACCCTCACGCCCATGGAGAGGCTCACTTAGTGACGCCACATCGTCCACGGGACGTCTCTGATACCGAAAGGTTCTTTCTCTAATCCCCAACACTCGGCGCCCACGCCTAAGGAGAGGCCTGCTACAGCAGCACCGTATCGTCCCCGGGTGTCTAAAACGCTGAGTGCTATGGGGGGGGGCTGTTCCCTCCATGGTCTTTCCTTCCCATAGGTATCGGGGAACGCCCTGCCAGTGATTTGCTGGCGTTTGGCGGTCTCGTCTCCCTCCACAGTCTTTCCTACCTGTGGGCATCGGGGAGGCGACGCCTGTGTCTAACTTTGCCTCCTTTGATTTCGTCTCCCTCCGCAGTCTTTCCTACCTGTGGGTATCGGGGAACGCCCTACCAGTAATTCGCTGGCATTTGGCGATCTTATCTCCCTCCACAGTCTTTCCTACCCGTGGGTATCGGGGAAACAACGCCAATAACTAACTCTGCTTCCTTCACTTTCGTCTCCCTCCACAGTCTTTCCTACCTGTGGGTATCGGGGAAGCGACGCCAGTTGGTATTTGGGTTGGCGACGCCCGTGACGTCTCACGCTGGTGTCGCCCTTCACATCCTTCCGAGCGACGCCTCGGGCGTTACCTTTACTTCGACATTGACTTTGACTCTTGCCTTGGTCGATGCCTGATGGCAGCGAAAAGCCCAAGGCTTCGCCTGTGCCATCCACGTGGCGCTCCTTGTATAGCTGATGGGACATTCCGTCATTCGACTTGACCCACGTGGCGCTGCTTGTATGGTTGATGAGGCATCTAGTCATTCCATTTTCTGACTCTTGCTGTACCCCTGACTCACTTTCGACGGCGCATCGTACCACTGGATATTCTGCTGATACGACGTTTTCTGATTTAAACCAGTGGTGCCAGCGTTATCCTTTCATCTTCTGCCACGTGTATCAATCGTGCGGTGCATCCATTCACGTCGTTTGGCGCTCTAACCGCTTTATTTAACTCTTCAAGATCTGGAACTATCTTCATCATTTTCCCACTCTTCATAACCTACTTGCGTTCTTTCTTCTTGCACCCTTCCTTCTTGCACCCTTTCTTCTCTGTAGAAGGGTTGTTCTAGTCTTCGCTCCCCTCACTCAACTCTTGCATTTCTGGCAGTCCTAATCTTGTTAAAGAATGTCATCTCACGCTGTTTCCTCCAGAGTTCGCCCCAAAGACTTGTACCCTTGGGCTTCGAATGAACTTCTTGACGAGTGTTCATGCTTACTCTCTACCAGGGCCATACGGGAGCACAAAGGGGAGTCATGTTCCTATGACCACCGGGCCTTCGCGAGGAGGCATGACGACGACATCGCCGTGCTCCCCTGCACTCTAGGGGAGCCAGTATGTGGAGACGAACGGGCCAACGACGGGGTCCATTTCTTTTACTTTTACCAGGTGGTGTTCAAGACCATCGGGGTGCGCTTACCCTTCTCCTGGTTCGAGAAGGAACTGCTGTCGGAGATCAACGTCGCTCCGGCTTAGTTGTACCCCAACAGCTGGGCCTTTGTCAAAGCCTTCGATGTCCTCTTCGGGTTTTTGGGTTGTGCACCCTCGGTTGACCTCTTTCTTCACTTCTTTGAGGTGAAGAGGCAGAGACACAACCTCTGGGTAACTCTCAGCAATGTACCCGGAAGAGTTCTCTTCACACCCTTTCAAAGCTCGTTCACGGGGTGGAAAGGCCGGTTCTTCAAGATCTGCCGTACTGATCTTGTTCCCGACGCCCTGGATGGGTTTCCGCTGTACTGGGTGAGAGAGGAAAAGGTCCTCAAAGCCAAACCCCTCAAGAATCTAGCTCCAAGTGATCAAATAGCTTGCCGGATTCTTGCTGAGGCGGGAGGTTTTGACTCTGCTACGGTGATCAGCCTGGAGTTCAACGCTGGGACTCTTGAGAAGTACATACGTAAGAACCACTGCCTCAGGAAACTCGACCTTCGTTGCTTTCTAACTGTGCCTGTCTTTCTTCATGGTGTCTCTAACACGTCTTTTCCCCTGGTGCAGGTTCGAAGCTAAACCAAGAAAAGAGGACACGACTTACTCGAGCGCTGCGGGCTGGAAAAGAGGCTTCGCCTTCCTCCAGTGATGACTCTGATGAGCGCTGAGAAATGGCCTGTTCGTGTTTTTGCATGATTTGTAGCGTTTGTGTCGTTTGTGCTGTTCCCATTGTACTGAACATTGCTTGTAACAACAATTTTTCAATGTTATACTTGATTTTTGTAACGCTACTTTACTTTGCATATGCTTCATGTACTGCGCGCTTCCTTTTCGTCTCGTTCTTCCAACGATGCATGCCTTCACTTCACTTGGGCGACGCCTGTTCAGGGCGACGCCCTTATCTTAGGTGACGCCTTCTTTCTGGGCGACGCCATGACCTGGGCGACGCCTCACATTACTTCTAACAAGGAAAGATAAAGGCTGAAAACCAAGGCACTTCTTTTACTCAACTGGTTTTTCCTTTTATTAGGGTGACCTCGTTAAAAAACCCCCGAAAGGGAAAAAGAGCGTCCCCTTCAACTGAATTGTTACATACTGCTTACATAAGTCAACTGAAATAAAATTTTAAGTTGGCTGCATTCCAACTGCGCGGGATAGGGCCTCCATCTAAGGTCTCCAGGCTGTACGAACCATTGCCCTTAGCCTCAGTAACCCTGAAGGGTCCAGTCCACTTGGGAGACAGCTTATTCTCCAACTCGTATGGGTGGGCTTTCCTCATCACTAGGTCGCCCACCTGAAACTGTCGCGGCTTTACCTTAGAGCTATATTGCCGCTCTACTCTTCTCTTCATCGCTTCAGCTTTTATTCTCGCTTCTTCCCTAGCCTCTTCTAGCAGATCGAGGTTTACCCGCCTCTCTTCATTGGACTCCTCCACCACGAAGTTTTGAAAACGTGGTGAGCTTTCATGTATTTCTACTGGAATCATCGCGTCCGACCCGTAAACCAAACTGAAAGGCGTCTCCATAGTAGAAGATTGGGGGGTGGTGTGATAGGCCCATACGATCCTTGGTACCTCTTCCGCCCACGCCCCTTTGGCTTTCTCCAACCTTCTTTTTAACCCCCTCAGCAGAACTCTGTTTGTCGATTCTACCTGCCCATTAGTCTGGGGGTGCTCAACTGATGCAAACACCTGTTTGATCCCTACTTCAGCACACAGATTTCTCAACTGCTGGCTGGCAAACTGGGTCCCGTTGTTAGATATCAGGCGCCTAGGTATGCCGAAGCGACACACAATGTTTCTCCACACGAAATGCTGTACCTTATGCGCAGTGATCTGTGCCACGGGCTCTGCCTCTATCCACTTAGTGAAGTATTCGATGGCGACGATCAGATACTTCATTTGCCTGATTTCCAGTGGGAAAGGGCCCAGGATGTCAATTCCCCATGTATGAAAAGGCCACGAGCTGTATATGGACCGCAACTCTTCTGGCGGCGCCTTGTGCCAGCCGGCGTGCTTTTGGCATTGCTTACACCGCTGGGCGTGCCGTGCGCAATCCTCTTTCACTGTTGGCCAGAAGAAACCTGCACGTATTACCTTGGAGGCTAAGGACCTTCCTCCCACATGGCTTCCGCAGATGCCTTCGTGTAGCTCCGCCATTATCCTGGTGCACTCATCGCCACTGACGCATGTTAGGATAGGGTGAGTGAAGCCGTGCCTGAACAGCACCCCATCCACTAAAGTATATCTTGCGGCATTTCTTTTGACTTTTTTACCCTCTTCAGGGTCCACTGGAAGAGCCCCATCCGCCAGGTATCGTTTATAGGGCGTCATCCAGGTGTCTCCCCTGGACAAAACGCAGACCTGCATCTGCTCTTCTTCAGGCACACCCGCGTATATGCTGATGCGGGGCGCCCTCTGCGTATCTTGGGTCAAAGAGGAATGACTCATCGGCCTTCCCCTTGATGTATAAATCTGGAGGACATCCACCCTGTTGTCTTCCACGAAACGACGCGGAGCTTTGAGGGTTTCCTGGATCACTGTCCTCTGTCTACCCCCCTTGCCTGAGCTGGCCAGCTTTGCGAGCAGGTCAGCTCTGGCATTCTACTCCCTCGGGACGTGTATCAACTCAAGAGCGTTGAACGCCCCCCTCAACAACTGGACGTATTTTAGATACGCTGCCATCTGTGGGTCTTTCGCCTGGAACTCACCCGACACCTGTCCCGTAATCAACTGAGAGTCACTCTTCACCAGGAGGTTCTGTGCGCCCATCTCCTTGGCCAAGAGCATTCCTGCTATCAGGGCCTCATATTCTGCCTGATTGTTACTTGCCTTGAAGGCAAAACGCAAGGCCTGCTCGATCAGTATGCCGTCGGGTCCCTCCAAAACTATTCCTGCACCGGTCCCTTGTTGGTTTGAAGAGCCATCAACCAAGAGCAGCCACTGCGAACCCGCTTCCACCTCTTGCTCACCTCCGGGCGAAAGTTCTGCTACAAAATCTGCGTACACCTGCCCTTTGATGGATCCCCTAGGCTCGTACTGGATGTCGAATTCTGACAGTTCCACTGCCCAGCGTACCATTCTTCCTGCCACATCGGGTTTCTGCAGCACTTTTTGTATAGGGAGATTGGTCATCACCACCACCGTAAAACTGTGGAAGTAATGACAGAGCCTCCTAGCAGAGAACACTACCGCCAGCGCCGCCTTCTCTAGTGCTTGGTACCTCGTCTCAGCCCCCTGTAAGGCCTTACTTACAAAGTAGATGGGCTTCTGACTCTGGTCCTGCTCTTGGACCAACACAGAACTGATGGCCCGCTCTGTTACAGTAAAATACAACCGGAGGGGCACGCCCGTTACCGGCTTGCAGAGGACCGGTGGCGTCGCCAGGTACTCCTTCAGTTTAATGAAAGTCGCTTCGCATTCATCAGTCCATGCAAAGCGACTGTTTCTCTTGAGGCACTGGAAGTATGGGTGCCCCTTTTCTCCTCCGGCGGAAACAAACCTCGAGAGCGCCGCCATCCGCCCTGTCAACTGTTGCACCTCCTTAACCGATGTCGGGCTCCGCATGGCGATAATAGCCGCACATTTGTCGGGGTTCGCCTCTATCCCCCTCTCGGTGAGCAGAAAACCCAAGAACTTACCGGCCTCTACCCCGAAAACACACTTCTCGGGGTTCAACTTGAGGCGGTACTTGGATATTGTGTGGAACAGCTCTTCCAGGTCTGCCATGTGCTGCACCCTATTTTGCGACGCCACCACCATGTCGTCTACATAAGCGTACACATTCCTCCCAAGCATTGGCGCCAGGACCTTATCCATTAGTCTCTGGTATGTGGCGCCCGCATTTTTCAGCCCGAAGGGCATCACCTTATAGCAGTAACTGCATGTCTCGGTCATGAATGCAGTCTTGCTCTCGTCTCTTGGGTGCATCTTAATTTGGTTGTACCCTGAAAAGGCGTCCAAGAAACTTAGCACCTTGCTGCCGGACGCACTATCTACTAAGGCGTCGATGCTGGGCAACGGATACGAGTCCTTTGGGCATGCCTTATTCAGGTCCGTGAAGTCAACGCACATCCTCCACTTTCCGTTCGCCTTTTTCACCAAGACGACGTTGGCGAGCCACTCAGGGTACTGAATCTCCCTGATGTGGCCAGCGCTCAGCAGCTTCTGCGTTTCGTCTTTCACCACCTGTTGTCGTTCCTCATTGAACTTCCTCCTTCTCTGACGCACGGGGCGGACCGTGGCGTCCATGCTGAGGTGGTGACACAGGAAATCGGGGTCGATGCCTGTCATATCCGAGGCGGACCATGCGAAGGCATCCAGGTGGCGTGAAATCACTCCTGCCACCCCCTCCTGTTCTTCTGGGCTTAGCGAACTTCCTAATTTGAAAGTTTTGCCGCCAATCTCCCTTTTTATGGCGTTAGCTGCAGGCTGTTCCCTGCTATCATCTTCGACGGGCGCCGCCGCCTCTTCCGCGAGCGCCGCGGTGTCAGGGCCTTCCTCCATTGACACATCTGCTTCGGGCATCGCCCTCTCCGCTATGGCCTTCAGGCGTCTGCCCAGCGGGCGTCGCCTCAATCATCGTCGCGTCCACACTTGGCGGACGCTCACACACCATGAATACACCTCTCTTCGTTTTCAGGCTGTTTTCATAGCATTTCCTCGCCTCCTCCTGGTCTGACCTGATGACTATCACCCGACCACTAAGGTCCGGCAGCTTCATCTTCATGTGACGGGTGGAGGACACCGCGCTCAGACGGTTTAATGCCGGTCTGCCCAGCAAAATATTGTAGGCGGAATTAGCGTTCACGACGAGGTACCGAATGCTCTCGGTGCGGGAGGCCTCTCCGTCTGTGGACATAGTTCTCAACTCCAAGTACCCCCGGACTTCTACCTGGTTATCCCCGAACCCATACAGGCACCCAGTATAGGGACTCAACAGATCAGGGGACAGCCGTAACTTATTAAAGGTCGACAGAAACATGACGTCTGCCGAGCTCCCTTGGTCAACGAGCACTCTGTGGACCTTCCTTCCAGCTGTGACGACTGAGATGACAACGGGGTCGTTGTCGTGGGGTACCACATCCCGGAGGTCTCTTCTCGTGAACACAATATCTGACTCCCAAGGCTCCCCCGAGAGCCTCTCTTCGACTGAATTCACCCCCCTCGCGTATTTCTTCCGCTGGGAGGCGGTGGGTCCTCCGCCGGAAAAACCTCCAGCAATAATGTGGACCTCGCCAAGTACTGGCATCTCGTGTGCTGGCTCCTCTTCCGGCGGCGGCAAGGTGGCGGTCGTTGTGGTATCTGCGACATAATCTTTCAAAAACCCAGTCCTCACCAGCTCATCTAGCTGGTAACCCAACGACAGGCAATTATCGATTTGGTGCCCGAAAGCCTCGTGGAATTCGCACCAAGAGTCTTTACGGGGCCCTAACACCTTGTCGATCTTCGCCGGTCGCCTCAGCCTCTCAGCTATGTTGGGCACGGCGATTAAATCCTTCAACTCAACCACGAAGTTGTACCTCGCCGGTCTTGCTCTTTCTCTGGCGGGGCGTTCGCCTCCTGCTAGCAGGAGGACTCACACGTAGAAACGTCCCCAGGTGGGCAGGAGCGCCCCCAGATGGGGTCATGGCGTCGTGAGGCCCTCCACGTGTACGACAGCCATGCCAGAATAGAAACACCTTTCAGTCAGGTGCCAGGTAATTAAAAGTCATTCAATACAGTTTCCCTTTTGAGCATTCAGGTACTATAATGGCTCCCAAGCGTTTCAACGTCTTAAATGCGCTACGTTTTCTAATTAAGCGCTTTAATGAGTGCGTTATGTTTGTGATTAAAAGCGCTTTAAGACGCTTTAAATGCTTAGGTAGTTTAAATAGCGCAGAGAATGTTGGAAAAAGGGTTGGAACCTTCGGCAAATTTACCAGAGAACTCTCTAGTTGCTTGCTCGTGCTTTAAGGTTACGTACAAGTGACTGGGGAAATATTTTTGCCTGAAGGAGACAACACACAAATATACACAGTTCTTTTACCACCTTCAGAGTACCATACGCGGTGCTCAGACACGTAGGTGGACAGTTTTTGGTGTTTCTTGCTGGCTGACTTGAGCGTCGGAGTGCAAACGGCCGCTAGGGCGCCTCTTTGTCCTCTTTTTTGCAGGAATCCACAGGCAATCAGTGGGAAGGAGTCCCTAGCTGACGGTTGAGGTCGCGCACGAAGACGTCCCGGTCAACCGGACGGAACAAAAACTAAAACTAAGGCAATGTCTCATGAACTCTATACTCCTTCACCTTTTGCAAATGTTCCATGGGAAGATATAAGCCTAGATTATATTAGAGCTTCCTTGGACAACAAAAGGTTTTGATTCCATTTTTATGGATAAGCTCTTCTCTAGAGAAGTAATAAGACTTCATAGTTTATCTCCAAGCAGAGTATTGAAAAGAGCTCCAAAATTTGAAAACCATTTTTTGAGGATACTTTTAGAAAAACTTGGAACTAAGTTGTACTCTTCAAATTCTTATCATCCTCAAACGAATGGTCAAAATGAAATTGAAAACATAGCCCTTTCTACTACGCCTAGAGTAATCATAAAAGGCAAACACAACTCTAGAGATTAGCATGCATACAATAGAGTAGTCCACAAGACTACTAATATTTCTACATTTGAAGTTGTATGTGGACTTAATCCTCTTTTTCCTTTTGATTTGTTACCATTTCCTAATCCACAAAGATTTGTGCTTAAGGAAAAAGTAACAAAAAACGAATATGTTAAAATACATAAGAGGATTAAAGAACAAGTACAACAATCAAAAGAGAAATATTGTAAAAAGTTGCCCAAAACAATAGAAAAACAAAAAGAATGGCAACTTCATAAAATTGATTTTTATACAATTGCTTCAACTAACTCATTTGCTTTGTTTGAAGATTCCCACAGATGGACGTTTGATCCGGGAGGACGAGCTTAGTTGTCAAAGCAAGAGGCTACTATCCGAGATCGACACTGTGGATCTGAGGATAGATTTTCTCAAAAGGAGGAGATGATGGACACCACCAACCATATAAATCCACCTACCTTTGACAAGGATGAAGCCTTGGATTTGAGGACAAATCCTTTTCAAGAGGGAGGGGATGATGGAAGAGGCCCCATCACCAACCCTTTGAGAGGCCACCAAAATGCTACATTGAGGAGACCACTAGAGTTATAGTCAAAGAGGGGTCAAGAGGACACATTTTACATGTCATAAACTCTAGTGTGTAATACCTTTTTAGGTTTTGTCAAGTAGCATAGTTTAAATCTTTTTGTAATTGTGATGAAATATGCAAAGTGGTACTTAGAAGTTTAAACTAAGGTCTGGTCCATTTAGTTAGGCCTAATGGGCATAAGTTCTAGACCAACCATACAAGGAAGGATTCTAGAACATACCTCCATTTAGGCGCCACTTCTCACATGTGCCATCACTTTGAATTTTCCCTCCAATTCTCTTTTCATATTCAGCCCACTCTTGCTATATATAGAGGAGCTTGGGTCATGTAAATTCAAGATTAATTGAATAGTGAAATGCTGCCAAAATTGTGTCATTCTCACTCCTTTCCTAAACTCTCTTAGGAATAGGCTTTTAATCTTCAAACCTTCACCTACAAAGGGAGTTGGCCGAACCACTCCTACTCTCCCTACTTCTCATGCACATCCAAGGCTACCACAACTCTTAGGAGAGCCTTGTTCCACCATCAATTCATGGAGCTTCTGCATTCATCGACACAAACCGCAAGAAAGGAGACACAAACCCATCAAGTTTTCTTTGCTTCTGAAGCACGATTTTAACTTTCTCATCCATGGTAAGCCGATGGCATAGAAAATCTGGGTCTATCCCAAGCATGTCGACGAACAACCATGAGAAAGCGCTCATATTCTTCGAGATGACTCCAGTTATTTTATCTTCTAATTCCTTACATTGTGTGGCGTCGAGATTGAATCTCTTACCAATTATTTCCAACTCCCAAACTTCTCCAGCGGGTCCGGGTCACCTCTTGTCACCAATGTCGACTTCGTCTATCCATTTTGGTTCTTCGCGCTGGATAGTACCTGCATAGATTACCTTTCAATTCTTTAGACTACTCTCATAACACTTTCCTGCCATCTTCTGGTCAACTTTTATTGTGATTACCCTTCCTTCGGACGAGGAAAACTTCATCTTCATGTGGGTCCGTACCCAACCTACTCAAAGAACGTTGACCCAATAGATGGTTATACGCGGATGGCGTATTGACGATAATGTACTTTACAGTAATGGTCCTGGCTGCACTTTCATCAGCGAAGGTCGTCCTCAGCTCCAAATATCCTTGCACCTCCACCGGGTCACCTGCAAAACCGACTAAACAACCATCATAAGGCTTCAATTAGTAAGGGGATATTTGCAAATTGCAAATGTTCCCCAAAACATTACGTTAACCGAGCTCCTTTGATCGATAAGGACTTTATGCACCTTTTGCCCTATAGTGATAAGGAATATTACCACGGGATCATCCTCGTCGGGAAACATATCTTCTAAGTCGGAATTTGTGAAACAAAGGGAGAGTCCGAAGGACTTCTTAGACCTCCTAGAATCTAAGGACATTACTACTCGGGCATATCATTTTCGGCTAGACGATGAGCTTCCCTCTTCAAAGAATCCTCTTGAAATGATGTTCAAGTCCCCGAGGATCGGAGTTTGGCCTTCTCTTTCTGCTCCTCCTTGCCGACCTCGAGATATTTCGTAAAAAAATCGTTCTTTGACTAGATTTGCTAGTTGATAACTTACGGCGATGCATTGTTGAACACTATGCCCATAAGCTCTGTGAAAATCACACCAGGTATCCCTTCATGACCCTAGAAACCGATCTGACTTTAGTGAAACTTTAATCTATCTACCACCCCAGCCATGCGTATGAGCTCTTTGCACGACACTCAGAAACTAGGCCTGATTGTCATCTCATCACTAGCTTTAGTCTTAGGCTCATCTTTCTTAGCCACATATAGGACGTACCTCTGGTGCGTTCTTTTCCCTATGGATGTTTCATTGTTTCTGGTGGACTGATCAAGACTATTTTCTTTGTACCTGGCCTGTTTCAATCGCGAGTTGCCGTTTTCCTGATCACGGCCTCCTCGACTTTTATATGAGTTGTAACCCGTTCACGTATCTCGGATGACGTTTTCGCTCGATTTCATATTAGTGAATCGCTGAATTGGCTTGTTGTCATACCTTTAATGAAAGTAGCGGCCAACATCTCTATGATGCAATTGAGGAAAACGACATCATGCAATTGCATGATCATCTCTATCATGCAATGGGCCACAACATCATGCAATTGTGGGGGGGTTGACTTTATTTCTTAAGAACTGCTCCTTAAACATTCTGGAAAATTGAGGAAAAGAGGTGATATGCCTATCCAGGATCCCACTAAATCATTGTAGAGTTGTCCTCGTGTCCAGTGGGAATATTCCTTAGGTCCTCACCATTAATTGCTAAAATCTCAAAATTAACTAAAAGTGTCACCATAAATGAAAAAAATCTAAAAATCAACTCACATCATGTGGTATTCATAGCTTTGGTTTTTTAGCTTATCTTGTTTAGAGTTGATTGGCACTTTACTTTCTTGCACCTTTAATTCCTTGTCTTTACATTCAAGTACCTTTAAATTCTTGTCTTTACTTTCAAGCACTTTTAAATTCAGCCCTTTATTTTTCTTGCTTTCAAATTCGACATTTACCTTATTCAATAGTATTATTTCGCTTTTCGAATGTTCCTTTATGTCTTTTATTGTTCTTACCTTTTTGCCTTGAGTCATATGTTCTTTAGTGTTCTAAGAGTCCTTGTATTTTTGCCTCTACTTACCTGCTTTGAATTGTGAAAGTTTATAACTAATTAGAAACTTGTTTTAGTAGAAGTAGATTTAAGTTCCAAACAAAAGATTTCAAGTGATCAATTATTGTGAATCCCAAAAATTTTGTGAAAATTGGAGTTATATGAAAATATTCATGATTAGAACTATGGACATTTCATTCCCGTAATCCAAGAACAAGTATAAAAAAAAAAGAGAAAATGGAATTTACGCTAGCTATTTTGTGTTCAAATATTTCAAAGAGCAACATTTTCAAAATTTTGGGTTCATCTTGATTGGCAAATTGATTTCAACCTTGTGGAATTTTTATCCTTTTGCTTTGACAAATTTCTAAAGAAAGTTTCATTGTTAAAAGTTTAGTAGGTATCTTACAGTCCTTTTGTGTGCCTTTTTCTTGCTTGTCTTCCTTTTCAAGATTTGTCATAATCTTTTTTCCCAAAACTTGGTTTAGCTTTCTTGTTTTGAGCTTTTCTTGATTGTCTTTTCAATTTTCTTAAGTTTTGTTGTGGTTCTTTGAGATCAAGTGTGTTTGGCTTTGTCCTTTTCCACTTGAGAAGTTTTTCAACACCAAGAAAGACATTTTTTAGCGGATTAAATTCTTTTTGAGTGCTTTGAGTGTTCTCCTCTTAATTTCTTTTCACCAAAAGTGATGCAAACTTGAGAGAGTATATTCTAACTTCTTTTTCACTAATTGTTTGACTCCTTTGTGCAAACATTATGGGTCATTTATCTTTAGGTGAATCTTCAAAACCGCAATCACATCACAAAGCCCACCTTTTGGGAGAACTTGTTGAGGTCAAGAAGCGAATGGTCCACAAAGATGAGGACATAAGCCAACTAGCGAAAAGATTGCAAAGACTAGAAGATGCTCAAGAAAGGCAAACTCAAGAAAGGAGATGGGAGTAGCCAAGAGCAACCAGACATTACATGCACTATAGGAGTCAAGAACATGATTGGCAAGTACACAATTTTGTAAATCGGCATCTTCAACACCAACAACAACCACAACATTCTTTCAATTTTGTAAAGTTACCTAGTTTTAGTGGTTACAATGACCCTACTTTGTATTTAGAATGGGAAGCTAAAGTTGAAAAACTCTTTAAAGTGTATAAGGTCACCGAGGACCAAAAGGTTAGGTTAATTTCCCTAGTTTTTTTAGACTATGCCACACAATGGTGGCAACAAACTGTATTGGACATTGGGCAAAACAAGAGGCCAATCGTGGTCTCTTGGTATGATTTGAAAGAATGTATGCGCACGCGGTTTGTTTCTCCTCATAGGAAGGAACACTTGTTGAAGCTCCAACGACTTCATCAAGGACCTAGGACGGTAAAAGAATATTTTGAAGAGTTAGAAACAACTTTGACTAAATTTAATGTGCCTAATAGTGACGAGTCAAAGATAACTTGGTTTGTGAGTGGTTTGAGGAGAGAAATTCGAGATGTTGTAGAAATATATGAGTATTCTTCCTTAAAGAAGTTGGTTCACCTAACCATCAAGGTGGAATCACAAATTTCAAAGAAAACAATTTTAAAAAATACTCCTAATGATGGTTTCTACAAATCTTCCGGGAAGGGTGAAAACAACATTTTTACAAAAACTTCTCCTTTCCATTTTTCAAAAGGCATCACTTCTCACCAAAATGTTTCTCAACACAATCCTTCTACCTCTACCCCTAAGTCACCCACCAAAACTTCAAGCACAAAATGTTTTAAATGTTTAGGTTTTGGGCACATAGTTGCCAATTGTCCAAGTAAAAGAACCATAATGTTATAAGAGGTAAATCAAGACCAAATTGAAATAAAAACAAAAAGAGAAAATGAAAAGGCTGAGGAAAGTGAAAAGGGTCTGATCTTGTTAGACCTCACAAAAATAACTACGCCTTCATAGTATACTTCTTCCTTCTCTTTTTCATTACCAAAGGTTTCTACCTACTTACCATCTTTCTTAAAGAATTTTAAGGATGATTTTCAAACACCTCCTAAAGGTTTCCACCTTTTAAGAGGACTTTCATCACAAAGATTTGTCATTCCCAAACATTCTTTTCAAACTTAGGGTGTATATAGAAACTCATCTTATGCACTCCCCACACTTAAGGAACATAAGTTGAGTTCACATCCCAATCTTTGCACTATCTTATATGTGAACAAACTAACTATGTTATCTACAGGAGTTCTAAATTCGAGGTCAAATTCTCTCGAACTTGGGGGGCATGATACAAACCAAGTAGCAATGAAGATGACCAAGGAAGCAAAAGACAAAGCACATGGCGAGCAGTCATCTCAGCAAACAATTCAAGACCCCACCAAGGATCTCATGGACCCGACCAGAGGAGATGGGCATAAACCAGATCACCAATTATTCTTCCTTTTTGTCTTCTTAAGAGATAGAGGGGGATGAATTGAGCATATAAAATTTTCGCAAAGAATATTGTTTTTCAGAAATCCTAACAAAAAGAACAAATTGATTCACAGAAAATCAGATTTAATTTCTAATTACACAGGCACTTCCAGAAACTTAAACAGATTGATTTTAGAATCAATGGATTTAATTTTCAACTTTACAAAAATAGACAACAAGTAGATTAATCAACTGCACCAGCAAGATTAGTTGAGAAAAATTCTATATCAAGAAATTCAACTTCAAATACTTGAAACCAATTTTGGAAAGAAAAAGAATCCTGAACAAAATTATTTAAAAGCCCTTATTACTTGTCTCATCCAGCCAATACATGTAGATTCTGTGATATACAAGTAAACAAGAATTCTTTCAGAATCTTGAAGAACAAAGTATGAGTCATCCCAGAAACAAAGATTCAATTTTAATTCAACAGATTTATTTTATTACAGTATATCAGATTTTCCGAAATTGCTTGCAGAGATTAAGGAGAGGGAATCACACACAATATTTATATTGGTTCACTCAACAATAGCTAAATCTAGTTTCACTTTACCCCAAGGTGAATTCCACTAAAACAAATCAATCTTTTACAAAACCTTCTTGGTTCTTGAACCCTCCAAGAACAAAGAACACAATGCTGAAAAACTCTATTTCAGCAACACCCGCACTTCAAGAAACCCTATCAAGAAGTGCAATTACAAACACGCTTGCAAAAGAAAGTTATAGGAATGAAAACACCTGGTTTGCATATGCAAGAAACCAAAACAGAACGGACTTTTAGCAGCACCATTGTGACAGAACCTGGAATCTCAAACCAAGAGTTGCTAGCACAAAAAGACTTGTAGTTTCTTAGAGAAACTTTCAAAAACGAAAAAGAATTTCAAACTGTCACTGAAAGCACTTAAAACTGTATTCAAAATGGTAATTTCTAAGTGTCATCTGATATGAAATACACTTCTCCTTTTATAGCTTTTAGATCAAAATAGTTTTTCAAAAAACAGTTAAAAGTTGTTATAAAAATAACAGATTGAAGTCTAAATAAATAGATTGTTTTTTGAAAATACAGTTGGTGGTTACATAACCACTTTCAGATCAGTTTATAACGGTAACAAAGAGCTCAACTTATTTAGTCCCATAATAAAATTTTGAAAAGGCTTATCAGATATGCACCAGTACAAAAAGAATCTATTGTTTTATAAAACAATAGATTTATTTTCTGTGTAGTAGTTTTCAAAATCTTAAAACGGCTTTTGATAAAACTTTGTAAACAATCCTAGTGATTGAGCTCATTATCTTGATTATGAGATATAAGATAGATCACAATGCAAAAGGCATATTTAAACAACCTCTAACCTAATATAGATCATGAATTACATAACAACAATCTTCAAAGCGATTTTTCTTACATCAAACGCACTCTTTGACATCTATCTTCAACATATTTTAATGGAGCCACATTCGAGTGCAACAAGAAGATGTAGAACAAATTCCAGAGGAGACAGATCGGAGGTGGAGTTTCTTACCAGAGTCAACCAGCAAGAACAATAATGTTTTTCTAAATTCTCCTCTTTTTCATTATCTTTGTTGTTTGTTGTGTTCTTTCCATTACTGGTCAAACTTTTATTAACAGGAAAACTATATTGGTCATGAGTGCTCGGGACCTCGGTCCAAGCGTTTAGGTCAGCTCGGTTTTTGGGCAAGTATGGGCCCAAAGAATGGGCCATGAGCTCAGCCCAGATGTTGGTAAACAGCTCGAGAAAGATAAATAAATAGAAGGAATATTTAGATTGGTTATAATATATATGCTAATTAAATATAAATAAAAGTTCTTGGGAAGTAGTTAATACCGAGAATAAAGGTGCATGTGAACAAAATGTTTTATTGTTGTTAAGCATTTAAAAATAAAGGTGCACGTAAGCAATATATTTTTTTGTTATGATTATGTGTTTTCTGTTGAGATTATATTCTCCCTGATAAAATCTTGCTCTGTTGAGATTGGAGAAAACCGTTGAAGGGATATCTATAAAAGGGGCTTGAGACCCCTAGGAAAGGTATGTTGTTTCTGAATACTTGAGACTAAAACTGACTTGATATTTGAATGCTCTCACTAACTTGATCGACGGAGTGTGATCAACAGATAGAGCTTTCTTTGTCCCAGTGAAGCAGCACCTTGAAGCAACAATTAGAGACGAAGCAGAAGAGAAGCTTGCCCATTCAGTCCGTTCGAGGTCAACCGACAAGAACATTTGGCGTCCACTGTGGGGCTCAATAAAACATGATCCTATCCACATTCGTGATTGAGCCTTCTGACGTGATGAGAAACACAAGGCAAGGACTGCTGGGATCTGAAGGAGGCGATACCCCCGCCTTACACCAAATCATGGATGCCATGAAGGCCCTTCAAGAGGCGAACGAAGAGCACAGACGAGAGCAAAAGCGAATCCAAGAAGAAGCCAAGCCTGAGCAAAAGCGGCTACGAGCAGTAGAAGCCCGAGCTAAGCAAGAGCTCCTGCAAGATCGTATGATGGAAGAAATCGAGGCCTCCCAGATAGCTATGGAGGAGCACACACAAACCAATGAGGAGTTGTGCAAAACCAATGAGGAATTGCAGAAGAGCCTGCACCTCCATGACTGACGTTCTACCAAGGAACAATTTCTGAACTTGTCAGCGAGAGATAATCCCAAGCCATTTCTTGTAGGAAGTCATGGATGAGCCCGTGCCACCTCATTATATCACATCTAAAATCACCTTTTTCATAGGAAAAGACCCAGAAAATCATCTCACGGCATTCAATGCTCAAATGATCATCTCTGGAGGATCGGATGCCATCTGATGTAAGATGTTCATGGAGGTGCAACCCTACAATTGTTTAGCGGGATCCCGGATGGTCAAACCACCTCCTTCCCTCTATTCTCAAGGATGTTTAAAGAACAACTCTCGGTCAAACCCCCAATGTTGTATGACCTTTTCAGCATCAGACAAAGGGAGGGAGAGGCATTGAAAGAATAGCTAAAGAGGTTCTAGGCAGTTACGGTAAGACTTCAAACACATGATGAAGAGATGATGATCGTTGCCTTCGAACAACAGATAGCGGCAGGACCGTTTAGTGATTCGTTAATCAGGAATCCAGCGGAGACATTTTTCGAGGTACGTGAACAATTTGTCGCCCCCATCGAGGCGGAAGATACTGTACTCAGGAAGAATGGCAACTCGCGCTTAAGGCAACCTAGGCCTAAAGAGAGTAATCGAGATCGACCTCTACAAGTCAACGAAACCTCCTTCGAGAAGACAACGGACTCGAGGTACGTACTATATGTAGCCAAGAAAGATAAGCCCAAGATGAAGGCTAGGAAAGAGTCAACAACTTGACCCAAACTTCGAGTATCCTATACAGAGCTCTTGAGTATGCCAGGGGTAGCAGAAAAGCTAAAGTTTCCCTAGAAGACGAATCAAAACTTGGGATCCCGAAGAGATGTCTGGTGTGAGTTCCATAGAGCATTTGGGCACAACGTCGAACGATGCATAGCCTTAGGTCACCAACTGGCTAGACTGGTCAAGGAAGGGTTCTTAAAGGAATATCTCGAGGCTAACCAGGAACAGCCAAAGGGAGAGGTTGCTATCAAGGACCAAGCACATGAGACATCGGTCTATGGAGAGTTGAACACAATCTCGTGAGGATTTTCCAGAGGAGGAAGCTCGACCTCCAAACGTAAATGATACGCACGAGCGGTGACGTCTCTGGATACAAGGAGACCTAATCATCCTTTAGAGCCCACTCTCTGCTTCACGAGTTACGATCTGGAGAACGTGGTTCCTTATGAGGATGATCCGATGGCGGTATTTGTCATCACTGTGGGAAGGAAGGTACATAGAGTCTTGACCGATCAGGAGAGCTCAGCTGATGTGATGTTCTAGGGAACGTTCACTAGTTTGCAATTATCCCCTGACTAATTGAGGCCATACGACGGGTCTTTGGTCGGCTTCGTGGGAGATCAGGAAGAAGTACGAGGGTATGTTGATCTCAATACGACCTTCTCCAATAAGAGCACGGCCAGGACGATTACCATCAGGTACATCGTTGTTCACATGTCTTCTGCTTACAACTTGCTTTTGGGGCGACCTTTCTTGAACAGGTTGGGTGCGATAGCCTCAACAACCCATATGAAGATGAAGTTGCTTTCTCCTGAAGAAGGTGTATTTACCATAAAGTCCAATCAAAAGACGATACAAAAAAGCTACGAGAGTAGTTTGATGAATCGAAGGGGAACTTACGCAATCGCTATCTAGGCAGGAGAGTCAGAATGGATTGCGGAGGCACATGTCGTCAATGAGAGACGACCTGAACTTGCTAGAGAGGTTCAAGAAAGGGAGATAAAAGGGAAGAAGTTCAAGCTCGACAACTCGTTGTGCCAAGAGTTAGAAGATAAGATAGCCGATGTAATATTGGAGAACATGAATGTTTTCGCATGGTCATCCGCAGACATGCCCGGCATAGACCCGGACTTTCTATGCCATGGGCTTACCATGGGTGAAAGGGTCAAGCCCATGGTCCAGAGGAGAAGAAAGTTCAATGAAGATGAGCGCTTAGTCATCCGAGAGGAGACTCAGAAGCTTTTGGTTGTTGGCCACATAAGGGAGATCAAATACCCTGAGTGGTTGGCAAATGTTGAGTTGGTAAAGAAGGCCAACGGGAAGTGGAGGATGTGTGTCGACTTCACTGATCTAAACAAGGCTTGCCCTAAGGATTCTTACCCGTTACTGAGCATGGACTCTTTACTTGACAACACCTCAGGTTGTCGGTTCTTAAGCTTTCTAGATACGTTCTCGGGGTATAACCAAACTCATATGCACCCGGAGGACGAGAATAAGATAGCCTTTATGGTTGAGGTCATCAGTTACTGCTACAAGGTCATGCCCTTTGGCCTTAAAAATGTTGAAGATGGGAAGCTTTGATGTATCAAATCCTCATGAAGCCTGAACCTGTGTTATGTTTTAGGTTTAGGTTTTGTTATGGGGTTTAGAATCTTTGTAAGATCAGTCTTGATTCTCAAACAAAGCTTATTTCAATCTATTTTAAAGATTAAAGTGTTTTTCCATGCAAAGGGAAAAACAACCGATTAAAGTTTCGAGACAATCGGTTGTTTGTCACTTAGCTGACAAAGGTGTTTTGAAACTGTTTTTTGAATCAGTTGTATAACTGTTAAAACCATTCAATCGGTTAAATCGCAGTTTTAACTAATTAAATGTATGTTTTCATAACAGTTTTTTGAAAACCTGTTTTAACTAATTTGGTTGTTTGAATCTGCCTTCAATGGTAGCTTCTCAAGTAATATAAAACTAGGCTTCTTTCAAACATAAAGAGATTGATAAAACAGAAAAGTTTGATACTCTGATTTGTGATTGATTTGAGAGATTACCGACTGTTTGTGAAAAGGTGTTTTACCAAGTTTTAGCAAGATTGATTTTGAGCTTTGCTGTGATTCAAGAACTGATCAATAGGGTTTCTGGTATACTGTGATTCCAGGTGTTTTCTAACCTTGTTTAGGTTCTTGTAATTGTTCATATTACTCTCTGTAAAACTGTTGTAAAATCCTGTAAAGTCAGTGTGATTCTGGCTTAAGGTGTTGGCTGTGTGGAAAGAGAGTGAGTAGGCTTTGTGGGATTCAAAGTCACCTCTTTGTGTTGTGTATGTGTAATTTGTGATTGGTTGCATAGTGAAATACTCAGTGGTTTGACTGAAGACTGGATGTAGCTCTTGGATAGACTGAACCAGTATAAACCTTGTGTGTAATTCTCTCTATCTCTTCTCTCCATAACTGTTTGATATTTTCCGCTGTCATAAACAATCGGTTGAATCGTTATTTTAACCGATTATAATTCTGATATCTCTTTCTGTTTGGAAATTTGATTAGCTTTCTGAATTTCTTTTCTGAGTTGATTGTTAAAGTTTCATTCTAAGCAAAGTATTTGTGAAAATCTTTTGTAAACAATTCACCCCCCCCCCCTCTTGTTATAGCCATCAATCTTAACAAAAATGTTGGTGCAACCTATCAAAGGCTGATGGATCGGATCCTCGCCCCAATGCTCGGGGCTCAACCAAAGAGACGCCTTTCAGTTTGGTATATGGGTTAGATGCCATGATAGCCGTGGAGATACAAGAAAATTCTCCTAGGTTCCAAAGATTTTTTTGTTGAGGAATCTAACGAAGGAAGGAAGGTGAACTTAGATTTGTTGAAAGAGGCATGTGAACATGCATGTATTAACTTGGAGGATTTAAAGAGAATGGTGGAGTTAAAGCAAAAGACCAAGACGAAACCTCGGCAGTTCAAGGTTGCTGACTTGGCGATGTGAAAGGCCCACCCCTACCAGCTGGAAAACAAGTTATCCCCAAAATGAACTGGCCTGTTCTGCGTAGCTGAGGTGCTCAGAAATGGGGCGTATAAGCTGGAGACCTTGGAAGGAGGAGCCATCCCACGAACATGGAACGTGGCGAATCTCAAGTTTTACTTCAGTTAAGATATTTAGTTTTTTATGCTTTTCTTTTGAAAAACATGTTGTTTAAGGTTATGCTCTTTTTCCCTTAAAGGGGTTTTTTAACGAGGTCATCTAGTGATAAATTTGTTCTCAGAAGATGGAGCATTAGTTTTGATTGATTAGTGTTGATGTAATACACGATAAGACGACCTAGCTCGGCGTAAGTATGTCTACCCGAGCATAGGCGCCCCGTGAGATTAGTTTGCCTACTGGTTCACTTGATTTAGTCAGGTAAGATGACCTAGCTCGACATAAGTACGATTACCCGAGTATAGGCGCCCAGCACGTAAAATTGGTATAAATGAATTATCTGGCAAGGTAGGACGACCTAACTCGACATAAGAATGACTACCCGAGTGTAGGTGCTCTATAAGTTGGTTTTTTATGGATGAGTTGTTAGATTCGAATCAAGGTAAGACGACCTAACTCGGCGTAACAACGACTACTCGAGTATAGGCGCTTTGCAAATTTATTATGTTGTGGATAAATGTTTGGTTCGATGTAAGGTAAGATGACCTGACTCGATGTAAGAGCGATTGCCCGAGTCTAGGCGCTCTGCGAGTTAGTTTCTTATGAATAGAGTCATTCGCACATGGTAAGACGTCATAGCCCGGAGTGAGTAGAGTCATTTGAGTGTAAGCGCCCTGTCGTGGTGAGTTTGTTAGATTTGGTACATGGTAAGCTGACCTAGCTCGGGTAAATACGACTACCCAAGCATAGGCGCCCCGTGAGATGAATTTATTTGTTAAGATATGTAGTTTGGCACACGTTAAAGTGACTTTGCATAGGATGAATAAGGTTGTTCGAGTATGGATACCTTGTACAGATAAATTACTTGATAAACATGGAGACGATGGTCGAGCCTGAGACAAAGGCAGCTACCTGAGTAGGAACTTTACGAGGTGAGGCATCATGGAATCAATGTAGTGATCATACCAAGAATCTCCCAATATGGAGGTTTTTATTAAATCGAGTTGAGGCAAGAGTTTTCCTTAAAAGTATCGCTTACTTAAAGGTATACGTTTTATCAAGGTAAGAAAGTTGTTACTTTCACGCTTAAGTTAACAGCGACTTGTTATATAATTTGTGTTAAGATAAAGAGAATGAGTTAGGTAGCAAGGCATGCATTTGTAAAGATCCCAAAATCAATATACAAAAGAAAGATCATAAGTGTTGATAAATGAGAAAAGTGTTCAAATTGTCAAGATGTTAAGAGAATTTAACATGGGCATAAAATATTACAGACCATAGAAATTTTAAATTAATCATCCCTTAATTGGCCATCGACCACGGTTTTACTCGAGCCGAGTTATGAGAAATCCAGAGTAGGATGGAGTTTTGATGTTTGTTCAAGAGTTGCCTCGAATCCTACAAGGTAATATTGGGCAGCATCTTGCTTGAAGGATTTTGTGGCCTTGGCAAGGTTCTTTACGGGTTAGTTCCCCCTTTAGCTTGTCAACTACGACTAAGAGTTTGTTCCTTTCTTCGGCCAGGCTTGTTGCCTCTTGGTCTCGGTCTGTTGCCTCTTTAGTCTTCTCAGCTCGAAGTCGTTCAGCCTTTTGATGTAAACCATTTAAATGTGTGAGCTCGAATTGAAGATGTTCTATCTCTTTACGAAGCTCCACATTCTCTTGAATTCTTTGGTCCTCCACTACCTCCACTCTCTCGTCTTAGCAATGACCAAGCAACCCATGGCAAAGGCTTGCCTAAATTGCTACATGGCGTCATGAAGCAGATGATCTTCGTCGCGGGCCATGAGTCTATCTTTGTCCTCGCTGGGTAGGAAGACCGTTTCACCATATGTTGGGATGTCGAAGTCTGGATCCCACAAACTTTTCCCCTAAGAGCTCTCAGCTCCGCATTATTGGATGAAGATTACGTCTTGGGGCGAAGCATGGCCCATCTGAGTGAGAGTGCTCAGTAGGGAGAAAGCAGTTTTCCTTTTTCTTTTGAAGACAAGCCCAGAGGTGGTCTCCTCATCCTGCTCGGTCGGGGCTTGGGTAATTGTAACTAAAGCTTTCCTTTTCTTCTTCAAAGACTCCTTGGGCATACTAGCAACCGTCCTCGTCTTCTTAGCTAGCTCGGCTTCCTCTGCCTTGCTGATGTTAGACAACATCCTCTTTGCAAAGAAAACAAGTAAATGGTTAATAGCGGTGTAAGCCTTCAAAGCACTGGGGGTGTACTCTTTGGTCAACAAGTAGGAGGTATCAAAAACGACTTTCAATCTCATGAGGAACTCGCAGATTCCTTGATCCTTTGGCGACAGATCTTCTAAGCGTCGAGCACTCTGAAATTTGGGCTCAAGGGTTGGATCTCTGTTGAAGCTTGGACTTTAACAAATTTTCCTTTAATGTTTTTATATGAAGACTATAAGAGGGTGAGCAAGGCTCTTCCAGGGGCGCCGTTCAGAGATACCCACAATTTACTGCTCGCGTGTTTAGCCTCAAAGAAATAGAGAAAAACTTCAATAGACGGCGAGATGTCGAGCTGTGAGCACAAAATGATAAACGCACAAATAAATGTCCAACTATTAGGGTGTAGATAGACAGGGACAACATTGAGCTCGGTTAATAGCTCTTTTTCAAAAATAATTTAATTTTTAAGTTATAAACTGATATTATGTAGAGATATGTAAATATAGAAAACAAGAAAAAAAAATGTGAACAAAAAAAATAACAAAAATAAAATATATTTTCCACTAAAAAAAATGAAAAATAGAACTATTGTCATCATGTATAGTTCATTTTTGGGAAAAAGAAAACTAAAAATAACACTATTGACTTTCATCCCAAATCTTGAAGTCTATGTGAAAAGTTTTCGAAGTTCTTCGCGTTTTCGACAATAGTACATACAAACCCAACATAAACTTGACATCATTATGTAAAGAAGTGTAATATGTTTACACTCATAAATAAAAGAAAAAAAAAACATTTTTTGATTATATTTTTCTATTTTTAAACTTAGAATGTCAATATATATAATTTTATTAATAAAATGCTGTTAAGTGAGTAACTTTTGTTGTATCAATGAGAGAGGATAAATAAAATGTCTTTTAAGACCTTATTTGTGGTATATTGTTCAGACTCCTCATGATACAACATGTATTTCTCAAGTGATTACCGAGAATAACAAAAACTAACAAACAAAAGCTGTTTAAGGGCGAAAACCCAAAGATAAGACTAGGTAGATGTATGAGAAGAGAGGAGAAAGATAAGAATAGGTAGATGTATGAGAAAAGAGGAGAGTGAAGGTGTGTTTTAAAGGAAATGAGAGACTCTATTTATAAAAAGTAAAGACTTGACTTACACAATCCCAAGGTTCCAAACCCCAATTAGGTTATGAAAATAAGGTGAACATTGCAAAAAGCACGTTGTGAAAAAAGGAATAACTTTTATGAAACTTGAAAGTCAAGGATCCTGTAAAGTTCAGAAGCAAAAAGTTAAGGAAATTTGAGTAAGCTCCAAATGAGACCCAAAATTTCATGCCCATGAAACATCAGATATCAGTTATTACAATTTTCATACATTTTAAAAACCAAGTAGAAGAGGTAATGATAGTAAAAAACAAAATTAGTAATACGCAAATAGATGCATAACCAGTTAAGGAATAAGCCACAAAAGAAAACAATGGTTGATAAAGAATGTTCAAGTTCTAAGACTTCACTAACCACCTTTCTCCCCTCTCTGTTACCCTCTTGTTTTGTAGTAGAGAGAAAGGGAAGCAAAGGGGTTTTGTCATTTGTATTTGAAAGCTATATAGCTATAAACATTACTTTAAAATGGAGCATGGTGGAAAAGGTTCTAACTCCTATGAGATATGGACATCACATCAACAGTGGCAATGGAAACAAACAACATTTGCCACCACCACAACATGCATCCACTAATCATAATCAACTAAGAGTAAAAGCTTCCTATTCAACTCTGGTCATCAAACCGCAAAATGTTTTTACATGGAAAAACAAGGGAAAATTATGTGCACCGAAGCACTGCTTCTTCCTACACAGACCACCACTGCATGCACGTCCTCAAACACAAACTTGGAAGGTGAAATCAATAATTAAGCAATGAATATTTCACTCTCAAAACAATTTTCCCTTTTTCCACACCAAGCTTTCCACCAGTGACTAGCCAATGGCCAGGAGGATCTTGGGGCTCTTTTGTCATCCCAGACAAGTCAACATACTTCATCAACTTGTTCCCTGTGGCATTTTCTCCGAGGGTTGAGTTATCTGAGTTGGAGGTGTTTCCAACATTCACTGTTTTTGATGAACTGTTTCCAACATGATCCCACAGCGATCTTCGAATCGTGCAGCCGGGTAACCTTGAATATAAGAGCTTCATGTACAGCACATTCCGTGAACCGAAATCCCACACTCCAAGCTGTGCTCCAGTAACTATGTGGATGCCAGAGAAGTCTCCTATGAAGGTTTCAGGGTTCTCAATTGGTGCAGTGCTCACATGAGAAAAGTTCTTCCATTTAACTGGTTCAAACCATCGGCTGTCTTGCTCCTCGGGTCCCTGCCACTTGGGAGCACCTATAGCAACATGGCTGTCCCAATATGGATGGAGGATTTTTGGAAGTAATACCAAGTGTTGAACCAGAATTCTCAGCCGATTCTGCTTGCTTCCTTCTAGACAGAGACGTAATCCAGTTACTGGCCTACGTCCCACTGTAATCTGCATTCAAAGAGAACCATGTTTAAAGTAAAATTGATTAGATATGTGCCACCTTTCACTACAATTGAAATCTTCTCCCAATTAATTTAGCCACCAAACACCAACTTAATCGAACAAAATCTAGAATACGTACTCTGGAAGCTTTCCTTTACAAAAGCTTAAATTCAACTGGATTAGCATATTCTGATATTGTTTCTTTACAAACACATTTTGTGAGAGGCATTATAAACTTATAATATTATGCAGAACTATCACAACCATAATATGTTTTTGTTAGTTTTGCTGTTAGTTTGTTACATGTTTCTGTTAGAATATTTTCAGTTACATATGTAACTTGTTTTCTTTCCTCGTCTTGTACATATTCATCCTTTTCCATAATAAGATGAGAAGCCTTTGTTGATCATTTCTAGTTTTTTTCTTGCTTTCTCAATTGCTCTTCTCTGTTATGGTATCAGAGCTCTTCATATGGAGAGCTCTGCTGCGCTTGTTTTTCATCACTCAAGGAGGTTCAGATAAAACCCCTAGTGTGCACAATTATCTTTATCTTTATCTTTATCCGAGTGAGAACCCAGCCACTGCACTCATCTCTCCTCCTCTTGATTCAATCAATTATCTATCATTCAGGGTGTCGTTTCATGTTAACATCTCTAAGTGCGAAAAACAAACATGTTTTAACGCAGACATTCATATTGTGAAATGTTCACAAAAAGGGTGTTAACTGAAGAAGAAATAATAGAAGGTAATGTGAACACATCACTAGTTAGTTTCTCGTGATGTCTACAGGTCAACCTATTGTAATAGAAAAAACGAAGTTTTTTTACTAGTTGTTCTTATTTTTCAAGGATAGACACAGCACCAATTTCAACATGAATGACACCACATTGAAAAAGGATGCAAAACAAGGTATTTGTCACCTTAAATTTATATACACGAAAAATAATGAGAAGAGTAATCAGTCATAATACTTTAAATATAAACTTGAGCTAAAATAGGCACAACACATAAACAGGGTTCCACCACTGTAAAGGACTGATCTAGCATAACCCAGAAATTTAGGAAAATAAACCATTTCCTTCAGATTCATAAACACTTAAAAGTGAAAGGTTCAATTTATTAGATTCCCAGACCTGGCGACAATGTTACCAGAGACACTAGCTGATCAATCCTTAGAATTATATTTTGCTTGGCAACTCAGTGACAAACCAAATGCGCCCATAAACAACCAAGAAAAACTTGAAATGATAAAAAAAGGACTGCCCTATGTACCACAAACAGTAAACACGTTGCATTTCTTTAGAAGAATCCTTATCACAGGATAAGAAGTTTCTAAGCTAAGGAAAATACCAGAAATGATGTTTACCTGTTCTTGACTGATGTAAAGTTTCTGGCCCATTATGCTGAATTGCAAAGATGGACACACAGGTTCCTTCCTTTGTTGACCAGGAATCCTGTCTTGTAAAGGGGCCCATACACGAGGAATCTGAAACTCTAGGAAATATCTAAGTTCTTCAATTGGAGGTTTAACTGTGAGCAAAATTTAGGAAAACAGAAAAATAAATGTGTGACTTTTATTAGACCATACTCCACAAAGCCAATATGAAAAAAATTCAAATAATAAAAAATAAAGGATGAATTGACTAACATTCAAGATAAAGACCAATGGCACGAATCAAATGCTCCTTGGCAGGTATTTCATCAAGTAGAGCAGTTATAGGACAGAAAGTCATCTCAA